>NW_027362765.1:101314413-101914413 GCF_046119375.1 Phyllobates terribilis
ATTACATATTATACATACACACTGACCTGTGCTCTGTATTACATTACATACATTATACATATACACCTGATCTGTGTCCTGTATTACATTACATACATTATACATATACACTGATTCTGTGCTCTGTATTACATTACATACATTATACATACACACTGACCTGTGCTCTGTATTACATTACATACATTATACATACACTCTGATCTGTGTCCTATATTACATTACATACATTATACATACACACTGACCTGTGCTCTGTATTACATTACATACATTATACATACACACTGACCTGTGCCCTGTATTACATTACATACATTATACATACACACTGACCTGTGCCCTGTATTACATTACATACATTATACATACACACTGACCTGTGCCCTGTATTACATTACATACATTATACATACACACTGACCTGTGCCCTGTATTACATTACATACATTATACATACACACTGACCTGTGCCCTGTAGTACATTACATACATTATACATACACACTGACCTGTGCCCTGTATTACATTACATACATTATACATACACACTGACCTGTGCCCTGTAGTACATTACATACATTATACATACACACTGACCTGTGCCCTGTATTACATTACATACATTATACATACACACTGACCTGTGCCCTGTAGTACATTACATACATTATACATACACACTGACCTGTGCCCTGTAGTACATTACATACATTATACATACACACTGACCTGTGCCCTGTAGTACATTACATACATTATACATACACACTGACCTGTGCCCTGTATTACATTACATACATTATACATACACACTGACCTGTGCCCTGTATTACATTACATACATTATACATACACACTGACCTGTGCCCTGTATTACATTACATACATTATACATACACACTGACCTGTGCCCTGTATTACATTACATACATTATACATACACACTGACCTGTGCCCTGTATTACATTACATACATTATACATACACACTGACCTGTGCCCTGTATTACATTACATACATTATACATACACACTGACCTGTGCCCTGTATTACATTACATACATTATACACACACACTGACCTGTGCCCTGTATTACATTACATACATTATACACACACACTGACCTGTGCCCTGTATTACATTACATACATTATACATACACACTGACCTGTGCCCTGTATTACATTACATACATTATACATACACACTGACCTGTGCCCTGTATTACATTACATACATTATACACACACACTGACCTGTGCCCTGTATTACATTACATACATTTATACATACACACTGACCTGTGCTCTGTATTACATTACATACATTATACATACACACTGACCTGTGCCCTGTATTACATTACATACATTATACATACACACTGACCTGTGCCCTGTATTACATTACATACATTATACATAAACACTGACCTGTGCCCTGTATTACATTACATACATTATACATACACACTGACCTGTGCTCTGTATTACATTACATACATTATACATACACACTGACCTGTGCCCTGTATTACATTACATACATTATACATACACACTGACCTGTGTCCCTATATTACATTACATACATTATACATACACACTGACCTGTGCCCTGTATTACATTACATACATTATACACACACACTGACCTGTGCCCTGTATTACATTACATACATTATACATACACACTGACCTGTGCCCTGTATTACATTACATACATTATACATACACACTGACCTGTGCCCTGTATTACATTACATATATTATACATACACACTGACCTGTGCCCTGTATTACATTACATACATTATACATACACACTGACCTGTGCCCTGTATTACATTACATACATTATACATACACATTGACCTGTGCCCTGTAGTACATTACATACATTATACATACACACTGACCTGTGCCCTGTAGTACATTACATACATTATACATACACACTGACCTGTGCCCTGTAGTACATTACATACATTATACATACACACTGACCTGTGCCCTGTATTACATTACATACATTATACATACACACTGACCTGTGCCCTGTATTACATTACATACATTATAAATACACACTGACCTGTGCCCTGTAGTACATTACATACATTATACATACACACTGACCTGTGCCCTGTAGTACATTACATACATTATACATACACACTGACCTGTGCCCTGTATTACATTACATACATTATACATACACATTGACCTGTGCCCTGTAGTACATTACATACATTATACATACACACTGACCTGTGCCCTGTATTACATTACATACATTATACACACACACTGACCTGTGCCCTGTATTACATTACATACATTATACACACACACTGACCTGTGCCCTGTATTACATTACATACATTATACATCCACACTGACCTGTGCCCTGTATTACATTACATACATTATACATACACACTGACCTGTGCTCTGTATTACATTACATACATTATACATACACACTGACCTGTGCCCTGTATTACATTACATACATTATACATACACACTGACCTGTGCCCTGTATTACATTACATACATTATACATACACACTGACCTGTGCCCTGTATTACATTACATACATTATACATACACACTGACCTGTGCCCTGTATTACATTACATATATTATACATACACACTGACCTGTGCTCTGTATTACATTACATACATTATACATACACACTGACCTGTGCTCTGTATTACATTACATACATTATACATACACACTGACCTGTGCCCTGTATTACATTACATACATTATAAATACACACTGACCTGTGCCCTGTATTACATTACATATATTATACATACACACTGACCTGTGCTCTGTATTACATTACATACATTATAAATACACACTGACCTGTGCTCTGTATTACATTACATACATTATACATACACACTGACCTGTGCCCTGTATTACATTACATACATTATACATACACACTGACCTGTGCCCTGTATTACATTACATACATTATACATATACACTGATCTGTGTCCTGTATTACATTACATACATTATACATACACACTGACCTGTGCTCTGTATTACATTACATACATTATACATACACACTGACCTGTGCCCTGTATTACATTACATACATTATACATACACTCTGACCTGTGTCCTATATTACATTACATACATTATACATACACACTGACCTGTGCCCTGTATTACATTACATACATTATACACACACACTGACCTGTGCCCTGTATTACATTACATACATTATACATACACACTGACCTGTGCCCTGTATTACATTACATACATTATACATACACACTGACCTGTGCCCTGTATTACATTACATATATTATACATACACACTGACCTGTGCCCTGTATTACATTACATATATTATACATACACACTGACCTGTGCCCTGTATTACATTACATACATTATACATACACACTGACCTGTGCCCTGTATTACATTACATACATTATACATACACACTGACCTGTGCCCTGTATTACATTACATACATTATACATACACACTGACCTGTGCCCTGTAGTACATTACATACATTATACACACACACTGACCTGTGCCCTGTATTACATTACATATATTATACATACACACTGACCTGTGCCCTGTATTACATTACATACATTATACATACACACTGACCTGTGCTCTGTATTACATTACATATATTATACATACACACTGACCTGTGCCCTGTATTACATTACATACATTATACATACACACTGACCTGTGCCCTGTATTACATTACATACATTATACATACACACTGACCTGTGCCCTGTATTACATTACATACATTATAAATACACACTGACCTGTGCCCTGTATTACATTACATACATTATACATACACACTGACCTGTGCCCTGTATTACATTACATACATTATACATACACACTGACCTGTGCTCTGTATTACATTACATACATTATACATACACACTGACCTGTGCCCTGTATTACATTACATACATTATACATACACACTGACCTGTGCCCTGTATTACATTACATACATTATAAATACACACTGACCTGTGCCCTGTATTACATTACATACATTATACATACACACTGACCTGTGCCCTGTATTACATTACATACATTATACATACACACTGACCTGTGCCCTGTATTATATTACATACATTATACATACACACTGACCTGTGCCCTGTAGTACATTACATACATTATACATACACATTGACCTGTGCCCTGTATTTCATTACATACATTATACATACACACTGACCTGTGCCCTGTATTACATTACATACATTATACATACACACTGACCTGTGCCCTGTAGTACATTACATACATTATACATACACATTGACCTGTGTTCTGTATTACATTACATACATTATACATACACACTGACCTGTGCCCTGTAGTACATTACATACATTATACATACACATTGACCTGTGTTCTGTATTACATTACATACATTATACATACACACTGACCTGTGCCCTGTATTACATTACATACATTATACATATACACTGACCTGTGCCCTGTATTACATTACATACATTATACATACACACTGACCTGTGCCCTGTATTACATTACATACATTATACATACACACTGACCTGTGTTCTGTATTACATTACATACATTATACATACACACTGACCTGTGCCCTGTATTACATTACATACATTATACATACACACTGACCTGTGCCCTGTATTACATTACATACATTATACATACACACTGACCTGTGCCCTGTATTGCATTACATACATTATACATACACACTGACCTGTGCCCTGTATTACATTACATACATTATACATACACACTGACCTGTGCCCTGTATTACATTACATACATTATACATACACACTGACCTGTGCCCTGTATTACATTACATACATTATACATACACACTGACCTGTGCCCTGTATTACATTACATACATTATACATACACACTGACCTGTGCCCTGTATTACATTACATACATTATACATATACACTGACCTGTGCCCTGTATTACATTACATACATTATACATACACACTGACCTGTGCCCTGTATTACATTACATACATTATAAATACACACTGACCTGTGCCCTGTATTACATTACATACATTATACATACACACTGACCTGTGCCCTGTATTACATTACATACATTATACATACACACTGACCTGTGCCCTGTATTACATTACATACATTATAAATACACACTGACCTGTGCCCTGTATTACATTACATACATTATACATACACACTGACCTGTGCCCTGTATTACATTACATACATTATACATACACACTGACCTGTGCTCTGTATTACATTACATACATTATACATACACACTGACCTGTGCCCTGTATTACATTACATACATTATACATACACACTGACCTGTGCTCTGTATTACATTACATACATTATACATACACACTGACCTGTGTTCTGTATTACATTACATACATTATACATACACACTGACCTGTGCCCTGTATTACATTACATACATTATACATACACACTGACCTGTGCCCTGTATTACATTACATACATTATACATACACACTGACCTGTGCTCTGTATTACATTACATACATTATACATACACACTGACCTGTGCCCTGTATTACATTACATACATTATAAATACACACTGACCTGTGCTCTGTATTACATTACATACATTATACATACACACTGACCTGTGCCCTGTATTACATTACATACATTATACATACACACTGACCTGTGCCCTGTATTACATTACATACATTATACATACACACTGACCTGTGCCCTGTATTACATTACATACATTATACATACACACTGACCTGTGCCCTGTATTACATTACATACATTATACATACACACTGACCTGTGCTCTGTATTACATTACATACATTATACATACACACTGACCTGTGCCCTGTATTACATTACATACATTATACATACACACTGACCTGTGCCCTGTATTACATTACATATATTATACATACACACTGACCTGTGCCCTGTATTACATTACATATATTATACATACACACTGACCTGTGCCCTGTATTACATTACATACATTATAAATACACACTGACCTGTGCCCTGTATTACATTACATACATTATACATCCACACTGACCTGTGTCCTGTATTACATTACATATATTATACATACACACTGACCTGTGCCCTGTATTACACTACATACATTATACATACACACTGACCTGTGCCCTGTATTACATTACATATATTATACATACACACTGACCTGTGCCCTGCATTACATTACATACATTATACATACACACTGACCTGTGCTCTGTATTACATTACATACATTATACATACACACTGACCTGTGCTCTGTATTACATTACATACATTATACATACACACTGACCTGTGCCCTGTATTACATTACATACATTATACATACACACTGACCTGTGCCCTGTATTACATTACATATATTATACATACACACTGACCTGTGCCCTGTATTACATTACATATATTATACATACACACTGACCTGTGCCCTGTATTACATTACATACATTATAAATACACACTGACCTGTGCCCTGTATTACATTACATACATTATACACACACACTGACCTGTGCCCTGTATTACATTACATATATTATACATACACACTGACCTGTGCCCTGTATTACATTACATACATTATACATACACACTGACCTGTGCTCTGTATTACATTACATATATTATACATACACACTGACCTGTGCCCTGTATTACATTACATACATTATACATACACACTGACCTGTGCCCTGTATTACATTACATACATTATACATACACACTGACCTGTGCCCTGTATTACATTACATACATTATACATACACACTGACCTGTGCCCTGTATTACATTACATACATTATACATACACACTGACCTGTGCCCTGTATTACATTACATACATTATACATACACACTGACCTGTGCCCTGTATTACATTACATACATTATACACACACACTGACCTGTGCCCTGTATTACATTACATACATTATACATACACACTGACCTGTGCTCTGTATTACATTACATACATTATACATACACACTGACCTGTGCTCTGTATTACATTACATACATTATACATACACACTGACCTGTGCCCTGTATTACATTACATACATTATACATACACACTGACCTGTGCCCTGTATTACATTACATACATTATACATACACACTGACCTGTGTCCTGTATTACATTACATATATTATACATACACACTGACCTGTGCCCTGTATTACATTACATACATTATACATACACACTGACCTGTGCTCTGTATTACATTACATACATTATACATATACACTGACCTGTGCCCTGTATTACATTACATACATTATACATACACACTGACCTGTGCTCTGTATTACATTACATACATTATACATACACACTGACCTGTGCCCTGTATTACATTACATACATTATACATACACACTGACCTGTGCCCTGTATTACATTACATACATTATACATACACACTGACCTGTGTCCTGTATTACATTACATATATTATACATACACACTGACCTGTGCCCTGTATTACATTACATACATTATACATACACACTGACCTGTGCTCTGTATTACATTACATACATTATACATACACACTGACCTGTGCCCTGTATTACATTACATATATTATACATACACACTGACCTGTGCCCTGTATTACATTACATACATTATACATACACACTGACCTGTGCCCTGTATTACATTACATACATTATACATACACACTGACCTGTGCCCTGTATTACATTACATACATTATACATACACACTGACCTGTGCCCTGTATTGCATTACATACATTATACATACACACTGACCTGTGCCCTGTATTACATTACATACATTATACATATACACTGACCTGTGCCCTGTATTACATTACATACATTATACATACACACTGACCTGTGCCCTGTATTACATTACATACATTATAAATACACACTGACCTGTGCCCTGTATTACATTACATACATTATACATACACACTGACCTGTGCCCTGTATTACATTACATACATTATACATACACACTGACCTGTGCCCTGTATTACATTACATACATTATAAATACACACTGACCTGTGCCCTGTATTACATTACATACATTATACATACACACTGACCTGTGCCCTGTATTACATTACATACATTATACATACACACTGACCTGTGCTCTGTATTACATTACATACATTATACATACACACTGGCCTGTGCCCTGTATTACATTACATACATTATACATACACACTGACCTGTGCTCTGTATTACATTACATACATTATACATACACACTGACCTGTGTTCTGTATTACATTACATACATTATACATACACACTGACCTGTGCCCTGTATTACATTACATACATTATACATACACACTGACCTGTGCCCTGTATTACATTACATACATTATACATACACACTGACCTGTGCTCTGTATTACATTACATACATTATACATACACACTGACCTGTGCCCTGTATTACATTACATACATTATAAATACACACTGACCTGTGCTCTGTATTACATTACATACATTATACATACACACTGACCTGTGCCCTGTATTACATTACATACATTATACATACACACTGACCTGTGCCCTGTATTACATTACATACATTATACATACACACTGACCTGTGCCCTGTATTACATTACATACATTATACATACACACTGACCTGTGCCCTGTATTACATTACATACATTATACATACACACTGACCTGTGCTCTGTATTACATTACATACATTATACATACACACTGACCTGTGCCCTGTATTACATTACATACATTATACATACACACTGACCTGTGCCCTGTATTACATTACATATATTATACATACACACTGACCTGTGCCCTGTATTACATTACATATATTATACATACACACTGACCTGTGCCCTGTATTACATTACATACATTATAAATACACACTGACCTGTGCCCTGTATTACATTACATACATTATACATCCACACTGACCTGTGTCCTGTATTACATTACATATATTATACATACACACTGACCTGTGCCCTGTATTACACTACATACATTATACATACACACTGACCTGTGCCCTGTATTACATTACATATATTATACATACACACTGACCTGTGCCCTGTATTACATTACATACATTATACATACACACTGACCTGTGCTCTGTATTACATTACATACATTATACATACACACTGACCTGTGCCCTGTATTACATTACATACATTATACATACACACTGACCTGTGCCCTGTATTACATTACATATATTATACATACACACTGACCTGTGCCCTGTATTACATTACATATATTATACATACACACTGACCTGTGCCCTGTATTACATTACATACATTATAAATACACACTGACCTGTGCCCTGTATTACATTACATACATTATACACACACACTGACCTGTGCCCTGTATTACATTACATATATTATACATACACACTGACCTGTGCCCTGTATTACATTACATACATTATACATACACACTGACCTGTGCTCTGTATTACATTACATATATTATACATACACACTGACCTGTGCCCTGTATTACATTACATACATTATACATACACACTGACCTGTGCCCTGTATTACATTACATACATTATACATACACACTGACCTGTGCCCTGTATTACATTACATACATTATACATACACACTGACCTGTGCCCTGTATTACATTACATACATTATACATACACACTGACCTGTGCCCTGTATTACATTACATACATTATACATACACACTGACCTGTGCCCTGTATTACATTACATACATTATACATACACACTGACCTGTGTCCTGTATTACATTACATATATTATACATACACACTGACCTGTGCCCTGTATTACATTACATACATTATACATACACACTGACCTGTGCTCTGTATTACATTACATACATTATACATACACACTGACCTGTGCCCTGTATTACATTACATATATTATACATACACACTGACCTGTGCCCTGTATTACATTACATACATTATACATACACACTGACCTGTGCCCTGTATTACATTACATACATTATACATACACACTGACCTGTGCCCTGTATTACATTACATACATTATACATACACACTGACCTGTGCCCTGTATTACATTACATACATTATACATACACACTGACCTGTGCCCTGTATTACATTACATATATTATACATACACACTGACCTGTGCCCTGTATTACATTACATACATTATACATACACACTGACCTGTGCCCTGTATTACATTACATACATTATACATACACACTGACCCGTGCCCTGTATTACATTACATACATTATACATACACACTGACCTGTGCCCTGTATTACATTACATACATTATACATACACTCTGACCTGTGTCCTATATTACATTACATACATTATACATACACACTGACCTGTGCCCTGTATTACATTACATACATTATACACACACACTGACCTGTGCCCTGTATTACATTACATATATTATACATACACACTGACCTGTGCCCTGTATTACATTACATATATTATACATACACACTGACCTGTGCCCTGTATTACATTACATACATTATACATACACACTGACCTGTGCCCTGTATTACATTACATACATTATACATACACACTGACCTGTGCCCTGTATTACATTACATACATTATACATACACACTGACCTGTGCCCTGTATTACATTACATACATTATACATACACACTGACCTGTGCCCTGTATTACATTACATACATTATACATACACACTGACCTGTGTCCTATATTACATTACATACATTATACATACACACTGACCTGTGCCCTGTATTACATTACATACATTATACATACACACTGACCTGTGTCCTATATTACATTACATACATTATACATACACACTGACCTGTGCCCTGTATTACATTACATACATTATACATACACACTGACCTGTGCCCTGTATTACATTACATACATTATACATACACACTGACCTGTGCCCTGTATTACATTACATACATTATACACACACACTGACCTGTGCCCTGTATTACATTACATATATTATACATACACACTGACCTGTGCCCTGTATTACATTACATATATTATACATACACACTGACCTGTGTTCTGTATTACATTACATACATTATACATACACACTGACCTGTGCCCTGTATTACATTACATACATTATACATACACACTGACCTGTGCCCTGTATTACATTACATACATTATACATACACACTGACCTGTGCCCTGTATTACATTACATACATTATACACACACACTGACCTGTGCCCTGTATTACATTACATATATTATACATACACACTGACCTGTGCCCTGTATTACATTACATATATTATACATACACACTGACCTGTGCCCTGTATTACATTACATACATTATACATACACACTGACCTGTGCCCTGTATTACATTACATACATTATACATACACACTGACCTGTGCCCTGTATTACATTACATACATTATACATACACACTGACCTGTGCCCTGTATTACATTACATACATTATACATACACATTGACCTGTGTTCTGTATTACATTACATACATTATACATACACACTGACCTGTGTTCTGTATTACATTACATACATTATAAATACACACTGACCTGTGCCCTGTATTACATTACATACATTATACATACACACTGACCTGTGCCCTGTATTACATTACATACATTATACATACACACTGACCTGTGCCTGTATTATATTACATACATTATACATACACACTGACCTGTGCCCTGTAGTACAATACATACATTATACATACACATTGACCTGTGCCCTGTATTACATTACATACATTATACATACACACTGACCTGTGCCCTGTAGTACATTACATACATTATACATACACATTGACCTGTGTTCTGTATTACATTACATACATTATACATACACACTGACCTGTGCCCTGTATTACATTACATACATTATACATACACACTGACCTGTGCCCTGTATTACATTACATACATTATACATACACATTGACCTGTGTTCTGTATTACATTACATACATTATACATACACACTGACCTGTGTTCTGTATTACATTACATACATTATAAATACACACTGACCTGTGCCCTGTATTACATTACATACATTATACATACACACTGACCTGTGCCCTGTATTACATTACATACATTATACATACACACTGACCTGTGCCCTGTATTATATTACATACATTATACATACACACTGACCTGTGCCCTGTAGTACATTACATACATTATACATACACATTGACCTGTGCCCTGTATTACATTACATACATTATACATACACACTGACCTGTGCCCTGTAGTACATTACATACATTATACATACACATTGACCTGTGTTCTGTATTACATTACATACATTATACATACACACTGACCTGTGCCCTGTATTACATTACATACATTATACATACACACTGACCTGTGCCCTGTATTACATTACATACATTATACATACACACTGACCTGTGCCCTGTATTACATTACATACATTATACATATACACTGACCTGTGCCCTGTATTACATTACATACATTATACATACACACTGACCTGTGCCCTGTATTACATTACATACATTATACATACACACTGACCTGTGCCCTGTATTACATTACATACATTATACATACACACTGACCTGTGCCCTGTATTACATTACATACATTATACATACACACTGACCTGTGCTCTGTATTACATTACATACATTATACATACACACTGACCTGTGCCCTGTATTACATTACATACATTATACATACACACTGACCTGTGCCCTGTATTACATTACATACATTATACATACACACTGACCTGTGCCCTGTATTACATTACATATATTATACATACACACTGACCTGTGCCCTGTATTACATTACATACATTATACATACACACTGACCTGTGCCCTGTATTACATTACATACATTATACATACACACTGACCCGTGCCCTGTATTACATTACATACATTATACATACACACTGACCTGTGCCCTGTATTACATTACATACATTATACATACACACTGACCTGTGCCCTGTATTACATTACATACATTATACATACACACTGACCTGTGCCCTGTATTACATTACATACATTATACATACACACTGACCTGTGCCCTGTATTACATTACATATATTATACATACACACTGACCTGTGCTCTGTATTACATTACATACATTATACATACACACTGACCTGTGCCCTGTATTACATTACATACATTATACATACACACTGACCTGTGCCCTGTATTACATTACATACATTATACATACACACTGACCTGTGCTCTGTATTACATTACATACATTATACATACACACTGACCTGTGCTCTGTATTACATTACATACATTATACATACACAATGACCTGTGCCCTGTATTACATTACATACATTATACATACACACTGACCTGTGCCCTGTATTACATTACATACATTATACATACACACTGACCTGTGCCCTGTATTACATTACATACATTATACATACACACTGACCTGTGCCCTGTATTACATTACATACATTATACATACACACTGACCTGTGCCCTGTATTACATTACATACATTATACATACACACTGACCTGTGCCCTGTATTACATTACATACATTATACATACACACTGACCTGTGCCCTGTATTACATTACATACATTATACATACACACTGACCTGTGCCCTGTATTACATTACATACATTATACATACACACTGACCTGTGCCCTGTATTACATTACATACATTATACATACACACTGACCTGTGCCCTGTATTACATTACATACATTATACATACACACTGACCTGTGCCCTGTATTACATTACATACATTATACATACACACTGACCTGTGCCCTGTATTACATTACATACATTATACATACACACTGACCTGTGCCCTGTATTACATTACATACATTATACATACACACTGACCTGTGCCCTGTATTACATTACATACATTATACATACACACTGACCTGTGCCCTGTATTACATTACATACATTATAAATACACACTGACCTGTGCTCTGTATTACATTACATACATTATACATACACACTGACCTGTGCCCTGTATTACATTACATACATTATACATACACACTGACCTGTGCCCTGTATTACATTACATACATTATACATACACACTGACCTGTGCCCTGTATTACATTACATACATTATACATACACACTGACCTGTGCCCTGTATTACATTACATACATTATACATACACACTGACCTGTGCCCTGTATTACATTACATACATTATACATACACACTGACCTGTGCCCTGTATTACATTACATACATTATACATACACACTGACCTGTGCCCTGTATTACATTACATATATTATACATACACACTGACCTGTGCCCTGTATTACATTACATACATTATACACACACACTGACCTGTGCCCTGCATTACATTACATACATTATACATACACACTGACCTGTGCTCTGTATTACATTACATACATTATACATACACACTGACCTGTGCTCTGTATTACATTACATACATTATACATACACATTGACCTGTGCCCTGTATTACATTACATACATTATACATACACACTGACCTGTGTTCTGTATTACATTACATACATTATACATACACACTGACCTGTGCCCTGTATTACATTACATACATTATACATACACACTGACCTGTGCCCTGTATTACATTACATACATTATACATACACACTGACCTGTGCCCTGTATTACATTACATACATTATACATACACACTGACCTGTGCCCTGTATTACATTACATACATTATACATACACACTGACCTGTGCCCTGTATTACATTACATACATTATACATACACACCGACCTGTGCTCTGTATTACATTACATACATTATACATACACACTGACCTGTGCCCTGTATTACATTACATACATTATACATACACACCGACCTGTGCTCTGTATTACATTACATACATTATACATACACACTGACCTGTGCCCTGTAGTACATTACATACATTATACATATACACTGACCTGTGCCCTGTATTACATTACATACATTATACATACACACCGACCTGTGCTCTGTATTACATTACATACATTATACATACACACTGACCTGTGCCCTGTATTACATTACATACATTATACATACACACTGACCTGTGCCCTGTATTACATTACATACATTATACATACACACTGACCTGTGCCCTGTATTACATTACATACATTATACATACACACTGACCTGTGCCCTGTATTACATTACATACATTATACATACACACTGACCTGTGCCCTGTATTACATTACATACATTATACATACACACTGACCTGTGCTCTGTATTACATTACATACATTATACATACACACCGACCTGTGCTCTGTATTACATTACATACATTATACATACACACTGACCTGTGCCCTGTATTACATTACATACATTATACATACACACTGACCTGTGCCCTGTATTACATTACATACATTATACATACACACTGACCTGTGCCCTGTATTACATTACATACATTATACATACACACTGACCTGTGCCCTGTATTTCATTACATACATTATACATACACACTGACCTGTGCCCTGTATTACATTACATACATTATACATACACACCGACCTGTGCTCTGTATTACATTACATACATTATACATACACACTGACCTGTGCCCTGTATTACATTACATACATTATACATACACACTGACCTGTGCCCTGTATTACATTACATACATTATACATACACACTGACCTGTGCCCTGTATTACATTACATACATTATACATACACACTGACCTGTGCCCTGTATTACATTACATACATTATACATACACACTGACCTGTGCCCTGTATTACATTACATACATTATACATACACACTGACCTGTGCCCTGTATTACATTACATACATTATACATACACACTGACCTGTGCCCTGTATTACATTACATACATTATACATACACACTGACCTGTGCTCTGTATTACATTACATACATTATACATACACACTGACCTGTGCCCTGTATTACATTACATACATTATACATACACACTGACCTGTGCCCTGTATTACATTACATACATTATACATACACACTGACCTGTGCCCTGTATTACATTACATACATTATACATACACACTGACCTGTGCCCTGTATTACATTACATACATTATACATACACACTGACCTGTGCCCTGTATTACATTACATACATTATACATACACACTGACCTGTGCCCTGTATTATATTACATACATTATACATACACACTGACCTGTGCCCTGTATTACATTACATACATTATACATACACACTGACCTGTGCCCTGTATTATATTACATACATTATACATACACACTGACCTGTGCCCTGTATTACATTACATACATTATACATACACACTGACCTGTGCCCTGTATTATATTACATACATTATACATACACACTGACCTGTGCTCTGTATTACATTACATACATTATACATACACACTGACCTGTGCCCTGTATTACATTACATACATTATACATACACACTGACCTGTGCCCTGTATTACATTACATACATTATACATACACACTGACCTGTGCCCTGTATTACATTACATACATTATACATACACACTGACCTGTGCCCTGTATTACATTACATACATTATACATACACATTGACCTGTGTTCTGTATTACATTACATACATTATACATACACACTGACCTGTGCCCTGTAGTACATTACATACATTATACATACACACCGACCTGTGCTCTGTATTACATTACATACATTATACATACACACTGACCTGTGCCCTGTATTACATTACATACATTATACATACACACTGACCTGTGCTCTGTCCTTTATTGCATTACATATGTTACATACTGACACCACATACATTTTATGGTACATACATATACTATATATTTCTGTTTACTACGTCTAAAATCTTTACTACGAGAGAAGGAATAAGCATGAAGGATCCTGAGCTGTGAGGATATAGATGACCCTGCTCATTATAATCAGATGTCATATTTATGAACCATTTACATTAAGAGTTAATGAGGACCTATCTCCTCTCCTGACATGTCTGTCTGTCTTACCCTTGAAATAACAGTTCTGAATTAGCTATTTTTGTTATAATTCAGTGTTCTGTTGTTCCTCTATTTTTTCGCTTAGAATTTTAAGAATAAATTGACAAATAGGTGGCACCATGTATCTTATCAAAGGGATGTGTCTTTATAGTCTGATGCAGTCAGCTTTGGTTCGATAGTGTCAGGAAGTGAAGGCACACCCCCCACCGACTTGCAATACCTAATTGTCAATTTACTTTATTTAGAGAATTCTAAAAGGATTAACACTAATTAGTAATTTACTAAGACAGAAAGACAGTCATGTAAGGAAAGCAGGCAGATATTCTTTTTTTTTTTTTTTTTTTTAGATTATAGATGATGGGCCACCATGGCAATCAACACCAGGCACACGGTGGCTCACAACCCACTCTTCTGATCATGTTATCCCAGTGACTCCCAATACTGGGCTAGACTGTTTGGGTTTTAAAAAAACCTTTTACCTGGGTATAAAAATACTTATTTTGAGTAATGAAGAGGAACGTTTTGGAAAAACTGATCACCCATTTCCAGCACTAGGGATGAAGGGAAAAGTTTTGGAAAAACTGATCAATCATTTCCTGCACTAGGGAAGTCACTAACACATGGCCTTGAATATGCTTAGCACCACATTTGGTCTCCATATAGATTTGATAAGTACATTTGTTGCCCCTCTTCCCTCCCCTACACCAAAGAAAAAAAAATACCTTTTCCAGTGCTAAGCAGGTGTCAGAGCCGGCCACATTGCTGTGCTCAATGGTCAATTCCTCCATGTGAAGACGGATCTCTGGTATTGTGACTCTGTCAAGGGGCGGCTGGTCAGAGGAAGGCAACAATGACTTTATAAGCTGCAGATCATTCAGAGACTGTGAGGGTCTAATCCTGGGCTGCAGCTCTGGGGGGCTCATATAGCTAATCCGCTTTAGGGGATCCAAGACTTTCTTGGAGTTGTGAAAAGTTCTCAAAGGCCCCAACTTGTGGTCAGTGTTGAGACTGTCCCGTATCGCCCTCTGCTCCGTTGCTGTGCTGCGATTCAACTGTGATAAGTCAAGTAATGACTGAGATGATCCTTTCATGACCAGACGCTGCAACTGCACATTGCTTGCACTGGCAGTGCCCATATTGTGTTGCCTGCTCATAATCACACCTTCTTGGCCACCAGAAGATGAACTTTCGTGTGGCTCAGCTGGCACAAATGTGTAGCTGTACTGAATACAAGATGGCTGTTCTGTGAGATCCTCTGACACCGTCCACGAATTGTCAGTCCCATAGGAGCCCCGACCGATGGAGGACAGGACCTTGACATACTTTGCAGGGATGTAGAAAGGCTTCGACTTGTGATCCAGACAGACCTGCCACCAGTGCTCATTGGTCCTCTTCAGTAGAATGTAGCGCTCATGAGGCTTTATACAGATAACGCTGCCATCTTTAGCCGTATACTCAAATCCATGCTCCACCAGGACATAGTCCTTGTCAAAAGTCCCAGCATTCTGCATCCTGACGGCTAGTGTTTGCCTATAAAGGTGAAAAGTAATAGAGATCATTAATGGGGAATGCTGGGTCTTGCATTCCATATCATAGGGCCGAATATGACAGGAGACCAAGCGAGAAGAGACCTGTGTACATGTCTGACATTGTTGAAATTCAACAGGAGGGGGCATGGAAGGCAGGTAATGCACAATACCAAAACTGCTCCAGAAAAAAACTCTGTGGATAGCACATGTAGAGAAACTGCTAGTCGAAACGCCCTCCTATGTAAATGAATGTTTTCGACCAGACTGCAAATACATAAGTTGGGGAACTGGAAGGAGAAGGTGTGCGGCAAGGTGACTAATGCACACCGAAAACACTGGGCCATGTACATATACATACAGTATGTGGTTCCACAAGACTAAAGATACACACAGTACCCACCGTTTGTCCAGGGAAGAGACGGCTACCGGGAATCATATGCAACGTTTTGACCTTCTGGGACTGAAGGACATTCTTCCAGACAGGGCAGAGGAAGCCATTCCCCGGATGCTTGTCTAGAACAATCCAGAGCTGACTACATCTCTGGAAGGAAAGTTTAGGTTACAAGGCGGACATACCACACAGTCTTCCTCACTTATTTCATCTGCTCCATCGTCCGTCATGCTCCTTCCTGTTCTCTGTGCATTTGTGGAGACATAACAAGTGTGTTGAGCACAGGAAGAGTGGGGGGGTTCCTGTGTGTGTGATCGGCGACCCCCTAACCCCCGCCCATCAGATGCTGAGCAATAAAGATAAACACAAGGTGAGGAAATTTATCGCCACATGTGACACAAAATGGAGCGTCCATTGTGGCTCTAATGGAAGGTGTCACAGTCTATTCATATGGAGAAGGAAGGGGCAGATCAAAATCACAGCTCATAAATATCAGCAACCAAATCCGTGCCATGCCAACATCAACCACAACACCTAAGAGAGTAGTCCAAAGTTCTCCTTACCTGCTTCTCCTCACTGCATCGTAACCAGGATGAAATGAGTGAAGGGTGCGCCAGGTGCCAGCTCACAGTTGGGTGCAATCCCTAAGGATTCCAGAGGGCATCATGAAGGGCATAATCCAGAATGACAAAAAAGGCAGTGCTAAAATAATAAACTGTGTGGGATGAGTACAGTAGTCAGAGTATAGTGCCAGGACTTGTGAGTGGTAATGTGGCAGAATGTAGTATGAGAACAGTATAGGGGCAGGGTACAGTATGTGGGCAGTGTAGGATCAGTATAAGGGTAGAGTGAGCATAGTAAGATCAGTATAGGGGTAGGGTGCAGTATGAGGGCAGGGTAGGATCAATAGAGGAGCAGGGTGCTGTTTGAGGGCACACTATGATCAGTATTGGAGCAGAGTGAACAGTGTAGGATCAGTATAATGGCAGAGTGAAGTATGAATGCAGTTTAGGATCAGTACAGTGGCAGGGTGAAGTATGAGAGGAGTGTAGGATCAGTATAGGGGCAGTGTGCAGTATGAGGGCAGTGTAGGATCAGTATAGGGGCAGTGTGCAGTATGAGGGCAGTGTAGGATCAGTATAGGGGCAGTGTGTAGTATGAGGGCAGTGTAGGATCAGTATAGGGGCAGTGTGCAGTATGAGGGCAGTGTAGGATCAGTATAGGGGCAGTGTGCAGTATGAGGGCTGTGTAGGATCAGTATAAGAAGCAGGGTGTAGTGTAAAGGCAGTGTAGGATCAGTAGAAGAGCAAGGAGCAGTATGAGGGCAGTGTAGGATCGATAGAAGAGCAGGGAGCAGTATGAGGGCAGTGTAGGATCGATAGAAGAGCAGTATGAGGGCAGTGTATGATCAGTATAGGGCTGGGTGCAGTATAGAATCAGCACTGGCCTGGGCGTTGTGTGTGAGAGCGGTGTTCGGGCAGGTCTGAGCAGAAGCTGTGTATCAGCTTGCCTGCACTCTCAAGCATTTCCTGTTGAACAGACTAAACCAACCACTTAACCTGATATTTTATTCACTTCCTTGACGAAAAAAAAATTATAAAACCCTAACTCAGGAAACAAGCTCTGCACCATCTAAACCAAAACGTCATATCAATGATATCTTCAGCACAATTCACTTATGCTTACCTAAAAACCTAATACAGCAGTGATGGCAATGGTTGGAGATATTGCACACTATATGGACATAAGTATTGGGACACCTCCACATTACACCTACAGGAGCTTTTATGACCTCTGCTCCCACTCTGCTGGGAAGGCATTCTACAAGATTTTGGAGGTGTCTGTGGGAATTTTCACCCATTTTACCCAGACAAGCATTTTTGAGGTCAGACACAGATGTTGGAGGGAGGCAGGGCTCACAATCTCTATTCTAGTACACCCCAAAGGTGTTGGTTGGGATGAGATCAGGGCTCTGAATGGTAGGTAATGTGCTTCCACATCAAACTCCCCTAGCCATTTCTATATGGACCTTGTTCTGTGCATTGGGGCAGAGTCATGCTGAAACCGAAAAGGGCCTTCCCCAAATTATTCCCCCAAAGTTGGAAGTTACAAAATGTCTTGTACTGAAGCAGTAAGATTTCCCCTTACTGGAACCAATGGGTCTCAGCCAACTTTACACCATTCCATTCGACACTTGGAATTGTGCTTGGTGATGTAAGGCTGCATGCAGTTGCTCAGGAATAAAGCTCCTGGTGCAGTGTTTGTGCTGATGTTAATACCAGAGGAGGTTTGGACTCTGCAGTTATGGAGTCAGCAATGCGATGGTGACTTTTCTGTTCTCTGCTCCTCAGCATACAGTGACTCCGCTCTGTAACGTTACAGGGTCTCCACTTTGAGGTTGAGTTGCTGCGGTTCCTTTCACTGCTCAATAATACCATTCATAATTGATCGTGGAATATTTAGGAGGGAAGAAATTTCATGAAATTACGTCTTATGCCAGTGGCTCCTACAACAGGACCGTGCAAAATGCTGCTGCTCCTCCGTCATACAGATGCATCCTCGGATCCACATCCAGTTGAAAACTAACGCATAGCAGAAAGCCACTGGCTCTATGCCCCACAATACCAATAAACACCACCGGCCTATCAGAGGCCTGATGTCGGCATACCGTCGCAATTGCACCACTGCATTGCACCCCCTTTGACCAGCGTTGGAGCAGGAAGAAAGAGCTGCTTGTTGTGGAAGTGGGGACAGGTTAGTGGAATGGTCGTTTTTTTTTTTTGTAAAGCGTGCCACAGAGGAAAACATTATACACTGTGTGCAGAATTATTAGGCAAGTTGTATTTTAGAGGATTATTTTTATTATTGATCAACAACTATGTTCTCAATCAACCGAAAAGACTCATAAATATCCAAGCTTAATATTTTTGGAAGTTGGAGTGTTTTTTTTTTAGATTTGGCTATCTTAGGAGGATATCTGTTTGTGCAGATAACTATTACTGTGCAGAATTATTAGGCAACTTAATAAAAAACAAATATAATCCCATCTCACTTGTTTATTTTCACCAGGTAAACCAATATCAGTGCACAAAATTTAGAAATAAACATTTCTGACATGCAAAAACAAAAACCAAAAAAATTAGTGATCAATATAGCCACCTTTCTTTATGATGACACTCAACAGCTTTCCATCCATAGATTCTGTCAGTTGCTTGATCTGTTTTCGATCAACATTGCGTGCAGCAGCCACCACAGCCTCCCAGACATTGTTCCGAGAGGTGTACTGTTTTCCCTCCCTGTAGATCTCACATTTTATGATGGACCACAGGTTCTCTATGGGGTTCAGATCAGGTGAACAAGGGCGCCATGTCATTATTTTTTCTTCTTTTAGACCTTTACTGGCCTGCCACGCTGTGGAGTAGTTGGATGCATGTGATGGAGCATTGTCCTGCATGAAAATCATGTTTTCTTGAACGATACCGACTTCTTCCTGTACCATTACTTGAAGAAGTTGTCTTCCAGAAACTGGCAGTAGGTCTGGGGGTTGAGCTTCACTCCATCCTCAACCCTAAAAGGTCCCACAAGTTTATCTTTGATGATACCAGCCCATACCAGTACCCCACCTCCACCTTGCTGGCGTCTGAGTCGGAGTGGAGCTCTCTGCCCTTTATTGATCCAGGCTCTGGCCCATCCATCTGGCCCATGAAGAGTCACGCTCCTTTCATCAGTCCATAAAACCTTTGAAAAATCAGTCTTAAGATATCTTATTTCTTGACCCATTCTTGACATTTTATCTTATGTTTCTTGTTCAAAGGTGGTCGTTTTTCAGCCTTCCTTGCCTTGGCCATGTCCCTGAGTATCGCACACCTTGTGCTTTTTGATACTCCAGTAACGTTGCAGCTCTGAAATATGGCAAAACTGGTGGCGAATGGCATCTTGGTAGCTTCACGCTTGATTTTCCTCAATTCATGGACAAATATTTTGCGCCTTTTTTGGCCAACACGCTTCTTGCGACCCTGTTGGCTATTTGATTGTTCGGTGATCACGCTTCAAAAGTTTGGAAATTTCAAGACTGCTGCATCCCTCTGCAAGACATCTCACAATTTTTGGACTTTTCAGAGCCCGTCAAATCTCTCTTCTGACCCATTTTGCAAAAGGAAAGGAAGTTGCCTAATAATTAAGCACACCTTATATAGGGTGTTGATGTCATTAGTCAACACCCCTCCTCATTACAGAGATGCACATCACCAGATTTACTTAATTGGTAGTTGGCTCTCAAGCCTATGCAGCTATTTCTGTTAATGTTGATGATTATGGCTTACAGCCAATGAAAACACAAAAGTCATTATCTCAGTAAATTAGAATACTTTATAACACAAGCTTGAAAAATTATTTTAAAATCCAAAATATTGGCGTACTGAAATGTATGTTCAGTAAATGCAGTCAATACTTGGTCGGGGCTCCTTTTGCATCAATTACTGCATCAATGCTGCGTGGCATGGAGGCGATCAGCCTGTGGCACTGCTGAGGTGTTATGGAAGCCCAGGTGGCTTTGATAGCAGCCTTCAGCTGGTCTGCATTGTTGGGTCTGGTGTCTCTCATCTTCCTCTTGACAATACCAGAATCTATGGGGTTAACGTCAGATGAGTTTGCTGGCCAATCAAGCACAGTAATACTGTCGTTCTTAAACCAGGTATTGGTACTTTTGGCAGTGTGGACAGGTGTCAAGTCCTGCTGGAGAATGAAATTTCCATCTCCAAAAAGCTTGTCGGCAGAGGGAAGCATGAAGTGCTCTAAAATTTCCTTGTAGACGGCTGCGCTGACTTTGGTCTTGATAAAACACAGTGGGCCTACACCAGCAGCTGACATAGCTCCCCAAACCATCACTGATTGTGGAAACTTCACACTAGACCTCAAGCAGCTTGGATTGTGGCCTCTCCACTCTTCCTCCAGACTCTGGGACCTTGATTTCCAAATGAAATGCAAAATTTACTTTCATCTGAAAACAACACCTTGGCCACTGAGCAACAGTCCAGTTCTTTTTCTCCTTGGCCCAAGTAAGACGCTTCTGGCGTTGTCTATTGGTCATGAGTGGCTTGACACAATGAATGCGACACTTGTAGCCCATGTCCTGGATACGTCTGTGTGTGGTGGCTCTTGAAGCAATGACTCCAGCAGCATTCCACTCCTTGTGAATCTCCACCAAATTTTTGAATGGCCTTTTCTTAACAATCCTTTCAAGGCTGCGGTTATCCCGGTTGCTTGTGCACCTTTTTCTACCACACTTTTTCCTTCCACTCAACTTTCCATTAATATGCTTGAATACAGCACTCTGTGACAAGCCAGCTTCTTTAGCAATGACCTTTTGTGGCTTACCCTCCCTTGTGGAGTGTGTCAATGACTGGCTTCTGGACATCTGTCAAGACAGACAGTCGCTCTGCAGTTCTTTGCAGGAGATCCCTTCGTTTGGAATTACAGACACCTTCTTAGAAGTGGTCTCTCTAGGACCCAGCGGCTACCTTCCTCTTGCTAATTAACACCCTGGCCTGGGTGTATAAATACCTGCTGTTTGCTAGAGGGAGGTGTCGGCGATACTCACATGACCCCTGTTGAAGGCTCGGAGCCAGTGCATTACTACTTCCTCTCTGGTGCTAAGAGGACACGTGTTCATCTCTCTGACGTCGACTAAAGTTAAGCTATCTTCCCTTGTTTGTTCCCCCTTGTTGTCTTTAGTTGTCAGTGGGGATCGACTAGTGCTCATCCCCTCCCTTCCCTAGCCAGGGCCAAACGCCAGGGAAAGACAGGGCGAGGTAGCTGTGCGGCAATTTGTGCGGAACCAATATAGGGACGTTAGGGGAGACAGGGTGATGTAAGGTCAGCCTAGGAGGTCTCCACTACCCCCTTTCCCTAGAGTCTGGACCCCCTTTTCCCCCTTCCCTTTGTGTTGCACTTTGTCTTTCCTACACCTTGCGTGACAATTAATGAACAAACAACGGCCCACCTCACATAACTAAACAGACCATGGTACCTAGTCGTAATCGCCAGACCATGGACCGATTGTTGCCTACTCAAAAGATAAACATGTAGAAACAGGAGAGAATATGAGTACAATGGCATAAAAGTCATAATTTTATTCAACAAGAATTTCATATCATAAAGTACATTGCAATACATCAATTAGAAAGGGTATAAAGTGCAAGGTGCCGGGTAGTGTAAGAACACATAGGCGAGGGGCTAGAGATACATTTCTATTTAAATGTTAGTGGTGAGTATATGGTATCGCTATTGCTATATGGAGATCGCCATTCCAAGCAAGCTGCATCAGCACATAAAAGCCCAAGCCCATTTAAATAGAAATGTATCTCTAGCCCCTCACCTATGTGTTCTCACATTACCTGGCACTTTATACCCTTTCTAATTGATGTATTGCAATGTACTTTATGATATGAAATTCTTGTTGAATAAAATTATGACTTTTATGCCGTTGTTCTCATATTCTCTCCTGTTTCTACACCTTGCGTGACAATATTTGAGTGTAATGTTTACGCTATTTTAGACAAGTGGGTGGGTGCATTTACATTTTCGCTTTAGACAGAAGAATAGCTAGAATTGGTGCTTTATGAGGCAATTCACATTTGCATATAAACATGTATGATAACATTAGAATAAGCACCATGAATATGTAAAATGAGCAGCCATAACATTAAAAGCACTTGCCTGATTTCATATAAGTTTCATTTGTCCCAAAAAAACTAGCTCTTACCCATCGATGTATGGACTCCACAAGACCTCTGAAGGTGGTTTATGGTATCTGACACCAAGAAATTAGTAGGAGATCCTATAAATCCCATAAGCTATAAAGTCAGGCCTCCATATCTCAAACGTATGATAGAGACATAGGCGGATTATAATGAGGGCAATCCGGGCTACAGCCCGGGGCCCCGAGCCTCCAGGGGGCCCGCGGCTCCGGGCGAGGAGTCTAATGCCGGATTTCCCTCATTATATGTGCGGGCCCCGCCGCCGCGGCACATACCGGTATCAGTGGCGGGAGGGGGGGCCCCGGACCGCTCCCCCAGCAGCGGCCGCCGCTACTTATTCATCGGCCGGGCCAGCACTGCAGCAGTTAACTTCCCTGTGCTGGCCCGGCCGCGTCACTGCTAGGAGACACGGCGCTGTGCGCGGCCGTGTCTCCTAGCTGTGACGTCACGCAGTGCGCGCCCGGCCTGCACTGCTGCAACGGAGAAGAGAGAGCGGGCAGGAAGAATGGAGCCGGGGAATGGTGAGTCTGTGTGTGTATGTGTGTGTATGTGTATGTGTGTGTGTGTGTGTGTGTGTGTGTGTGTGTGTGTGTAATGCACACGCCCGGGCTGAGTGGCGTGTGCGTGTGTATGTAGTGATTCCACTGTGCCATGAACCGGAGAGTGCCTGGAGGGGCGTAACTAAGTATCTGCCCGATCCGACCAAGGTCACACGACAGCATACGACGCCAGTGCACCAGGGAGGAACCGGGCAGAGGGACCAGGTGCTACTCCAGGTCAGACCCCGGACACGGCTGTTGACCCACACAGGGAAATACTGGTACAGGCAGGTTAGGCTGGCACACAGACTGGTGGGTATAGGCAGACACGGCTGGAATACAGACGGGTGGATGCTGGCGAGCACGACTGGTATGCAGGCAGGGAGGTACTGGCTGATATGACAGGTTGGAGCACAGAGTGGATAGGACCCAGTTCAGACTGGGACTCAGGAACAGAACCGCAGATGCAGCGGACAAACACAGCAGAGTGAGACCGCCCGGAGCGGCGAGCAAGAGCAGAGCAAGACGAGACCACCAGTAGCGGTGAGCGAGAGTAGAGCAGGACAAGGCCGTCTGGAGCGGTGAGCAAAGGGTCAGAGCAGAGCGAGACTGCCGGAGCAGTGAGCAAGGAGTCAGAGCAGAGCGAGACTACCGGAGCAGTGAACAAGGAGTCAGAGCAGAGCGAGACTGCCGGAGCAGTGAGCAAAGGAGTCAGAGCAGAGCGAGACTGCCGGAGCAGTGAGCAAAGGGTCAGAGCAGAGCGAGACTGCTGGAGCAGTGAGCAAAGGGTCAGAGCAGAACGAGACTGCCGGAGCAGTGAGCAAAGGGTCAGAGCAGAGCGAGACTGCCGGAGCAGTGAGCAAAGGGTCAGAGCAGAGCAAGACTGCCGGAGCAGTGAGCAAAGGGTCAGAGCAGGCCAGAACCGCCGGAGCGGTGAGCAAAGGCAGAGCAGGCTAGAACCGCCGGAGCGGTGAGCAAGGCAGAGCAGGCTAGAACCGCCGGAGCGGTGAGCAAGGCAGAGCAGGCTAGAACCACCGGAGCGGTAAGCAAGGCAGAGCAGGGGGGACAGGGCTCTCTACACACGGAACGGACAGGAAGGGAAAGGCAGAACCAGATACCCACAGGGTACTTGCAGTGAAGTAGCGAGTGGACCACAAACTCACAAACGGAAGTACAGTGACAACGAGCAGGAGTTAGGTACGAGTTCAGACTCTGCAGAAAAAGGGAAGGTACGAACATAGAGAAAAACAGGAAACAGGCTAGGAGAGTATTCAGACAAGAACAGATACAGCAGCAAGATACAGGAGCGGGTCTAGGTATGCGGCCCCTAGAAGGCGGAACGAACAGGCTAGGAGTGTGTTCAGACAGGAACAGGCAAGATACAGAAACGGGTCTAGGTATGCGGCCCCTAGAAGGCGGAAAGAACAGGCTAGGAGCGTGTTCACACTGGCCTGGAAATATAGCCTCCAGGATAGGCAGAAGACAACAGGCTAGAAGATAGTTCAGACAGGACACAGTTCAGACACGGGAGCTGAAACCGCAAGGCAGGAAACATAGACAGGACCTGGCACATCAGTGACTAGACGCCAACTGACAGAACACAATGCTCAAGCAGGGTTTCTTGGGAGGAGCTGGGTTAAATACCAGGTGACAGACAGCAATAGGCTGAGGACGCATAAGGGGTGTGTCTGCAGCAGGTACAAGAAACAGGAAGTGATCGGGCGCCGCCCTTAAGCAGCAGAAACAGAGGCAAGCAGACAGCATGGAGGGAAGCCAGGCTAGCAGACTGGACTGGAGATCAAGTGCACACTCTTGCACAGTGGGAGATGGACCACTATGCAAGGACGCCGCCAGGTATGTTACAGTACCCCCCCCTTACACCCCCTCTTCTTCAGGCCTGCCAGAATGTTCCGCAGGGAATTCGAGGGCCAATCCTTCACTTCAAGGAGATCACTTCCACTGTCCACAGGAAAAACTGGTCTCATCTGGGTAGCTAGGATGCTACCTCCTATCCAGCCATCCTCAGCAACAGACGAAACGGGTGGAGTACCAGGAACAGCACACAAGGAAGTCTCTCTCCACTTATTATCAGGTAGCACTCCAGAGGGTTCAGGAGACAACTGGAAGTCCTCCGCCGGGTTGGAGGGGTGCAGAGACTCGGGCGTAACCTCTGCTTCGGGGTACATCTTGTCAAGCTCACAGGATGAAATGGGCGAGGTATCAGGTACAAGGTGTAAAAAAGTCACTGTCTCTTGGTTATCTGGTGGTACCCCGGAGGATTCAGGAAACAACTAGGGGTCCTCCGCCAGGTCTGAAGAGTGCAGAGACTCGGGGGCAACCTCTGCTTCGGAGTACACTAGGTCGGACTCGCTGGAAGAAGCGGGCGAGGTATCAGGTACCGAGTATAGGAGAGTCCCTGTCCATTCGCTATCAGGTAGCACCCCGAAAGGTTCAGGAGACAACTGGAGGTCCTCCGCCTGGTCGGAGGGGTGTAGAGACTCGGGGATAACCTCTGCTTCGGAGTACACTAGGTCGGACTCACTGGAAGAAGCGGCCGAGGTATCAGGTACCGAGTATAGGAGAGTCTCTGTCCATTCGCTATCAGGTAGCACCCCGAAGGGTTCAGGAGACAACTGGAAGTCCTCCGCCTGGTCGGAGGGGTGTAGAGACTCGGGGATAACCTCTGTTTCGGAGTACACTAGGTCGGACTCGCTGGACGAAGCGGGCGAGGTATCAGGTACAGAGTATAGGGAAGACTCTGTCCATTCGCTACCAGGTAGCACCCCGAAGGGTTCTGGAGACAACTGGAGGTCCTCCGCCTGGTCAGAGGGGTGTAGAGACTCGGGGTTAACTACCGCTTTGAGGTACCCATTGTCAGGCTCACAGGACGGAGCGGACGAAGTATCGGGTACCGGGTGTAGGGAAGTCTCTCTCCATTTGTCATTAGGTGGTATCCTGGAGGATTCAGGAGGCAACAGGGGGTCCTCCGCCAGGTAGTAGAGATGCACAGACTCGGAGGTAATCACTGCTTCGGAGTACCCTTGGACAGGCTCACCTGTTAAAGTGGGTGAAGCATCAGATATCGGGTGCAGGAAGTCCTCCTGTGTGGATTCTAGGTGGGCAGAAGTCTCTTCTGGCAGGAGAATTGGTGCGCTACCCACGCACATTACCCGTCGGAGCTGCTCCGGGATACAGGGAAGTGAAGCTTCAGCAAGGACTTCAAGGTTGGGGTCAGGAGGTCTTTGGGAGGACAGACCCTGGCGTGACGGCTTGCCTCTACGCCTAGCACGTCTGGACTGCCTCTTGAGGTTGGGAGAAGTATTCCGGAGAGCGTAGTCATCCTGTGTGGATTCTGGGTGGGCAGTAGTCTCTTCGGGCAGGAGGACTAGTGCGCTACCCACACACATTACCCAACGGGGCTGCTCCGGGTTATTGGGAAGTGAAGCTTCAGCAGGAGCCTCTGGATTAGGGTCATCGAAGACCATTAGAAAGGCCACCAGGAAGGCCTGAAGGTCCAGGAGGATAGGATCCTGTGCTTCCCATAGGGGGTTGATCCATTCCAAGGCATCACCCATTAGGTAAGACATCATGAATCCCACCTTAACCCGATCGGTGGGAAAACAAAGAGGGTAGAACTTGAAGTGTAGCATGCATTGCTCCACAAATGCAAGACTCAGTCTTGGATCCCCATAGTACCGTGGCGGATCCGCAGGAACGAGTGCTGATAGATCCATCTGGACGGGTGCATAATACGCCTGAAACTCAGCTGGTAGCAAAAAAATAAATAAATTTCTTCTAGAAGCACGTATTCGCTGGAAAAAGTCTCAGAGAGCGAATGCCGTGGGGCTCAAGGGAACCATGTCCTGAGCATGCTGTAATGCACACGCCCGGGCTGAGTGGCGTGTGCGTGTGTATGTAGTGATTCCACTGTGCCATGAACCGGAGAGTGCCTGGAGGGGCGTAACTAAGTATCTACGCACGACGGCATGCGACGCCAGTGCACCAGGGAGGAACCGGGCAGAGGGACCAGGTGCTACTCCAGGTCAGACCCCGGACACGGCTGTTGACCCACACAGGGAAATACTGGTACAGGCAGGTTAGGCTGGCACACAGACTGGTGGGTATAGGCAGACACGGCTGGAATACAGACGGGTGGATGCTGGCGAGCACGACTGGTATGCAGGCAGGGAGGTACTGGCTGATATGACAGGTTGGAGCACAGAGTGGATAGGACCCAGTTCAGACTGGGACTCAGGAACAGAACCGCAGATGCAGCGGACAAACACAGCAGAGTGAGAACGCCCGGAGCGGCGAGCAAGAGCAGAGCAAGACGAGACCGCCAGTAGCGGTGAGCGAGAGTAGAGCAGGACAAGGCCGCCTGGAGCGGTGAGCAAAGGGTCAGAGCAGAGCGAGACTGCCGGAGCAGTGAGCAAGGAGTCAGAGCAGAGCGAGACTGCCGGAGCAGTGAACAAGGAGTCAGAGCAGAGCGAGACTGCCGGAGCAGTGAGCAAAGGGTCAGAGCAGAGCGAGACTGCCGGAGCAGTGAGCAAAGGGTCAGAGCAGAGCGAGACTGCTGGAGCAGTGAGCAAAGGGTCAGAGCAGAGCGAGACTGCCGGAGCAGTGAGCAAAGGTTCAGAGCAGAGCGAGACTGCCGGAGCAGTGAGCAAAGGGTCAGAGCAGAGCGAGACTGCCGGAGCAGTGAGCAAAGGGTCAGAGCAGAGCAAGACTGCCGGAGCAGTGAGCAAAGGGGTCAGAGCGGAGCGAGACTGCCGGAGCAGTGAGCAAAGGGTCAGAGCGGAGCGAGACTGCCGGAGCAGTGAGCAAGGGATCAGAGCAGAGCAAGACAGCCGGAGCAGTGAGCAAAGGGTCAGAGAGGAGCCAGACTGCCGGAGCAGTGAGCAAAGGGTCAGAGCAGGCCAGAACCGCCGGAGCGGTGAGCAAAGGCAGAGCAGGCTAGAACCGCCGGAGTGGTGAGCAAGGCAGAGCAGGCTAGAACCGCCGGAGTGGTGAGCAAGGCAGAGCAGGCTAGAACAGCCGGAACGGTGAGCAAGGCAGAGCAGGCTAGAACCGCCGGAGCGGTGAGCAAGGCAGAGCAGGCTAGAACCGCCGGAGCGGTGAGCAAGGCAGAGCAGACTAGAACCGCCGGAGCGGTGAGCAAGGCATAGCAGGGGGGACAGGGCTCTGTACACACGGAACAGACAGGAAGGGAAAGGCAGAACCAGATACCCACAGTGTACTTGCAGTGAAGTAGCGAGTGGACCACAAACTCACAAACGGAAGTACAGTGACAACGAACAGGAGTTAGGTACGAGTTCAGACTCTGCAGAAAAAGGGAAGGTACGGACATAGAGAAAAACAGGAAACAGGCTAGGAGAGTATTCAGACAAGAACAGACACAGCAGCAAGATACAGGAGCGGGTCTAGGTATGCGGCCCCTAGAAGGCGGAACGAACAGGCTAGGAGCGTGTTCAGACAGGAACAGGCAAGATACAGAAACGGGTCTAGGTATGCGGCCCCTAGAAGGCGGAAAGAACAGGCTAGGAGCGTGTTCACACTGGCCTGGAAATGCAGCCTCCAGGATAGGCAGAAGACAACAGGCTAGAAGATAGTTCAGACAGGACACAGTTCAGACACGGGAACTGAAACCGCAAGGCAGGAAACATAGACAGGACCTGGCACATCAGTGACTAGACACCAACTGACAGAACACAATGCTCAGGCAGGGTTTCTTGGGAGGAGCTGGGTTAAATACCAGGTGACAGACAGCAATAGGCTGAGGACGCACAAGGGGTGTGTCTGCAGCAGGTACAAGAAACAGGAAGTGATCGGGCGCCGCCCTTAAGCAGCAGAAACAGAGGCAAGCAGACAGCATGGAGGGAAGCCAGGCTAGCAGACTGGACTGGAGATCAAGTGCGCGCTTTTGCACAGTGGGAGATGGACCACTATGCAAGGACGCCGCCAGATATGTTAGTGTATATATGTGTGTGTGTGTGTATGTGTGTATGTATGTGTATGTATGTGTATGTGTGTGTATGTGTGTATGTGTGTGTGTGTGTGCAGGCAGATATCATTGTGTGATGTCTGTTTATTTGTATTTTTGTGTTTCAAATGTGTTTATGCGTGTATGTATATGTTTGTGTGTGTGCGTGACTGCGTGCATCCTCCTGCTGAATATAGTTGGCACCGTGCGGCCTCCTGCTGTCTCTGGGGGGGGGGGCGCCGTGCGGCCTCCCACTATGTATAGATGGCGCCATGCGGCCTCCCACTATGTATAGATGGCGCCGTGCGGCCCCCTGCTGTGTATAGATGGCGCCGTGCGGCCCTCTGCTGTGTATAGATGGCGCCATGCGGCCCTCTGCTGTGTATAGATTGCGCAGTGCGGCCCTCTGCTGTGTATAGATGGCGCAGTGCGGCCCTCTGCTGTGTATAGATGGCGCAGTGCGGCCTCCTGCTGTGTATAGATGGCGCCGTGCGGCCTCCTGCTGTCTCTAGGGGGGCGCCGTGTGGCCTCCTGCTGTGTATAGATGGCTACGTGCGGCCTCCTGCTGAGTATAGATGGCGCCGTCCGGCCTCCTGCTGTCTCTGGGGGGGCGCCGTGCGGCCTCCCGCTGTGTATAGATGGCGCCGTGTGGCCTCCTGCTGTGTATAGATGGCTACGTGCGGCCTCCTGCTGAGTATAGATGGCACCGTGCGGCCTCCTGCTGACTCTGGGGGGGGCGCCCTGCCGCTGTGTATAGATGGCGCCGTGCGGCCTCCTGCTGTGTATAGACGGCGCTGTGCGGCCTCCCGCTGTGTATAGATGGCTACGTGCGGCCTCCCATTGTGTATAGATGGCTACGTGCGGCCTCCCGCTGTGTATAGATGGCTAAGTGCAGCCTCCCGCTGTGTATAGATGGCTACGTGCGGCCTCCCGCTGTGTATAGATGGCACCGTGCGGCCTCCCGCTGTGTATAGATGGCACCGTGCAGCCTCCCGCTGTGTATAGATGGCTACGTGCGGCCTTCCGTTGTGTATAGATGGCTACGTGCGGCCTCCCGCTGTGTATAGATGGCTACATGCAGCCTCCCGCTGTGTATGGATGGCACTGTGCAGCCTCCCGCTGTGTATAGATGGCTACGTGTGCTCAATATTGAGTCATACAATTAATACAATACCATTAATTGAGTCATACAATTAATGTAAGGCTATGTGCCCACGATACAGAAATGTTCCGCATTTTTTTTGAGCCTTTCTGCATCTCCCTGGCAGAAAAAACGCATGCGGATTGTGCATGCGGATTGTGCATGTGTTTTTCCTGCCAAGGACATGTGGATGTGAAGCGTTCTTCACTTGCATTTCCGCATGCGGATTGACAAGCGCTTTCCAAGGGATTTTAGCATCACTTGGAAAGTGCTTGACAACTTGGTTACACTATATAAATCCATGCAACAGGCATGGATTTATATAGTGTGACCGTAAAAGAATGGTAAAAAATAAAAAATATATACTTACCTTCTGATGGTCTGCCGACGTCAGCGGTCGCGTGACCCGTCACATGACTAAATGACGTCACGGCAGGTCCTTTTCAGATCATCGCGAGCTGCCGGCAAGCCAGGACGCATCGGATAAAGACACCGGGGGCCATCAGAAGGTAAGTATAATGTATATTTTTTATTTTATTCTTTTTTTTACAGGTTCTATGGTACCCGGGTCCGGAGGTGAGTCTCCTCTCCTCTAGACCTGGGTACCATCCGCACATTGAAACGCATGGATTCCGCATCTACAGATGCAGGGATGCGGATTCCATGCGTTCTAATGCAAGTCAATGGCGGCGAAAACGCTGCGCTTCCGCAAAATAATTGGTAATGCTGCGGATTTTTCCGCAGCGGAAATTTCCGCAGCATGTACACAGCACATGCGGATTATCATTGGGGAACATGGCAGACCTTCTACCATGCGTTTTTTAAGCGTTTCTGCAGCGGAATTGCCGCTGCGGAAACGCTTAAAAAACGCATAGTGGGCACACAGCCTAAAATTATAATTAATTTCACGTGAACTATCACATGATCTATCACAGGGGATCATGTGACATGTCACGTGATAAATCAGGTGTGTGTGGGGGGGGCCCGCGCCTTCTAAACTGGCCGGGGCCCTTGCTACTCTTAATCCACCTCTGGATAGAGATCAGAGAATTGTGAGACAAGTCATCACCTTGAACTCTTTTTCACGTCGCTCAGACCATTTCTGAACAATTTTTTCAGTACAGTTGCCATGAAGCAGGTATTTGGTCACCAAAAATGTTTCAGTAGATGGTACCTGTCAATATAGCATCCACCTGAACATCAGGACCAAGGTTTCCAAAAACAACATTGCCCAGATCATCACACCGCTTCCACTTTTCATCTTCTTCCCATAGTGCATCCTTATGAAAACTCTTCCCAGGTAAGTGGTGCACGCGCACCCAACCATCCACATACAATAGACTTTATTGATCCCAATGGAAATTACAGTATCACAGCAGCAGAACATAAACATGAATTACAACATAACAGTAGAATTTTGCAGGTATGATCTCATACATTCCTATTCATGACCAGTCAGTACGACATACAGTGCCTACAAGTAGTATTCAACCCCCTGCAGATTTAGCTGGTTTGATAAGATGCAAATAAGTTAGAGCCTTCAAACTGCAAACGAGAGTAGGTTTTATGAACAGAAGCATAAATCTTACAAACCAAAAAGTTATGTTGCTCAGTTGAATTTTATTAAATTTTAAACATAAAAGTGTGGGTCAATTATTATTCAACCCCTATGTTTAATATTTTGTGGAATAACCCTTGTTTGCAATTACAGCTAATAATCGTCTTTTATAAGACCTGATCAGGCCGGCACAGGTCTGTGGAGTTATCTTGGCCCACTCCTCCATGTAGATCTTCTCCAAGTTATCTAGGTTCTTTGGGTGTCTCATGTGGACTTTATTCTTGAGCTCCTTCCACAAGTTTTCAATTGGGTTAAGGTCAGGAGACTGACTAGGCCACTCCAACACCTTGACTTTTTCCCTCTTGAACCAGGCCTTGGTTTTCTTGGCTGTGTGCTTTGGGTCGTTGTCTTGTTGGAAGATGAAATTACGACCCATCTTAAGATCCTTGATGGAGGAGCGGAGGTTCTTGGCCAAAATCTCCAGGTAGGCCGTGCTATCCATCTTCCCATGGATGCGGACCAGATGGCCAGGCCCCTTGGCTGAGAAACAGCCCCACAGCATGATGCTGCCACCACCATGCTTGACTCTAGGGATGGTATTCTTGGGGTCGTATGCAGTGCCATCCAGTCTCCAAACGTCACGTGTGTGGTTGGCACCAAAGATCTCGATCTTGGTCTCATCAGACCATAGAACCTTGAACCAGTCTGTCTCAGAGTCCTCCAAGTGATCATGAGCAAACTTTAGACGAGCCTTGACATGACGCTTTGAAAGTAAAGGTACCTTACGGGCTCGTTTGGAACGGAAACCATTGCGGTGGAGTACGTTACTTATGGTATTGACTGAAACCAATGTCCCCACTGCCATGAGATCTTCCCGGAGCTCCTTCCTTGTTGTCCTTGGGTTAGCCTTGACTCTTCGGACAAGCCTGGCCTCGGCACGGGAGGACACTTTCAAAGGCTGTCTAGGCCGTGGAAGGCTAACAGTAGTTCCATAAGCCTTCCACTTATGGATGATGCTCCCAACAGTGGAGACAGGTAAGCCCAACTCCTTGGAAAGGGTTTTGTACCCCTTGCCAGCCTTGTGACCCTCCATGATCTTGTCTCTGATGGCCTTGGAATGCTCCTTTGTCTTTCCCATGTTGACCATGTCTGAGTGCTGTTCACAAGTTTGGGGAGGGTCTTAAATAGTCAGAAAAGGCTGGCAAAAGATATCTTTAATCCACACATGTGAAGCTCATTATTCTTGGTGCCTGAACTACTTCTTAATACTTTAGGGGGACCAAACAGAATTCTTGTGGTTTGAGGGGTTGAATAATAAATGACACTCTGAATTAACTTTTAACGTTTTAAAAAAAAACAAAAACAAAATTTGCTGCAGTGCATTTCCCACTTCCAGGCTGATCTACAGTACAAATGTCACAATGCCAAGTTAATTCCGCATGTGTCAACCAGCTAAATCTGCAGGGGGTTGAATACTACTTGTAGGCACTGTACAATTAGAAAGGCAATAATACACCAGTCACTTGGAAAATTTAACACTTAGGTAGTTGTAGTACATTCCCGTAGCAGTCGGCACGAGCGATTTCCTGTATCAGCCTCATGAACAGCTCATATAATGGGTGCGTTATTGTTCATTATCGCCAAACACTTCTGAATTCTTTCCTCCACTACCTCCTCAAAACTGATTAACACACAAAAAACACCTCCTCAAAAGTGTCAAGATGGCGGCCAACAGTGGAGCTTGCCTTCTTGATGAGCTTATTTAGCTTATTATCATCAGACACCGGCACACTACTTCCCCAGCATATGACTGTTCAAAAGATGGCACTTACCACTACAGACAGGTAGAACATTTCTAACATTTTGGTGCACACATTGAACAGCCTTATTTTCCGTAGGAAGTAGTTTGCTCATCCCCTTCTGGAAAATCTTCTCCGTATGGCACCTCCATTCCAGTTTGCTGTCCAAGTGGACCCTCATATATTTGTAACTCTCAACTTGCTACACTTCCTGACCAGCAATCAATCTTTCTCCTGCTATACAGTACAGACCAAAAGTTTGGACACACCTTCTCATTTAAAGATTTTTCTGTATTTTCATGACTATGAAAATTGTACATTCACACTGAAGGCATCAAAACTATGAATTAACACATGTGGAATTATATACTTAACAAAAAAGTGTGAAACAACTGAAAATATGTCTTATATTCTAAGTTCTTCAAAGTAGCCACCTTTTGCTTCGATGACTGCTTTGCACACTCTTGGCATTCTCTTGATGAGCTTCAAGAGGTAGTCACCGGAAATGGTCTTCCAACAATCTTGAAGGAGTTCCCAGAGATGCTTAGCACTTGTTGGCCCTTTTGCCTTCACTCTGCGGTCCAGCTCACCCCAAACTATCTCGATTGGGTTTGGGAGGTGTGTTTGGGGTCATTGTCCTGTTGAAAAATAAATGATGGTCCAACTAAACGCAAACCGGATGGAATAGCATGCCGCTGCAAGATGCTGTGGTAGCCATGCTGGTTCAGTATGCCTTCAATTTTGAATAAATCCCCAACAGTTTCACCAGCAAAGCACCCCCACACCATCACACCTCCTCCTCCATGCTTCACGGTGGGAACCAGGCATGTAGAGTCCATCCGTTCACCTTTTCTGTGTCACACAAAGACACGGTGGTTGGAACCAAAGATCTCAAATTTGGACTCATCAGACCAAAGCACAGATTTCCACTGGTCTAATGTCCATTCCTTGTGTTCTTTAGCCCAAACAAGTCTCTTCTGCTTGTTGCCTGTCCTTAGCAGTGGTTTCTTAGCAGCTATTTTACCATGAAGGCCTGCTGCACAAAGTCTACTCTTAACAGTTGTTGTAGAGATGTGTCTGCTGCTAGAACTCTGTGTGGCATTGACCTGGTCTCTAATCTGAGCTGCTGTTAACCTGCGATTTCTGAGGCTAGTGACTCGGATAAACTTATCCTCAGAAGCAGAGGTGACTCTTGGTCTTCCTTTCCTGGGGCGGTCCTCTTGTGAGCCAGTTTCTTTGTAGCGCTTGATGGTTTATGCAACTGCACTTGGGGACACTTTCAAAGCTTGCCCAATTTTTCGCACTGACTGACCTTCATTTCTTAGTAATGATGGCCACTCATTTTTCTTTACTTAGAATTTGTATTATGGCAAGAAAAAAGCAGCTAACAGTCTATTCAGTAGCACTATCAGCTGTGTATCCACCAGACTTCTGCACAACACAACTGATGATCCCAACCCCATTTATAAGGCAAGAAATCCCACTTATTAAACCTGACAGGGCACACCTGTGAAGTGAAAACCATTTCCGGTGACTACCTCTTGAAGCTCATCAAGAGAATGCCAAGAGTGTGCAAAGCAGTCATCAAAGCAAAAGGTGGCTACTTTGAAGAACCTAGAATATAAGACATATTTTCAGTTGTTTCACACTTTTTTGTTAACTGTATAATTCCACGTGTGTTAATTCATAGTTTTGATGCCTTCAGTGTGAATGTACAATTTTCAAAGTCATGAAAATACAGAAAAATCTTTAAATGAGAAGGTGTGTCCAAACTTTTGGTCTGTACTGTATTTCACCACCAGCTCCTCTCACATGATGTAAAAATGTGACCAGACCATGTCACTTTTTCACATTGCCATATAGTCTAGTTTTGATGCTCGCTTGGCCCTTTTTAAATACTTTCAATGGTGGACATGGTTCAGCCAGGGTACTCTTAGGGTACGTGCCCACGATCCATAATAGCAGCAGCTCACCTGCGCTGCGTCCAAAACGCTGCCTTCTACAGTAGAAGCACAGTGGACAAGATTAATAGAAATCCCATGCCCACTGTGCTTCTATTTGACACTGCGTAAACTCACCGGTGGCGCGGCTTTAAGAGCCGCATCATGTCAATTTCTGTGGTGGAGACGCTAATCTCCGCAACAGAATATCCACTATAGAAAGTATTGGGTGCGGTAGCTCCGCATGTGTTCAATGAACACATTCGGATTTACCTGCGTGATCGGACGAGCTTTGAACACAGCAAAAATACGCTACTATATCCTGAACGTGGGCACATAGCCTTACCAGTCTGTGGCCACACAGCCTGATGAATGGCAAGCTGCAATGTTCTGCATCTTCTGACACCTTTCGATCATAGTCCGCAATATTTTCTTTTCAGTAATTAATGCTACTGTACCTCTTATGTAGGATCAGACCAAAAACACTAGCCTTGGGCAACCATGACCCCATTCACCAATAATCCTTCTCTCCTGCATACCAGGAATACCTGTGGTTTGGGAAATACTGTTACTCAGTTGTCTGGACAGCACAATTTTGCCTTTACCAAAGGCCTGGCATAGTGTAGGGTTAGAATAAGCTCTGTGTTCATACATTATAGGAGAAAACTACCGGGACATGCCCCAAGCTCGTTGAATTTATGTTTTTCATTAAGTTCCATTGCCCCCCGGTGTACAACATCTGGCCCCCCGCCATGCAGTCTGCCTTTACTAACATCTAAGAGAATGGCTGGTGGTAGAGATCTCGCAGATACCAGGGCAGTCCTGTAATAGGAGCCACCGGGGTAACAAGTCTGTCCCCGAAATTACTTCCCTCCTAAATCTTTCCTCAGCACCTGAGAGTGATATTACTTAAAAGTGGAAGGAACAGCAGCAACTCAACCACTAAATGGAGACCCCGTACCGTTACAGAGCACGGTCACAAAGTGCTGAGGAGCAGAGGGCAGAAAAATCACTGACTCTCTGCTAACTCCAGACCTTCTCTGACATTAACATCAGCACAAACACGGCCGAGTAGCTGCATTCAGCCTTACATCACCAAGCACAATGCCAAGCGTTGGATGGAGTGGTGTAAAGCCACCACTGGACTCTGGAGGAGTAGAAAAGTGTTTTGTGGAGTGACAGATCACACTTCTCTATCTGGCGGTTTGATGGACAAGTCTGGGTTCAGTGAATGCCAGGGGAATGTTACAGTTGGCACAATGCAGTCCGCTCACAGATTATGAAAGATAGGTGGTATATGGGATTAAGTCAGATTTCACAGAAAAAAATATATACTATAAAAATGTGTTTTTAATAAGTATGCATTAAAAGAGATTCTCATAAAAGGAAAAAAAGAAACTAATTGTTTAAAAACAAACCAGGCATTATACCCTGACAAGTAGCTCAACAGGTCTGTCCCTATCCATCCACGGAGGTTGGCACCCGGGTAAAAGGCAAATAGCGCCCCCTGGTCAACGATGACTGGCACTATGGTCCCTAACAGGCCCTGTGGTCTATATCAGGCCCTATTCAGATCCTAATAATAAAGTCTTAGTCAAAAGATCATGAAGGTCAGTACTAAATAGTAAAACAGCCCCTAGCAAGCTAGGTCATTTAGTAATCTAATCCCCCCATGAGATTTATGGAGTTGATGACAATCATATACAGTCACCTGGCAATCCAGTCACAGCAATAGTGACCAGTGTCATGACATGTGGTCTTCCCAAATAAGTGTCACAACAGACAGTATGTGTCATATATCAGACCACTATAGTACATTCAATTAATCCCAAAGTTGGGATAAAATATTTGATGTAAGCAAATTAAGAAGACTATAGAGTTGTTTGTAATAAGTAGTGGTAAGGGTCGATATATAACACATGCAGATCAGATAAAGAATATCTCAGATGCAGATAGTGGTAGTATGTCTGGGAGGCATAAGATAAACACAGCCTTATTGGTGTGGCAACGTTAGTGTGCCAAAATCTATTATCACCGTATGTCAACAATCATAGCAAGAGTCTACTGGACATATACCGTATCGTATGCAAATCAGATGCAAATCAGATGCATAAAAGGTATTAGTATCTCTAAAAGGCATAGCAGAGATATATACCATTATTAGTTTACCCAAATGTATTTGCACCAATATGTCAATACGCATAGCAAGGAAAAAATTTAATAAATAAATTTTTTATATACAGTTGTGCTCAAAAGTTTACATACCCCGGCAGAATTTTTCCTTTCTTGGCCTTGTTTCAGAGAATATGAATGATAACAAAAAAACTTTTTCTCCACTCATGGTTATTGGTTGGGTGAAGCCATTTATTGTCAAACTACTGTGTTTTCTCTTTTTAAATCTTAATGACAACCAAAAACATCCAAATGACCCTGATCAAAAGTTCACATACCCTGGTGATTTTGGCCTGATAACATACACAGAATTTGACAGAAATGGGTTTGAATGGCTACTAAAGGTAACATCCTCACCTGTGACCTGTTTGCTTGTAGTCAGTGTGTGTGCATAAAAGCCGATTGAGTTTCTGGGATCCAGACAGACTCTTGCATCTTTCATCCAGCCACTGACGTTTCTGGATTGTCAGTCATGGGGAAAACAAAAGAATTGTCAACGAATCTACGGGAAAAGGTAGTTGAACTGTATAACACAGGAAAGGGATACAAAAAAATATCCAAGGAATTGATAATGTCAGGAGAGGTCCCGCACCGGTCCCGGCACATTAACCCCCGAAATGCTGCAATTGAAGATGAACGCAGCATTTCGGGAACAGAGAGAGGAAAAACAGCCCCTCTTACCTTCGATCAGAGACCCCGATCGTTGCGATGGTGACCCGATGTCATCAAGTAACTAGGGTTGAGCGAGTATGTTCTCTCCGAGTATGCTCCGGCCGAGCTCCGAGTATTTACAGCTGCTCAGTGATAAAGTTAAATCGCTCCCGTATGCATGATTTGCAACTGTTTGACAGTTTAATACATGTGAGGAATGTCCATTTCTTACACATTGCTCACATGTAATAAAGCTGTCAAACAGTTGCAAATCATGCACACGGGAGCGATTTAACCTGATCACCGAGCAGCTGTAAATACTCGGAGCTCGGCCCGAGCATACTCGGTGAAAGGGTTAATAGAACATACTCGCTCAACACTAGTCATAATGTATAGCAGTGATACGCCACTGCTATACATTACAACGGCGATCAGACAGCAGAAAGTGAGAGTCCCAAAGTAACAAAAATTTATAAAAAAAAATTGTAAAAATATTTAAAAAAATATATAATTTTAATTTTATATATATACACATACATATACACAGTTGAAACCAGAAGTTTCCATACACTATATAAAAAGACACATATGCATGTTTTTCTCAATATCTGACATGAAATCAGAATAAACCTTATCCCGTCCGTCTGTCAGTCTATCTGTCTGTCTTTCTGTCTGTCTGTCCAGGAAATTCCGCGTCGCTCATTGGTCCGGCAGCGGCCAATCAGCTCCGCGGGATTTCTGAAAAAAGATGGCGGCCGTTAGCTGCTCATCTGCCGGACGGAGGTCAGCGGCGATGCAGCGGGGAGATGAGCGGCGCTAGCAGCACAACTACCCCGACCGGCGCCACTGACCTCCATGCGGCTAACGTCGGAAGATCAGCGGCTTGGCCTGCTGATCTCCCGACAGCAAGTGTGAACGGAGGACCGGTGAGCGACGCCGCCGGTCGGGATGCTTCTGCTGCGAGCAGCCGCTCATCTCCCGGCTTCTCGCAGCAGAAGGAGCGCCGCTCCCCGGTCTTCGCTAATACGGAGCCGCACAAGCAGCGCCGCTCCCGGGCCCACACTAATACGACGCTGATTGGTCATGGTGGCCGGCCGCGACCAATCAGCGAGATGGGCGGCAAATTTTAACGCCGCTCTGCTGATTAATCGCGGCCGGCCACCGCGACCAATCAGCGAGATGGGCGCCAAATTTAAACAACGCTATGCTGATTGGTCGCGGACGCCGGCCGCGACCAATCAGCAGTATTGGCGCCAAATTTAAACACCGCTCTGCTGATTGGTCGCGATCGCGACCAATCACAGTATTGGCGCCAAATTTAAACCTCACTCTGCTGATTAGTCGCAACCACCGGCCGTGACCAATCAGCGATATTGGCGCCATATTTAAACACCGCTCTGCTCATTGGTCGCGGTTACCGGTCACGAATAACCAGCATTATTGGCGACAAATTTAAATACCGCTCTGCTGATTGCGCCCGGTCGGCCGCATACCTATTCTAGAATACCCGATGCTTTAGAATCGGGCCACCATCTAGTGTTTAATATAAGCCAAATGCAGAGAGAGAAAGAGAGAGAGAGAAAAAGAGAGAGAGAGAAAAAGAGAGAGAGAGAAAAAGAGAGAGAGAAAGAGAGAGAGAGAGAGAGAGAAAAAGAGAGAGAGAGAAAAAGAGAGAGAGAGAAAAAGAGAGAGAGAGAGAGAAAGAGAGAGAGAGAAAGAGAGAGAGAGAAAGAGAGAGAGAGAAAGAGAGAGAGAGAATGTTTTAAGGCATTTTTATTACTTATAGTGTATGTAAACTTCTGGTTTCAACTGTATATATTGTAAGATGGCCGCCGGTCAGGTCCTTGAGGGGAGATATGTGTCATCGAGGTTAGTAGATTCGGTGATGTAAAACCAGGGAGCATGCTCCAGCACACATGGTGCTGAGAGGGTTAATAGGGTGTATCAGGGCTGGTTTTAGAAGCAGTCATAAGAGTTGGGAGGAATTGGCTGCTCACATATCCCCATCCCAGGGCCGGTAAATAAAATGGAGACCGAGTGTCTCATTCAGTGTCTGTGGCTGGAGGAGTGGAGACCTCCAGCTTGTCTGTGCTAAAATACACTGACTGTGAGCGGGTGAACCCGCAGTACTATATGAACTGTTTATTTTCCTGTTTTGTTACTTTGTGCCGGACAAGGCTGTGTTTTGTTTACCTTGAAAGTGCAGCTTATGAAGGCTGAATAAACCTGCCTTGGACATTTTAAAGAGACAGAATGGAGAGGGGTGAATATTCATTTCTTTTAGGCTGTGTGCCCATGATGCGTTTTTTAAGCGTTTCCGCAGCGGCAAAAACGCTGCAGAAACGCTTAAACGCATGGTAGAAGGCCTGCCATGTCCCCCAATGATAATCCGCATGTGCTGTGCACATGCTGCGGAAATTTCCGCTGCGGATTATCATTGCGGAAAAAACCGCAGCACTACCAATTATTTTGCGGAAGCGCTGCGTTTTCGCCGCCATTGACTTGCATTAGAACGCGCCAATTCTGCAAGACTGCATCTGTACTTGCGTAATTGGCACGTTCTAATGTGCGGATGGTACCCGGGTGTGGAGGACAGGAGACTCTCCTCCACACCCAGGTACCATTAAAAGCTATAAAAAAAGAATAAAATAAAAAATAAAGATTATATTCACCTTCCGACGGCCCCCGGACTCCTTCCCTGTGCTGGCTGCCGACAGATCGCGCAGGACTGAAGGACCTGCGGTGAAGTCACAGTCATGTGACGGCAGGTCCTTCAGTACAGCGTACTGCGATCTGCCGGCAGCCAGCACAGGAGCACAGCAAGTCTCGGGGGCCATCGGAAGGTAAGTATATTTTTATTTTTAACCATTCTCTCGGGTCACACTATATAAATCCATGCTGGTTGCATGGATTTATATAGTGTGACCGAGTTGTCAAGCACTTTCCAAGTGATGCTAAAATTGCTTGGAAAGCTCTTGACAACCCGCATGCGGAAATGCCAGTGAAGAACGCTCCATTTCCGCATGTCCCTGGCAGGAAAACGCATGTACAATCCGCATGCGTTTTTTTCTGCCAGGGAGATGCTGAAACGCTCAGGAAAAAATCCTGAGCATTTCTGCATCGTGGGCACATAGCCTAATAGCGTGAGCACAGTGTCAGCAGCGCCGCTGCAGCTCAGTGATCCTCTGTGCCCGCTACTAAAGAGAATGCATATTCATCCATCTCCACGCCCATGAAGAAGGGTGCATATGCATTCTCTTTAGTAGCGGGCACACAAGACAGCCAAGCTGCAGCAGGAGCTGCGGCGCTGCCGACACTGTGCGCACGCCATTAAAGAACAGGGATATTCGCTCTTCTCCACGCACATAGTCCTGGTGTGGAGAGGAGTGAATATCCCCGCAGCTCACTCTGAGTGCTGTGGTGCGCACCTGTAATCCCAGCTACTTTGGGAGGCTTGGGCTGTTGGATCACTTGCACTTGTCAGTTCTGATCCATTCTGTGTTATGTGGATCAGGGGTCTACTCTGCTCTCAGCATCACTAGGGTGACTCTGAGCCAGCTGCTTGGAGACATTAACTTGATTGAGGAGGGTTGTGCCCGATCAAAAACCAAAATGGCTTACATACGTGCATAAAAGTGCGGTTGGCCACAGTTTTGTGAACCTCTGAAAAAAAAGGACACCGGTAAACAGAGGCCAGACGGAGTCCAGAGTAACTCTGCTGCCTCACTATAAATGAATAGTGAATGGATCCCTCGGCATAGGGCTAGGGTTGTATTCGCTTGTGATTTTCTCAAGAGTAAAGAAAAAAAAAATGATGATGATGATATGGTGACTAGGTGTTGAGCGATACCTTCCGATATCGGGAAATATCGGATCGGATTGGATCGGACCGATACCGAAAAAGTATCGGATATCGCCGATTCCGATACCGGAAACCAATGCAAGTCAATGGGACATAAATATCGGAATTAAAATAAACCCTTTCTTTCCTTGTAGGTTAATTCTACATGAAGGAAAACAACTAAGAATAATGTAGAATGTATTGGGGGAGGTGGGGGAGACAATAAAGGCATAGAGGTTTAGCCCAGTCAAATGGAATAGCAGGAATTACTATTTTTTTAAGATGTTCTGAGTTACGGAAATATTAACTATGTTAAGTATTTTTATATTTTGTCAGATATTTATGTTTCACTACTTCCATGCTCTTCACCTTCTTTTTTACTTCTCCCACACTTTCTCCTTCATCATCCTCAGCATCTTTTTCATCCACTTCTTCTTCACCTTCTTCTTCTTCGTATTATTCTTTTTTTTACATTCTTCATATTCTACTTCTTCATCTTCTTCATATTCTTCTTCATCATATTCTTATTTGTGACAGGCATTCCTGTAGTTGTTATCTATAAAAGGTTGGACATTACACCTTTCGCTCTGCCCGTCACAAAAGATTCACAACAGGATTTGTCCGCGTTCAGTTTGGCCTGCAGCAGCAGGTCTTTTCCAGGGGCACCACGAGGAGGAACGTACTCACCCCCATACACTGCTTAGTCATCTTCTGCTTATAATTTAGATATTATCTTTTGCTCTGTTTTTTAGTCTTATGCTTAATGTTCTTCCGCTTTTTGTTCTGCAGCGTCTTGTATTTCTGCTTCTTGGTTTTCTGTCTCTTGTTCTTCTGTATCTTGGTGCTTGTCTTCTCTTCTTTGTCCTCTTGGTCAACTTCTTCAGGGTCATCTTCTTGGTCTTCATCGGGGTGGTCTTCAGGGTCGTCGTCTTCGGGAGTCCTCGTCTTCGGGGTCCTCGTCTTCTTCGGGTTGGTCTTCTGGGTCCTCGTCTTCGTGGTCCTCGTCTTCTTCGGGGTGGTCTTCAGGGTCCTCGTCTTCTTCGGGGTGGTCTTCAGGGTCCTCGTCTTCTTCGGGGTGGTCTTCAGGGTCCTCGTCTTCAGGGTCCTCGTCTTCTTCGGGGTGGTCTTCAGGGTCCTCGTCTTCAGGGTCGTCGTCTTCGGGGTCCTCGTCTTCTTCGGGTTGGTCTTCAGGGTCCTCGTCTTCAGGGTCCTCGTCAGGGAGATCCGGAGTGATTACCAAGAACCATTTCAAAAAGCTTGAACTTGGAAATGTAGCAGAAAGTACAAGAAGGCTGAGGAACTACCGAGGACCAGCTGACGGTACTGGAACCCGGATGGGTAGCAGAAGGTACCCATGTAAAAAAAAGTTCAAGGCCGCGAGCCGGCCGCAGTTACCAAAACCCACAGTCCTACAGGGGGTGCTTGTACTATTGGCACTATGGAACCAGCCTTCATTGCCAGATCCCGCAGCCCACATAGGAGTCACCTAAACTGCAGGCACCATAGAGTCGGCTAACCCGACCGCAACACGACAGGACAACGCATTGGAGGCAAAGTGACGTTGACACTACCCGGAAACAGCTGGCGTGCTGGAACCAGGCTGGGCAGGAGGGAGTACCCGTGCCAAAGACACTGCCGAGAACCAGCTGACGGTACTGGAACCCGGATGGGTAGCAGAAGATACAAGAGCAAATGGAACTACCGAGGACCAGCTGACGGTACTGGAACCCGGATGGGTAGCAGAAGGTACAAGAGCCAATGGAACTACCGAGGACCAGCTGATGTTACTGGAACTCGGTTACTAAGCAGGAGGTACCTGTGCCAGAAAGCACTACCAAGGACCAGCAGACGTTGGTGGAACTTGGATACCGAGAAGGAGGCACCTAATCCAAAGGCACTGCCGAGAACCAGCTGACGGTACTGGAACCCGGATGGGTAGCAGAAGGTACCCATGTAAAAAAAAGTTCAAGGCCGCGAGCCGGCCGCAGTTACCAAAACCCACAGTCCTACAGGGGGTGCTTGTCCTATTGGCACTATGGAACCAGCCTTCATTGCCAGATCCCGCAGCCCACATAGGAGTCACCTAAACTGCAGGCACCATAGAGTCGGCTAACCCGACCGCAACACGACAGGACAACGCATTGGAGGCAAAGTGACGTTGACACTACCCGGAAACAGCTGGCGTGCTGGAACCAGGCTGGGCAGGAGGGAGTACCCGTGCCAAAGACACTGCCGAGAACCAGCTGACGGTACTGGAACCCGGATGGGTAGCAGAAGGTACAAGAGCCAATGGAACTACCGAGGACCAGCTGATGTTACTGGAACTCGGTTACTAAGCAGGAGGTACCTGTGCCAGAAAGCACTACCAAGGACCAGCAGACGTTGGTGGAACTTGGATACCGAGAAGGAGGCACCTAATCCAAAGGCACTGCCGAGAACCAGCTGACGGTACTGGAACCCGGATGGGTAGCAGAAGGTACCCATGTAAAAAAAAGTTCAAGGCCGCGAGCCGGCCGCAGTTACCAAAACCCACAGTCCTACAGGGGGTGCTTGTCCTATTGGCACTATGGAACCAGCCTTCATTGCCAGATCCCGCAGCCCACATAGGAGTCACCTAAACTGCAGGCACCATAGAGTCGGCTAACCCGACCGCAACACGACAGGACAACGCATTGGAGGCAAAGTGACGTTGACACTACCCGGAAACAGCTGGCGTGCTGGAACCAGGCTGGGCAGGAGGGAGTACCCGTGCCAAAGACACTGCCGAGAACCAGCTGACGGTACTGGAACCCGGATGGGTAGCAGAAGATACAAGAGCCAATGGAACTACCGAGGACCAGCTGATGTTACTGGAACTCGGTTACTAAGCAGGAGGTACCTGTGCCAGAAAGCACTACCAAGGACCAGCAGACGTTGGTGGAACTTGGATACCGAGAAGGAGGCACCTAATCCAAAGGCACTGCCGAGAACCAGCTGACGGTACTGGAACCCGGATGGGTAGCAGAAGGTACCCATGTAAAAAAAAGTTCAAGGCCGCGAGCCGGCCGCAGTTACCAAAACCCACAGTCCTACAGGGGGTGCTTGTCCTATTGGCACTATGGAACCAGCCTTCATTGCCAGATCCCGCAGCCCACATAGGAGTCACCTAAACTGCAGGCACCATAGAGTCGGCTAACCCGACCGCAACACGACAGGACAACGCATTGGAGGCAAAGTGACGTTGACACTACCCGGAAACAGCTGGCGTGCTGGAACCAGGCTGGGCAGGAGGGAGTACCCGTGCCAAAGACACTGCCGAGAACCAGCTGACGGTACTGGAACCCGGATGGGTAGCAGAAGGTACCCATGTAAAAAAAAGTTCAAGGCCGCGAGCCGGCCGCAGTTACCAAAACCCACAGTCCTACAGGGGGTGCTTGTCCTATTGGCACTATGGAACCAGCCTTCATTGCCAGATCCCGCAGCCCACATAGGAGTCACCTAAACTGCAGGCACCATAGAGTCGGCTAACCCGACCGCAACACGACAGGACAACGCATTGGAGGCAAAGTGACGTTGACACTACCCGGAAACAGCTGACGGTACTGGAACCCGGATGGGTAGCAGAAGGTACAAGAGCCAATGGAACTGCCGAGAACCAGCTGGCGGTGCTGGAGCCCAGGGTAAATACTAAAAACAGAGGAGCCAGAGGTGTATTTGGAGGAGGTTTTAAATGCGTAGTACAGTGGATGTGGACAAAGCAGGAGAATTTGCCGGACACACAGCTGGGGATCAGCTGACGTTACTGAACCCCAATAACACTGGAGCAAGCGTTGACTGTGCAGACGGCACTTCTGAGCAACAACTAGCGGTATTGGAGCCCAGGGTAAATACTAAAAACGGAGGAGCCAGAGGTGTATTTGGAGGAGGTTTTAAATCCGTAGTACAGTGGATGTGGACAAAGCAGGAGAATTTGCCGGACACACAGCTGGGGATCAGCTGACGTTACTGAACCCCAATAACACTGGAGCAAGCGTTGACTGTGCAGACGGCACTTCTGAGCAGCAACTAGCGGTATTGGAGCCCAGGGTAAATACTAAAAACGGAGGAGCCAGAGGTGTATTTGGAGGAGGTTTTAAATCCGTAGTACAGTGGATGTGGACAAAGCAGGAGAAATTGCCGTGAACACAGCAGGGGAACAGCTGACGTTACTGAACCCCAATAACACCGCAGCAAGTGTTGACTGTGCAGACGGCACTTCCGAGCGCCAACTGGCGGTGCTGGAGCCCAGGGATAAGAATGAAAACAGAGAGGAGCCAGAGGTGTAATTGGAGCAACTTTAAAATGTGTAGTACAGTGGATGTGGACAAAGCAGGAGAAATTGCCGTCCGCACAGCAGGGGAACAGCTGACGTTACCGAACCCCAATAACACCGCAGCAAGTGTTGACTGTGCAGACGGCACTTCCGAGCGCCAACTCGCGGTGTTGGAGCCCAGGGATAAGAATGAAAACAGAGAGGAGCCAGTGGTGTAATTGGAGCAAGTTTTAAATAAGTAGCACAGTGAATATGGACAGAGCAGGAGAAATTGCCGTGAACACAGCAGGGGAACAGCTGACGTTACCGAACCCCAATAACACCGCAGCAAGTGTTGACTGTGCAGACGGCACTTCTGAGCACCAACTGGCGGTGTTGGAGCCCAGGGATAAGAATGAAAACAGAGAGGAGCCAGAGGTGTAATTGGAGCAAGTTTTAAATAAGTAGCACAGTGAATATGGACAGAGCAGGAGAAATTGCCGTGAACACAGCAGGGGAACAGCTGACGTTACCGAACCCCAATAACACCGCAGCAAGTGTTGACTGTGCAGACGGCACTTCCGAGCGCCAACTGGCGGTGCTGGAGCCCAGGGATAAGAATGAAAACAGAGGAGCCAGAGGTGTAATTGGAGCAACTTTAAAATGTGTAGTACAGTGGATGTGGACAAAGCAGGAGAAATTGCCGTCCGCACAGCAGGGGAACAGCTGACGTTACCGAACCCCAATAACACGGCAGCAAGTGTTGACTGTGCAGACGGCACTTCCGAGCGCCAACTGGCGGTGTTGGAGCCCAGGGATAAGAATGAAAACAGAGAGGAGCCAGAGGTGTAATTGGAGCAAGTTTTAAATAAGTAGCACAGTGAATATGGACAGAGCAGGAGAAATTGCCGTGAACACAGCAGGGGAACAGCTGACGTTACCGAACCCCAATAACACCGCAGCAAGTGTTGACTGTGCAGACGGCACTTCCGAGCGCCAACTGGCGGTGTTGGAGCCCAGGGATAAGAATGAAAACAGAGAGGAGCCAGAGGTGCAATTGGAGCAAGTTTTAAATAAGTAGCACAGTGAATATGGACAGAGCAGGAGAAATTGCCGTGAACACAGCAGGGGAACAGCTGACGTTACCGAACCCCAATAACACGGCAGCAAGTGTTGACTGTGCAGACGGCACTTCCGAGCGCCAACTGGCGGTGCTGGAGCCCAGGGATAAGAATGAAAACAGAGGAGCCAGAGGTGTAATTGGAGCAACTTTAAAATGTGTAGTACAGTGGATGTGGACAAAGCAGGAGAAATTGCCGTCCGCACAGCAGGGGAACAGCTGACGTTACCGAACCCCAATAACACGGCAGCAAGTGTTGACTGTGCAGACGGCACTTCCGAGCACCAACTGGCGGTGTTGGAGCCCAGGGATAAGAATGAAAACAGAGAGGAGCCAGAGGTGTAATTGGAGCAAGTTTTAAATAAGTAGCACAGTGAATATGGACAGAGCAGGAGAAATTGCCGTGAACACAGCAGGGGAACAGCTGACGTTACCGAACCCCAATAACACCGCAGCAAGTGTTGACTGTGCAGACGGCACTTCCGAGCGCCAACTGGCGGTGCTGGAGCCCAGGGATAAGAATGAAAACAGAGGAGCCAGAGGTGTAATTGGAGCAACTTTAAAATCTGTAGTAGTGAGAATGTGGACAGAGCAGGAGAAATTGCCGTCCGCACAGCAGGGGAACAGCTGACGTTACTGAACCCCAATAACATGGCAGCAAGTGTTGACTGTGCAGACGGCACTTCCGAGCGCCAACTGGCGGTGTTGGAGCTCAGGGATAATACTGAAAACAGAGGAGCCAGAGGTGTAATTGGAGCAACTTTAAAATCTGTAGTAGTGAGAATGTGGACAGAGCAGGAGAAATTGCCATCCGCACAGCCGGGGAACAGCTGACGTTACTGAACCCCAATGACACGGCAGCAAGTGTTGACTGTGCAGACGGCACTTCCGAGCGCCAACTGGCGGTGTTGGAGCTCAGGGATTACAGTTCAGGTGGTAGACACATGAACAGAACAGGAGACCTGGATACTTTTGCCAACAATTATTTATTCTGGAAGAGGACTGGCAAATTCATGAGAGATCCAGGCCTTGTTCATTTTGAGAAAAGTAAGCCGGTCAACGTTATCGGAGGATAGTCGCATGCGACGGTCTGTTAGTACACCCCCTGCGGCACTAAAGACGCGTTCCGATAATACACTAGCAGGAGGGCAAGCTAGCACCTCCAATGCATACTGACTTAGCTCTGGCCATGTATCCAGCTTACAGACCCAAAACTTGAAGGGAGAAGAGCCGTCTGGGAGTACACTAAGAGGGCAAGACATGTAGTCTGTCACCATCTGACAGAAACGTTGCCTCCTGCTGACTGGAGCCGTCTGTGATGGTGTAGACATTTGTGGCGGCGGGGACACAAAACTTTGCCACATTTCGGCCATACTGGTCTTGCCTTGTGCTGAGACGCTGCTTCTGCTCCCTCTTTGTGCAGAGCTTCCTCCACTGCCTCGACGCACTGAGCTGCTTTGTAAAGCACTAGCAGCACTGCTCTCGGTTGGAATGGAGAACATGATGGAATGCACCAGTGCGTCTTGGTACTCCCGCATTTTACGCTCCCGGTTCAATGGTGTTATGAGGCTTTGTAAGTTGTCCCGGTAGCGAGGATCTAGGAGGGTGGACACCCAATAATCAGCCGTGTTGAGAATGGGGGCGATGCGGCGGTCGTTTCTCAGGCACTGCAGCATGAAATCAACCATGTGCTGCAGACTGCCAACTGGCCAAGAAACGCTGTCCCCTGCTTGAGGCGTGATCTCTGCCTGCTCTGCATCACCCCACCCTCGCTCTAGATACTGACTACTAGAGCATTGTGTACCTCCCTCCTCTGGACAGATGTCTTCCTCATCCATTGACTCCTCCTCATCCTCCTCACAAAGTGTCCCCTGCCTAGGCCTTTGTGAGGAACCACGTTGCGCAGACTGTAGAGAAGCAGATGGCATTTGTGACTCCTCATCCTCCACCTCTTCCAAAACCTCGTCCCTTAGTGCTTGCAGTATTTTTTCAAGCAGGCAGATAAGGGGGATAGTCATGCTGACTAGTGCATCATCTGCACTCGCCATCCGCGTGGAATAATCGAAGGCATGCAAAACGTGGCAAATGTCCTTCATAGAGGCCCACTCAGTGGTGGTGAAGTGTGAACGGCGCGCACTGCGACTTGTTTGCGCCTGCTGCAGCTGGTACTCCATTACTGCTGCCTGCTGCTCACACAACCTCTCCAACATATGTAACGTTGAATTCCACCTGGTGGGTAGGTCACATATGATGCGATGTTCCGGAAGACATAATCGGCGCTGCAGAGCTGCAATGCGTGATCTTGCATTGCTGGAACGCCGCAAGTGAGCGCACTCTATGCGGACCTTGTGAAGCAGTGCATCAAGATCCGGATAGTCCCTCAAAAAACTCTGCACGACCAAGTTGAGCACATGTGCCAGACATGGGATGTGAGTGAGGTTGCCTAGGCCCAGAGCTGCCACCAGATTTCGGCCATTGTCACACACTACCATGCCTGGCTGGAGATTCGCTGGCACAAACCACACGTCGCTCTGCTGCTTGATGGCATTCCAGAGCTCCTGCGCTGTGTGGCTTCGATTCCCCAAAGAAATTAATTTTAATACGGCCTGTTGACGTTTGGCCACGGCTGTGCTCATATCGGTCATCATAACAGGTAACCGTTCACGGGTCGATGTGGAGGTAGACCGTGACGGCTCCTGCAGCGCTGATTCAGAGGAACTGGAGTATGAGGAGGAGTCAATGTGTACAGACTGGATTCCTGCAATCCTTGGAGTTGGCAGAACACGTACAGCGCCACTCTCAAGATTTGTACCCGGCTCCACAACATTTACCCAATGGGCAGTGAGGGAAAGGTATCGTCCCTGTCCATGCTTACTGGTCCACGCATCAGTGGTCAGGTGGACCTTGCTACTGACGGCGTTTTGTAGCGCATGTTTAATTTTTCCCTCCACATGATGTTGCAGGGCAGGGACGGCTTGCCTGCTGAAATAAAAGCGGCTGGGCACGTTGTATTGTGGGACTGCCAATGCCATAAAGTTACGGAATGTGTCAGTCTCCACCAGCCTGAATGATAGCATTTCAAGGGCCAGTAGTTTAGCAATGCCAGCATTCAGAGCCTGTGCTCGGGGGTGGTTTGCCGAGTATGGGCGCCTTTTCTCCCATGCCTGTGCTAACGATGGCTGTAGACTGGCCTGGGAGTGTGAGGATGACTGGGAAAGTGGTGCTGTGGGTGCAATTACACTGTGTCTCTGTACAACAGTGCCAGAGATTCTTCCATGGCGATCCTGTGAGGAAGCCGAACCAGCTGTGTGTGAGCTGGAGGAAGAGGCTACAGCACGAGCTGAAGAGGTGGTAGGTGGCGCTGTAGGTTGGCCTAGGTCTTCAGTGTGTTTTTGTAACTCCACCACGTGCTTGGTCCGCACATGTTTCCACATATTTGTGGTATTGAGGTTGCTGACACTTTTCCCTCTTTTCACCTTCTGATTACACAGCTTGCATTTGACAAAGCAAATGTCATCTGCAACGGTGTCAAAAAAGGACCAGGCACTGCAAGTCTTGGGAGCGCCCGCTTTGGATTTTGGAAGAGCCATGCTCCTAATGGGTGCCGAAGTGGAGGCTACAGGCAACCAAGTCTGCCCCCTCCCTCTCCCTCCTTTTTGGGCCGTTCGGGGAATCTCTTCCTCAGAGCTGCTCCCACCACCTTCCTGTCCCTCACGCCATGATGGGTCAAGGACCTCATCATCTACACCACCCTCTTCAAACAACTGCTTCTCCTGGGTAGTCTCGACAGCACAGTACACACCAGAAAGTGGCACCTGAGTCTCATCATCAGATGCGTACTGAGGTGTGCTGCTGACCATAGGCACTGGCCCACCCGCCTCTTCAGATTCAGAGAGACAAAACGGTTGCGCATCACTGCATACTACCTCTTCTTCAAATTCTAGAATTCTGCTTGGCTGGCCCCCTCTTTCCAAGCCAAGAGATTCAGAGAACAGAAGTAGAGATGGCTCCTGTCCAGAGCTCTCTGACTGCCTGGGCAATTTGGCAGGTGGTGAAGAGACAGATGGGTGCTCTTCAGTGCTCAGGACCTGAGAGGATCTGGAACTAATTGAAGTCGATGCGTTAGCTGCCATCCATCCGACAACGGCTTCAATTTGGTCCTCGCGCAGCAGTGGGGTACGGCTAGCTCCTACAAAGCTGCGCATAAAAGGACTGTGTAGCACCCTGAGGACTCGGCTGCTACAGGGGTATTACACCTCAAGCCAGAGGTGTGGTATTCCACTCCCGGGTAAGGATGGAGTGTGGAACTGAGCTCAGTTAGCTGCATACACTACATACATCCCATTTCCGGGGGACAGATCGACGATACTCCCACCAGTTTATGTGCAGGTACGACAGTGTCTGTCCCTGGCTGGAGTGGGAGGGGGGTGGAACATCCCAGTAGTGTAGGGGCAGATAGGGGGAGCAGTCTGGGTAAGGCTAGGAGCTCATTGGGTGCTGGTCACCTGAGCTCACACATAGAGGGAGTATATAAGGTGGGCACCATCTTAGATCAGGGTCAGTCTGTCAGAGTTGAGTCAGAGGAGCAGAGCAGAGAAGCTCAGCCAGAAGGGCTGACAGGGAGTTGTGGTTCCGGCTGGGCCCAGCTCCAAGGCCAAGACAGAGAGAGAGAGAGAGAGGAGTCAGAAGGACCCAGAGAGAAGGAGAAGGAACCCCAAGACCCCAGAATACAAACAGCAGGGTGAAGGGTTGGCACCCAGGGTACCGGATCCCAAGCTGGCAGAGGACAAAGCACACCTTAGCCAGAGACCGGAGGTCGTGGGCAGGATCTGCCACGACCCTCACTAAATCCACTAGGAAGGCATACCAGGTATAGGGTGAGGGAACCCAGAAGGGGTGTACCCACCAAGAGACCCGAGGGAGCCGGACATAGGTGGATCCCTGGTGAGAACGGCCAGAAGAGAGGGAAAGTCAGACAGGAGCTCAGGACCACGCTCCAGAATTACTTGGGGGTTGGCCGAGTCGAGGACCTGGTGGACGCAGCACGGCTCGGGTGGTCGCTTCAGGCCAGAGTGACCATAAGAACACCCGTAAGTAAAAACCCCTGAACTGCACAGCCTGACTCTGAGTCTTCTTGCTGATTCATCCTGCACCTTCACAACCACCATCCTCTACATCTGACCCCCTGAGGCTATACCCCTCCCGTTGGGGGTTATACTACCAGAGCTGCACACATACCACCAGCCTCAGCGGACCCTTCTGCAGCGGCGGCCTTTTGACCGCAAATCAACGGGTGGCGTAGTCGACACTAAGGACCTTTACCAACATCTGTAAAGACTGCCACACACTGAGTTTGACACCCTGGGCACGGACCGGGTCGCCGCCACTCGGAGACTACAACCCCCATCTGATCCGGCTCCGGGTAATCCCCAAACAGCACTGGCCCAGGGGGCGCGTCAACTGTTCCCTGGTAAAACTGGGGGATGCTGAGTCACTGGTGCCCGCAGCAGGCACAGAATCCCCACGTCCTCTCCCTGCAGGCACAGAATCCTCATGTCCTCTCCCTGCAGAAACTCCACGCCCACGCCCACATGCCTTACTCCCTGCCTTCTTCATCTTGGTAGACTGATAAAGATAGGCAGAAAAGTACTAAGGGCTTAGTGTGCTTATTCCTAAACAGCTGCTAACAGGTATAAGAAACACTAATTTTATAAAGTGTGGACTAGACTTTAATATGAGCTAATGTGGCCTACACAACTGTAAAGTGGAGTGTTTGGTGAACTTTATTTAGGTTTTTTTTTGTCACAAAAAGACACTGGATGTGCCCAAAGATGTAATAACGATAGTATCACAAACTTTTTGTAGCTATTACAATGTAGGAACGTAACCTACAATGCAATAGATGAGGCTGCAAAAAATAGGCTAATACTAATCTGGCTGGGGCTGCAGGGCCCAATGCTGCAGAAAGGCTCCTCTATCTACTCCTATATAGTGTGTTTGGAATCAATTTAGCTGAATACGGATGGAACCACCACACTAATAGGAGATATCAGGAAAAATTATGAATTGGCAATAAAGGACAATGTATGAGGCAGTGACACACACTGAGTGCACTACAACCAGACGTGGTTGAAGCACACACTACAGGGTGAGCTGCACTCACACACCAGACCTTGCAGACAGCGGTGAACAGTACAGATGCAGAGCACTGTGCACTAGCGCTGCAAGACCAAAAAAATTTCTCTATCTACTCCTATATAGTGTGTTTGGAACCAATTTAGCTGAATACAGATGGAACCACCACACTAATAGGAGATATCAGGAAAAATTATGAATTGGCAAAAAAGGACAATGTATGAGGCAGTGACACACACTGAGTGCACTACAACCAGACGGGGTTGAAGCACACACTACAGGGTGAGCTGCACTCACACACCAGACCTTGCAGACAGCGGTGAACAGTACAGATGCAGAGCACTGTGCACTAGCGCTGCAAGACCAAAAAAATTTCTCTATCTACTCCTATATAGTGTGTTTGGAACCAATTTAGCTGAATACGGATGGAACCACCACACTAATAGGAGATATCAGGAAAAATTATGAATTGGCAAAAAAGGACAATGTATGAGGCAGTGACACACACTGAGTGCACTACAACCAGACGGGGTTGAAGCACACACTACAGGGTGAGCTGCACTCACACACCAGACCTTGCAGACAGCGGTGAACAGTACAGATGCAGAGCACTGTGCACTAGCGCTGCAAGACCAAAAAAATTTCTCTATCTACTCCTATATAGTGTGTTTGGAACCAATTTAGCTGAATACGGATGGAACCACCACACTAATAGGAGATATCAGGAAAAATTATGAATTGGCAATAAAGGACAATGTATGAGGCAGTGACACACACTGAGTGCACTACAACCAGACGTGGTTGAAGCACACACTACAGGGTGAGCTGCACTCACACACCAGACCTTGCAGACAGCGGTGAACAGTACAGATGCAGAGCACTGTGCACTAGTGCTGCAAGACGGAAAAAAATTTCTCTATCTACTCCTATATAGTGTGTTTGGAACCAATTTAGCTGAATACAGATGGAACCACCACACTAATAGGAGATATCAGGAAAAATTATGAATTGGCAAAAAAGGACAAATGTATGAGGCAGTGACACACACTGAGTGCACTACAACCAGACGTGGTTGAAGCACACACTACAGGGTGAGCTGCACTCACACACAGAGACCTTGCAGAAAGCGGTGAACAGCACAGGGAACTGTGCACTAGCGCTGCAAGGCACAGCGATTTATAAAGTAGCTTGGGTAAAGCAGTATAGAGCAAATAGGTAGCTAAAACTGTCCCTCAGAACAACAGCGTCCTATCCCTAACTGAATTCACAGCAGAGTGAGCTCAAAATGGCGGCGGCGGCTTTTATAGTGCATCATGACATCATTTCAGCAGCCAATCACAGTCATGCCATTAGTTAAGATGCCTACATGCCTAACAGGATGTGCCCACACTTCTTAGGATCCTCATTGGCTGAATAAAATGAAAATGGCTCATTTCATTATGGGAACTTCCGATTCCGGTATACGATATTGCAAAAGTATCGGAATTAAGTATCGGAATTCCGATACCGCGAATATCGGCCGATACCCGATATTTCAGTATCGGAATGCTCAACACTACTCGCTACCTGAGTTTGCATCGGGAGCTCGGGTATGCACAGAGTATCGCGGGTGCTAAAGTCTCTGCCCCATATGATTTGTGCCCGTTATACAGCCCAAAAAAAAAAAAACACACAGGAATTGCCTGCCATACATGAGCTATCCCCGCATGGTTTTTTTGGGTGTCCAACAACAGTGAAACATGCGGGGCGGGACTCGAGCCTGTCACACATGGTGCATATCCGAGTACCTGATGCAAACTCATGAAGCGAGCACTTGCGCTCAAGACTAATGACAACTTATTCAATATGATGACCTAATGTTATCAAGTTCTGTGTCGTACCCTTGGGTTCAAAATGTTCACTATACCCCTTGATAAAATCCTAGAGGGGTGTAGTTTCCACAATGGGGTCACTTGTGGGGTGTTTCCACTATCTAGGTGCATCAGGGGCTCTCCAAAAGCAACATGGCGTCCGCTCTCAATTCCAGCCAATTTTGCATTCAAAAAGTCACACAGTGCTCCTTCCCTTCCGAGCCCTGCCGTGCACCCAAACAGTGGGGTATCGGCTTACTCAGGAGAAATTGCACTACAAATGGTAGGGGGCACCCTTATGAAAATGCAAAATTGGGGGCTGAAAAACATTTTTGTTGGAAAAATGTGACATTTTTATTTTTACGGCTCAATGTTATAAACTTCTGTGAAGCACCTGGGGGTTCAGGGTGCTCACCACACATCTATATAAGTTCCTTGAGTCATTTGTGGGCGGTTTCAACTGTTTAGGCACATCAGGGGCTCCCCAAACACGACATGGCATCCGCTAATTATTCAAGCAAATTTTACATTCAAAAATCAAATGGCGCTCCTTCCCTTCTGTGCGCCCAAACAGTGGCTTTCCCCCACATATGGGGCATCAGCGTGCTCTGAAGAAATTGCACAACTAATTTTGGTGTCCATTTTTACCTATTACTCTTGCAAAAATAAAAAAATTGGGGTCCAAAAAAATGTGTGAAAAGAAAAAGTTAAATGTTCATTGTTTTCTTCCACATTCCAAAAATTCCTGTGAAGCACTTGAAGGGTTAATAAACTTCTTGAATATGGTTTTGAGTACCTTGAGGGGTGCAGTTTTTAGAATGGTGTGACTTTTGTGTATTTTCTGTCATAAAGACCCCTCAAAGTCACTTCAAATGAGATGGGGTCCCTAAAAAAATGGTTTTGTAAATTTTGTTGGAAAAATGAGAAATCGCTAACTTTTAACCCTTATAGCTCCCTAACAAAAAAAAAAATTTGGATCCAAAATTGTGCTGATGTAAAGTAGACATGTGGGATGTGTTATTTATTAACTATTTTGTGTTACATATCTCTCCGATTTAAGGGCATGAAAATTTAAAGTTTGAAAATTGTGAAATTTTCCAAATTTTCTCCAAATTTCCATTTTTTTCACAAATAAACGCAAGTCATATCAAATAAATTTTACCACTAACATGAAGTACAATATGTCACGAAAAAACAATCTCAGAATCAGGGGGATCCGTTGAAGCGTTCCAGAATAATTACCTCAAAGTGACAGTGGTCAGAATTGTAAAAATTGGCCTGGTCATTAACGTGCAAACCACCCTCGGGGGTAAAGGGGTCCCAATATATTCAAGTGGGTAGGTGCATTTGAACAAAGATTACATCCATGGTATTGACAATGCAGTCAGGCAGGTAAGTTTGGTGAAGGAAGGGTAACGCTATGGGCTTGCTTTTTAGGGTTTGTTTTAAGCTCCATTGAAGGGAAATCTTAATACTTCAGCACAAGACATTTTGGAGATTTGTAACTTCCATCTTTGTGGGAACAGTTTGGGGAAGGTCATTTTATGTTCCCCATGACTCTGCCCAAAGCATAAAGACATTGTTGGGGAGTTTGGTGTGGAAGAACATGACCGGTCGCATAGAGCCCGGACCTCAATCCCGTCTATCACCTTTGGGATGGACTAGAACAGATTGTGAGCCCGGCCTCTGCTCCAATGGGCAAAAATGTCCACAGACACCTTCAAAATCTTGTAGAAAGTCTTCTTAGAAGGGGCTGTTACAGCTTCTAAAGGGACTAACTTGACATTAATGGATGTGGACGTAGAATGGGAGGTGATCAAATATCCCGTAGGTGTAATGTGGAGGGGCAGAATACTTTTGTCCTTACAGAGTATATTTATTTCTATTCTGTGGTTTTTTGGTTCCACAGGTTCCCTTTGCATGACAAGCACATGGCATTTCACATGACTGGATGTCTGAAGCACAGAGTATTAGTGGCTTCCTTATTGTGGTATTGTGAAACAGAGTGAGTATCACTCACTGTGTACGATGGCTTGGGCTGGGCAGCGATGGAAAACGACCAGAGCAAATGATGAAGGTAGAGGCAGAGGCCGTGCAAACATCTTATGTGAACACAGCCATGACCGAGACTGAGGGTGCCGTTCAGCACAAGATATGCCTGGAGAAGGGAATCCTTTTAAGCCCAAGAGATCGAAGGCTGCCCACCTCCGCCATCTCCAGCATGAAAGCTGGCTCTCAGCCGTATGTGTATACCAATGCCACCCAATACATATCCCTTTAAGTAACTACAAACAATTCGATAAAATGAAACAAAGCCATAAAATCACATTTATTACAATAATTATCATACAGAAGACGAATAAAATAAGTGACGTCAGTGTAATAAAAACCAAAACACAAAACATTGTCAGCTGGTAGGAAAGTGTTTGGCACATATGAAGTGAGGAGCAACAGACCAGACCTCAACCTCCACCTAGCAGAGAGTCTCTATTACAGCACTGGAATGAAGTGCACCATCCTGATGGGAGGACACTGGCCAGGGTACATGAGCCGCACTGCCCTGATGAGAGGACAGCGGCCAGGGTACATGAGCTGCACTGCCCTGATGAGAGGACAATGGTCAGGGTACATGAGCTGCACTGCCCTGATGAGAGGACCCTGGCCTGGGTACATGAGCTTCACCGTCCTGATGGCTGGTGGACACGGGCCCAGGTACATGAGCTGCACAGTCCTGATGGCTGGAGGACACTGGCCCAGGTACATGAGCTGCACTGCCCTGATGAGAGGACACTGGCCCAGGTACATGAGCTCACTGCCCTGATGAGGGGACACTGTCCAGCGTACATGAGCTGCATTACCCTGATGAGAGGACACTGGCGAGGGTACATGAGGTGCACTGCCCTGATGAGAGGACACTGGCCCAGGTACATGAACTGCACTGCCCTGATGAGAGGACACTGGCCCAGGTACATGAGCTGCACTACCCTGATGAGGGGACACTGTCCAGCGTACATGAGCTGCACTACCCTGATGAGAGGACACTGGCGAGGGTACATGAGGTGCACTGCCCTGATGAGAGGACACTGGCCCAGGTACATGAACTGCACTGCCGTGATGAGAGGACACTGGCCCAGGTACATGAGCTGCACTGCCCTGATGAGGGGACATTGGCCCAGGTACATGAGCTGTACCATCCTGATGGTTGGAGGACACTGGCTGGGGTACATGAGCGGCAATGCCCTGAGAAGAGGACTCTGGCCCAGGTACATGAGCTGAACGGCCCTGCTAAGTGGAGGATAATTTGTCCAGGTTTATCAGCTGCTCTAACGGACACTGGTCCAGGAATAGGAGTTGTGCTGCCTTGATGGGTGAAAGATGCTGGTATATAAACTAAATCTTCCGCTGGGTGGAAGACACAGGTATTGGATGCAGTATCCTGAGGAGTAGTTGACACAGCCCTGGCAGCATGAGCTGCACAGTCCTTATTGGAGGAGGATACAGGCCCAGGACTGTATGAGCTACACTACACTGCTGGGTGTGGGGGGGGGGGGGTACTGATAGCCGGTGCACTGCTGGGTGGAGAACCCTGGTACCCGGGGCATGAGGCACAGTGCTGGGTGGAAGACACTGGTACCTGGTGCACGAGGCACAGTGCTGGTGGAGGACACTGGTACCTGGAGCAGTGGTTGCATTGCCCGTGTTTCCTACATAGCAGCAGCTTCGGGTCATTAGGCGAATTAAGTAACAATGTTGTAGTCAGTATCACACTCACATCTGTCATGATGAAAGAATCTAAAATGTTACACCCCTCGAGGGAGGGGTGTCTGCATGACAAGCCTCTTATATGTGGCCGTCAACAAAACAAAACTGGCCAAGCTGTCAGACATTGGGGAATATGAACATTAGTATGGCGTAAGATGGCGCATGACCTGCTCTCCATAGCCATGTTATGGATTGCCCAGAGGACAAGGCACAAGATCAGATGATTCCAGTCACTAAGTACAAAAATACCTGATGATACAAAAATAACTCTGTGGAGAGCGGGGAGCACAATGGCGGCCTCCTCCTGCCCAGTAGGGAGTCTCTTGGCAATGACTAGTCTGTAAAATGGAAGACTGCCTGGCAGTAGAGATACAAATTGATATGAGCCTTCACCTGAGCGAGCGCCCGCTGTGAACAGGGTCTGGGAGTTAGTGGCATCTATGTACACAATATACACACTAAACCTATGTACAAGGATAAAGTGACGAGCATGATACCGTCCAGGTGTGCAAACTGAAGCAGAGGGGGCCGAGACTCCGGGAGGCTCACACCAATACCCGCTTGTCCTGGCTCTTCTTCCGTCTCTCACATCGAGGGCACCGAATAGCAGGCGTTTTGCAGGGTTTATGAAAGACGGCTTTACAGTCACCACACCTAGGAGAGAGAAGAAGAGGCTGAGTTGCTGCTGCCGCCTACCGGAGGGGGTAGGAAATACACATCAAGGATGCACACAATGGGTCTGTCTGAAACCCGTAACTTCCTAATGTATAACCACTTCATAACCATGAAAGGTGAACAATACTAAAAAAAAAAAAAAAAAAAAAAAAAAAAAGAAAAAAAAAAAAAGGCCAGTATGTGGTGATTTCAGTGACATCGGAGTGATTTCCCTTCTTGAGGCAGACACCATGGGGGGCAGCTACAAGGAACTGAAGTAGGAGAGGCCTCCTGTATGATACCGTGTGATGGTGGATAAAGGCCACACCTGCAATACTGTCGATAGACGTGGCCTTACATGGAGGACTGAAATATTTTTGCTACCCAGTGACTTGAACGGTTCTCGTGAAAGCAAACACTTCGTTATTCCCTGGTACAACTTTACACCCATCTGCGTAAAGACCAGAACCTGCGGAGGCCTTCATCTTCAGCCATAACATTAAAAGTAAATACCTAATACTGGGCATGTCCTAAATGTGTCATCAGCTCTTATATACCCAATGGCCTCCGCTCTGCTGCCGCTCCTTCCGCAATCGGTGCCTGGCTCTCTTCATGCCTAAAGCGGCCACTTGCAGAGGAATAGGGAGCATAGCGATAAGTCTCAACTGCACCTCCCCTGCCTTTCTCAGCCCCAGGATGGACAGAGCACAGTCGTCATTAGCATTGGCCCATCCTACACCAATGGGCAGGCAGGGGTGGTGTGGTTCAGACTTACAAAGGCGCTCCCCATGCCTCTGCAGTAAGGGATACCCATGACAGATATGGAAGAAATGGCAGAATAAAGGAGGCCACGAGGTTTGCTCTAAAGGTGCGGCCTCTAAGGATTGGACTTGTTTTTTTTTCAGCACATAGACTGAGATCGGGAGATTTGGAGACAAGCGATCGCTTGAATTGCTATTAGAAAATACCGCTGCTATGAAGGGGTAGGCGATACATCAAGCTGGCAAAAACATCACACTGCCACCATCATGGCTCCTATTTTGATTATAGAATCATAGAATCATAGAATGGTAGAGTTGGAAGGGACCTCCTGGGTCATCTGGTCCAACCCCCTGCTCAAAGCAGGATTCACTAGATCATCTCAGACAGATGTCTGTCCAGCCTCTGTTTGAAGACGTCCATTGAAGGGGAACTCACCACCTCTCGTGGCAGCCTGTTCCACTCATTAATCACCCTAACTGTCAAAAAGTTTTTTCTAATATCTAATCTGTGTCTCCTCCCATTTAGTTTCATCCCATTGCTTCTAGTCTTTCCTTGTGCAAATGAGAATAAAGATGATCCTTCTACAATGTGACAGCCCTTGACATATTTGTAGACAGCTATTAAGTCTCCTCTCAGTCTTCTTTTTTGCAAGCTAAACATTCCCAAATCCTGCAACCGTTCCTCATAGGACATGGTTTGCAGACCAGTCACCATTCTGGTCGCTCTTCTCTGAACTTGCTCCAGTTTGTCTATGTTTTTTTTAAAATGTGGTGCCCAAAACTGTACACAGTATTCCAGATGAGGTCTGACCAAAGAGGAGTAAAGACCGATAATGACTTCACGTGATCTAGACTGTATGCTTCTGTTAATACATCCCAGAATTGTATTTGCCTTTTTTGCTGCTGTATCACACTGTTGACTCATGTTCAGTCTATGATCTATTAGTATACCTAAGTCTTTTTCACATGTACTGTTGCTTAGCTCTATTCCTCCCATTCTGTATATGCTTTTTTCATTTTTATTGCCCAGATGTAGTACTTTGCATTTTTCCCTGTTAAAAACCATTCTGTTGGTTGCTGCCCACTGCTCCAGTTTATTTAGGTCTTTTTGAATTCTCTCTCTCTCTTCTCTAGTATTAGCTATCCCTCCTAGCTTTGTGTCATCAGCAAATTTAATCAGTTTACCCTCAATTCCTTCATCTAAATCATTGATAAAGATGTTGAACAATACAGGTCCCAGAACGGAGCCCTGTGGTACCCCACTTGAGACATTCATCCAGCTGGATGTGAAGCCATTTACAACCACCCTTTGAGTCCGATCACTAAGCCAGTTATGAATCCACCTAACAGTTGCCTGGTCCATTGCATTAGCAGGACTGGTGTGACGTCACCATTGCCACGTGTTGCACATGTGACATCGCACCAGACAGGCAAATCAAAAGAGGATCTGTGGATGTCGAGAGGTAGAAGGTGGTCCTCAGGCCTCGCCGTCTGACGGCAACAAATTACTGACCTCCACTGTGTCCTGCGAATCAATTCACACCAACTCTAGTAGGTTTTCCTGTATGAATTGGACCGGATGGCAGAGAAAATAGCTCTCACCTTGTTGTGGTGTCGAACTGGAAAGGGTAGATGATCTCATCCTGGTTGCAGATCTGACAGATGAAGCCCCTCTGGCTGCACAGCTCACACTGGTAGACATGGCTGCTGGCAAACTCCAGGGCGGACTGGAGACAACAATCAAATCCTCCATCAGCGATCTGCAAGAAACACAGACAATTACCCAGAGCAGAAGTCTAATAGTGCAGGTCTAGAGTCAGGGTTTTATGAGGAGACATGGCGGCTTGTACCCCACCTGCATAAGGTCACGCACGCTGTAAGTGTGAGCACAGTCCAAGAGGTAATCGCGTTGGTCCAGGCTAAGAAGAAAAAAAAAAAAAAAAGCATTATTGAGCATCAAATCGTACTGCCCCATTTCTTCAATCCTTATCACTTTATCTGTGCCATGTTTCCTCCTAGGAGCCATGACGCGACCCAACAACCTATCAAACATAGTGTGCATACCCGCAAATACCATGTGCAAAAATAACAGCTGAAGATTCTTCCATTGTCACTAGATGGTGCTGACAGACTAATAATAACGGAGGGAGAAGATCACTACCATTCTTTCTGTGGTGCCATTTTCACCGCCCAGACGAGGGAGTGGTCTTATCCAACACTGGTGAGTGCAGTAGTGAGTGAGCATCGACATTCACCTTGTGCTGAGCTCCTGCAGTGCCCCGCTGCGACAGGTCATCAGATACTCCCCCAGCAGCCGCAGCTTCTCCCGGCTATGGCCGATCTCCCGCATTGTCTGTGTGTGCTGATATAGTCGGTCATTTAAGCACTTGAGGTTAAAGATTGGCTCGTCTTGCACCATCCTCAGGAAGTTTCGAGCCGGTCTGGACACCTGGAGAGTCAGAAGAGGGCGAGACGTTCACTTGTCACGGAGCTCATCATGTAGAATAACAAGTCGTGTATCAAATGTCTTACAGAGGACAGAAAACATCCACCCGAGCACATGAGGAAGAGATCAGTGACTTGGAAACGACAAATCAGTAACCCATAATTACCTCCAGCAGCTGAAAGGAACTTGTGACTCTTTCCAAGAGTGACTGCAACTGTATTCCAGGCCAGATTAGGTGTCACCACTGTGATGTTGTCAGTTTGGGTCATGAGACCCAAGGCGATAATTCAGATGAGACAATGCAGCCACAATATAGCTGATCCTACCCTTTCAGTAAGGCTAAGTTCACACAAGCATAAGAGAAAAAAAAAAAGTCTGATCTTCATCCAGAAAAAAACGAAAGATTTTTCATCTGTACAGGGAGTCCCCGACTTAAATACGACCCCTAGTCACCTCACCGCTGAACTCTGCAGCCGCCTTCTGATCCTCTTCTTTCTGCTGTCGCGCACTGCATCTCCAGCCTCTTCACTATAGGACAAGTTCCCAGCCGCGTCCAGGCCGGAGTTCACCAAGGTCATATAGTCATCGCAACCTTATGACAAACAGTAAGCTCCTTCCTGGACGCGGCAGGAAGTCCTGACCTATAGTGAAGAGGATGGGGACAGGATGATGAGTATTGGTTAGAAAAAGAATACTCACCTCTCTGGTTAGCCCACTGCGCACCGCCGGTCCTGTTCCTTCCGCCGTCATCCGCCCCATATCCAAGACTTCCGCCTGCGTCCAAGCCCCAGAGGACACTTTGTGTGTTAAAGTCGTGACTATGACATTGCGACCCTACAACGCACTATAACCTCTGAGGCCTGGACACGACCATAAATCCTGCGTGCTCGACAATGAATAGAAAAGGACCATATCGCGAGCGGGGAGCAGCTGGGCAGCCCAGAGTGGTAATGTATTAGGGTTTTTTATTTTTTTTCACCCGGCCCTGTTGCTACATATCCGGGTTACTAACAAACCTACAGAACGTATCAAGATCATAACTCTGGGACCTGGCAAGTCTTTTCATACATCAGTAGTTTTACGGTCATTTGAGCCGCCTAACTGAACAACATTGGTCCGAGTGAAGTCAGTTAGGTCAGTTTTTCGGCTTTTCACAGGCAGCACTCGGACAGAAAATACAATTATGTCAACATACCTTAACAAAGAGAAGTAGATGACATATGGGCAATAAAGAGGATGCCCAACTACAGGAGATCAAGCAACCAGAACAGAAGGTGGCGGCTGCTCCCAACCACCAGGAATTAAGCAGATGAGGCCCTGCCGTGAGGGAGCAGACAGATCCCAGCTGTACTCACCGGTCGCTCTATCAAATCCCAGTTGTGAACAATCCTGGAGGGGATGATGGACACTTCATCCTGATGACACAAGTCGCAATAATACAAGCTAGAAAACGCACACAACTTGGCCTTCCCAAAGTTAAATCCAATCTGTTTATGGCAGCCTGAAACAAAAGAGACATGTAATACACCACGCAGAGCGGTAGCTACATCGGACCACCAGGCCTTCACCCACCTGCACACTTAAAGTTCTGTGTGTCCAGACCCCGCTCAGTGGGAATATGCAGGAGGTACTGGAAGAGCAAGTGGTCCCTGACGTGAGGTTTTATGTGGAAGCTTGCCACCCTCAAGAAAAGCATAGCGTCGTCTTCCAACTCTAGGAACAAGGCGCGGACAAGCTCTCTCCAGGTTTTGGCTTCAGCTGTGTTCTCCGCCTGTAACTGCAAGGAGCCCTTGGTGGTCACCAGCCGGAAGCAGGAGGGGCTCCCAAGGCCGGTGTCCGGGAGAATGTCTTTCACCATCTCAGCGGTGTATATGTTGTACAAAACCTTCTCGCTGCTCCGCAGCTGGAAACACTTCAGTGCTTGCGTCGAGAGTGAAAAAATGAACCTCGACCAAGACTTATGCAACTTCATATACAGAACAGACTCTTTTAAAACATCCGGCTCCGTTTCCACTTGGAAAGTCCAGTCAAATACTTGGCAGGGGGATGCCCGCTCCCTGGGAAGTGTAGGACTTTGTGGGGAATCCGGCCACTGTATCACCTCCCAGCAATCATCATTCTGTGGTCGAAATTTTTGCACCGCTTCCTGTATTCTGTCCACCCAGTCCTGTGCCTCGCCCTTAGACGGTGCCCTCATATACAATTTTTTACTTGGAAAGTGAAGATCAAAGCGACCGTCGCTGTGTGCGGGTCCCACTGACTCACAGCGGAGCAAGGAACAGCTCTCAGGGCAGTTCAGCTCATCTCCTTCCACGTGCAGGCGAAACTCATATGGTGTCAGCTCACAGTAATAAGGCTTGTATAGACCTAAGGCATTTTTACGGTCCAGGGATCCCAGCATCAGGAGGCCACGGAACGGGTTAGGCAGCCCTGTGGGAAACAAAATGGGAATAATCAGCACAAGACCAGAGATAAATCACAGGGAGAGCTCCAAACAGATGGGAATTACCTATCTGCCTGCGGTGGACTACATTAAAGGCTGCGCCAGGAGGCTTCAGGGGCTCAGAGCTGACAACTTCTGGCAGCTTGGAGGCCAATTGTTTAATACTGGATTCATCTACTACAACACCTGGAGATTCTGTATGGAAATCATCTTCAGAGATCCAGCTCGGGCTTTTCTGAACAAATCGGAGGGAAAAAAAAACAATTAAATAAAAACAAAAAACACACAAGAATAACATGGCTCTACGTACTGCCTCAATAGCAATGTGAACTAATAAAGGGGGCAGGGTTTCGCCACACAGAGACAGAGCGAGGCAAAGGGCCAGTAAACACAGATAGAGTCAGAAAGTTACAGAAACTGCGTGTACAACAGATTTCCTTCAGCACAACAGTTACTGACACTACACCGGGTACTCACTGGGAGTTCTGCAGTTGAAGATGCATTCGCTGAAAAAGAGCTATTGCTAAGAGGGGCAGAAACAGGATGGGCAGCCACACAATGTTCCGGTGAGGAAGGAGAGGAGAGCTCAGGATCTAGAGTGCTTTCAATGACAGGAGCTGTCTCGGGTGCGTCCGCTGCTGGAGTCTCAGACAATTCCTTGTTTTCTTCATCAGCTTTGAGGACTTGGGGGGAGGGAAACTCATGCAGAGAATGCAAAGTTGTTTCGGCAGACGTCCCAGTTTTCGTGTCCCTGGGGATAAAGAGTGTCAAAGATCAATGTCAGCGCCTAGTACCCACCACCCTACTGCCATCCAAACCACAAGATCGCCATCATATGGGTATATTTATGCAAGTTGTTTTGAAACACAGAAGCAAAATATACCTTTGGTTTTACGATGCAGTTTTTACCATGTAGTTTTTTAACTGCTAAAACATATCTTATTTATAAAAAACAGCATTGCAAATCTGCAGCAACTGGATATAAAACTATGGGTTTTTTTGCTGCTGCTGCTGCTGCCAAATAGGCTCATATCAGACTGATGGCATGTGACACAAGGCTGTGACATTTACGTGAGCTGCACTTTGGAAAACAGAAGTGGAAATAAGCTCTGTATCCTGCCTTGGTTAACCAACCCCAACCCGTACTCACGGCATGCCAGCCTGGGCGCCCTCCACGGCATCACAAGGGTCTGGAATTTGTAGGGGAAATGAAGAGCTCTTGGGGGACGCGGGAGTCACCGAGCCCTGGTTTACTGATTGTTCATCAGATCCCAAGCTGGAAGAAAGCTGGGAAGAAGTGCTGCTATTATCCAGGCTCAGAGAAGACGACTCCAGCTGCCCCTTAGTGTTACTGATCATTGAATGGTTGGTGTCATCAGACCCAGAAGACTGGGAGACAGAGTCCAGGGATTTCCGCCTGTGCGGCTCATACTGCACAACACGCTCAGAGTCCTCTGGCCACAGCCCCGATAAAGTCAGCGGGGACGCCGTCCACTCATTCAGGATAGAGGACTTGTACGACAGAGAGAATATCAGGGAGGATAGACCCTGCAGGTAGCTGAGGACAACAACACAATCCTCTGCATCCAGCAGTAGTGCAAACGGCTGGTAGTACTCCACCAAGCGAGACTTCTCCCTCTGTAGTGTGAGGAAATAGCACTCCATCAGAGACTCATTCAGGGCCAGGCGCAACCAGGAGCGGCAGCGGCCAATGTCACTGCTTATGTAACTGATGGTCTCCAGCTGAGTGATCACGTCACTGCAAGAAAAGAAACATGGAGATTACATACCGACCGCTGACCGGAGGGAAATAGCATATGAGTAACAACAGGACAGTATAATGACAGGATAGTGTGCAGAGTAATGAGGGGGCCGTGTACAGAGGACAGACCGGTATACAGAGTAATGAGGGAGCAGTATACAGAGTACAGACCAATAAACAGAGTAATGAGGGGGCCGTGTACAGAGGACAGACCGGTAAACAGAGTAATGAGGGAGCAGTATACAGAGTACAGACCAATAAACAGAGTAATGAGGAGGCAGTATACAGAGTACAGACCAATAAACAGAGTAATGAGGAGGTAGTATACAGAGTACAGACTGGTATACAGAGTAATGAGGAGGCAGTATACAGAGGACAGACTGGTATACAGAGTAATGAGGAGGCAGTATACAGAGGACAGACTGGTATACAGAGTAATGAGGGGGCAGTATACAGAGGACAGACTGGTATACAGAGTAATGAGGGGGCAGTATACAGAGGACAGACTGGTATACAGAGTAATGAGGGGGCAGTATACAGAGGACAGACCAATAAACAGAGTAATGAGGAGGCAGTATACAGAGTACAGACTGGTATACAGAGTAATGAGGAGGCAGTATATAGAGTACAGACTGGTATACAGAGTAATGAGGGAGCAGTATACAGAGGACAGACTGGTATACAGAGTAATGAGGGAGCAGTATACAGAGGACAGACTGGTATACAGAGTAATGAGGGAGCAGTATACAGAGGACAGACTGGTATACAGAGTAATGAGGGAGCAGTATACAGAGGACAGACTGGTATACAGAGTAATGAGGGAGCAGTATACAGAGTACAGACCGGTATACAGAGTAATGAGGGAGCAGTATACAGAGTACAGACCAATAAACAGAGTAATGAGGAGGCAGTATACAGATGACAGACCGGTATACAGAGTAATGAGGGACCAGTATACAGATGACAGACCGGTATACAGAGTAATGAGGGACCAGTATACAGAGGACAGACCGGTATGCAGAGTAATGAGGGAGCAGTATACAGAGTACAGACCAATAAACAGAGTAATGAGGAGGCAGTATACAGAGGACAGACTGGTATACAGAGTAATGAGGGGGCAATATACAGAGTAATAAAGGGGCAGTATACAGAGTAATAAGGGGGCAATATACAGAGGACAGACCGGTATACAGAGTAATGAGCGGACAGTATACAGAGGACAGACCGGTATACAGAGTAATGAGCGGACAGCGTATATAGGGGACCAACCTGCATACAAGGCTGACACCAGCACACAGAGTAATGAAGGGACAGTATACAGAGTAATGAGCGGACAGTATACAGAGGACAGACCGGTATACAGAGTAATGATAGGACAGACTATACAGAGTAATGTTGGCATTGACCCTCCATGCACTGACCGGTGAGTGATCGCTTTCAGAAGAGGCCAGAAGGCCGGCTGGGGTAAAGGGATGCGGCGCCCCTTGTTCCTCCTGTCGGTTTGGGTTCTGATAAACTTCACTTTCAATCCGTGGATGAAGACGGCCTCCAGCGCCACACACAGCGCATTTGCATCGTCATCGTCGCTCGTGATGACATCATCAGTCGTCACATAGCGAATCTGAAGGGCGCGGAGCGAGGACGATAACTTTTTTGTGATATTCTGCCATTATGAAAAGAAAACAGTATTACAGGAAATCCATGAGAGGTTTTACATTCCCACCTGAACAGTGCACATGACAGCCCACACGTACTTTTAGTGCATGCAACAGAAACTTGCAAAAACTATCAAATGGAACCTGTAAATTAATAAAAAAAGGTGGGCACCTGGAAGACACATGGGGGACACTGTCACCTGCTTGCATTAATCATCATGAGAGCTGTGGAGAATGTCCTAACTGAACTTTGGAGGGTCCCAAAATACCAACAAGCTAACCCTGCACAAGTGATGGCAGAACATGGCAGTGCCTGTATGTTTCCCCGCAATATGATTTGTGGCAATGTTCAAACAAATCCATCATTGTGCGATCAAAGAAACGACGCCTTAGTAGGTGACCCCCATACCTGCTTGACATCTCTGGGGTCCGGTAATGGGGCCTGTGGTGAGTACATGTCAGCGCTCCGACACAATCCAGTCACATGTCCTGCAAGGAGAGAAGAAGCTAAATGTGGAGACAAAGGCAGAAATCCCTGCAACACCCCTTACTATTAGCAGATTCCAAGAGCAAAGCAAACAACACCAAACAAAGCATCCAAAACACACCCAATCAACACACCCTGCATTTAAAAACACAACACAAAAGAAACATCCAACACCTTTAACAGTAAGGTGAAACCTAACACCAGTCCTACACCCAGCATCAATCCACAGCACTGATCCCATATTCACCAGTGACACTCACTGAGCAACACCCCAAAATCAGCAAAACAATCACCCCACAAAACATCCAATACAATCATAGCAACTCCCCTAATCACACATGCTACCCTCAATGTGCAACATCCAAACAGACCCCTGGAAGCACCAAACACCCCAAAAAAAACATTAAAATTTAGCCAGCAACCTATACCTAGAAACACCTACACGACCATAAAAGACTCTGATAAAAAGCAATACCCCAACAACATCCCCAAATCGACGACACTGTCAATGAACAACAACCCCTACAGTCAATATAATTCCCCACACAATGACGGCAACACACCAAGATGAGCAAATCAACACCCCACAACATCCCCTACATTTTAGGAACACCCCAACAACATCCCCTACATACTTCCCAAATCACCCATGTAACCCTCACTGTCCAAGACTCCAAAAGACCCCTGCATTAATAAACACCAGGCAAACATCCCCAAATCGACCATGACTCCTTTACTGAGAAACAGCAAACATCATTCCCCACAAAATGACAGCAACAACCCCAAGAAAACAAACACACAAAGAATCCAATAGACACCTAGCAACACACCCCCTACATTTAGGAACACACCAACATTCCTACACCCAGCATTCCCCAAATCCAAAATCACCCCTCGTTGTCCAACAACCCAACCGAACTACATTAAGAAACACACCCAACATAACATGCTCACACCAAAAACAACAGCCTGCAATACCCCAACATAGCCTACAAACTTCCCAAATCACTCGTTACCCTCACTGTCCAACATCCCAAAAGACCCCTACATTAAGAAACACCCCAAGACCAAAACAACCCTCAAAGTATCTAAAATACACCCAGCAACATCCCCTACACCACCATAAAAGACTAATAGTAAGCAACACCCCAATAACATGCTCAAAGCAACCATGACACCTTTACTGAGCAACAGCCCAACACCCCCTATAGCCAACATGATTCCCCCCACGATGACAGCAGCACCCCAAGAACAGAGCAACCCCCACAACATGCAATACACACCCAGCAACTGCGCCGACATTTAGGAACACCCCAACAACATTCCCTACATCCAGCACTCCCCAAGTCCAGAATAACCCCTCAATGTCCAACAACCCAACCGAACTACATCAAGAAACACTCCCAACCCAACAGGCGCACACCAAGCAACACCTGAGAGCAGAACACCCCCGAGAGCATCTAAACTACACCCAGCAACACCCGCTATGTTAGGACCCCCCCCCCCCAGCTCACCCACATGTAAAAAACACAGACACCCAGCAACACCCCGCAATACACAGCCGGCAACACCCCGCAATACACAGTACACAGCCGGCAACACCCCGCAATACACAGTACACAGCCGGCAACACCCAGCAATACACAGCCGGCAACACCCCGCAATACACAGCCGGCAACACCCCGCAATACACAGCCGGCAACACCCAGCAATACACAGTACACAGCCGGCAACACCCCGCAATACACAGTACACAGTCGGCAACACCCAGCAATACACAGTACACAGCCGGCAACACCCAGCAATACACAGTACACAGTCGGCAACACCCAGCAATACACAGTACACAGCCGGCAACACCCAGCAATACACAGTACACAGCCGGCAACACCCAGCAATACACAGTACACAGCCGGCAACACCCCGCAATACACAGTACACAGCCGGCAACACCCAGCAATACACAGTACACAGCCGGCAACACCCCGCAATACACAGTACACAGCCGGCAACACCCCGCAATACACAGTACACAGCCGGCAACACCCCGCAATACACAGTACACAGCCGGCAACACCCCGCAATACACAGTACACAGCCGGCAACACCCCGCAATACACAGTACACAGCCGGCAACACCCAGCAATACACAGTACACAGCCGGCAACACCCAGCAATACACAGTACACAGCCGGCAACACCCCGCAATACACAGTACACAGCCGGCAACACCCAGCAATACACAGTACACAGCCGGCAACACCCAGCAATACACAGTACACAGCCGGCAACACCCAGCAATACACAGTACACAGCCGGCAACACCCAGCAATACACAGTACACAGCCGGCAACACCCAGCAATACACAGTACACAGCCGGCAACACCCCGCAATACACAGTACACAGCCGGCAACACCCCGCAATACACAGTACACAGCCGGCAACACCCAGCAATACACAGTACACAGCCGGCAACACCCCGCAATACACAGTACACAGCCGGCAACACCCCGCAATACACAGTACACAGCCGGCAACACCCCGCAATACACAGTACACAGCCGGCAACACCCCGCAATACACAGTACACAGTCGGCAACACCCAGCAATACACAGTACACAGCCGGCAACACCCAGCAATACACAGTACACAGCCGGCAACACCCAGCAATACACAGTACACAGCCGGCAACACCCAGCAATACACAGTACACAGCCGGCAACACCCAGCAATACACAGTACACAGCCGGCAACACCCCGCAATACACAGTACACAGTCGGCAACACCCAGCAATACACAGTACACAGCCGGCAACACCCAGCAATACACAGTACACAGCCGGCAGAAACAGCTAAATCCCCAGAACTCGAACATTGTTCCTGTTTCCCCAAAGCCAACAACAGCGACCCCCAGAGGCGCCCTCACCGCGGCACGTATACGGCCATATCACTATCCCGATGACCCATTACTAGTGCTGAGGCAGTGCGGGGTCCCCCGACCTTTACCTGAGGGGCCGCACAGGTTGACGTACAATTACTCGGGCTCCACAGAGAAAACAACAGCCGGTTTCCGGTCACGTGTATAGCTGGCGTGACGAAAAAGAGCGGGGCGGGGCCTCATATCACATGACCGATTCCATCTGGAGCTCACGTGGAGTGTAAGGCGCGCGGGTCTGACTGACCAATGATTTATCATAGGAGCCGCATGCACTGGAGCACGGGGCCCCGTAAACAGATAGTGACCGAGCACGGGGCCCCGTGTACAGATAGTGACCGAGCACAGGACCCCGTATACAGATAGTGACCGAGCACGGGGCCCCGTGTACAGATAGTGACCGAGCACAGGACCCCGTATACAGATAGTGACCGAGCACGGGGCCCCGTGTACAGATAGTGACCGAGCACAGGACCCCGTATACAGATAGTGAGCGAGCACGGGGCCCCGTATACCGATAGTGAGCGAGCACGGGGCCCCGTATACCGATAGTGAGCGAGCACGGGGCCCCGTATACCGATAGTGAGCGAGCACGGGTCCCCGTATACCGATAGTGACCGAGCACGGGGCACCATATACCTATAGTGACCGAATGCTGGGTCCCATATACCTATAGTGACTCAGCGCGGGGCCCGTATACAGATAGTGACCGTGACCGAGCGCGGGGCCCCGTGTACCTATAGTGACCGAGCGCGGGGCACCGTGTACAGATAGTGACCGAGCGCGGGGCACCGTGTACAGATAGTGACCGAGCGCGGGGCACCGTGTACAGATAGTGACCGAGCGCGGGGCACCGTGTACAGATAGTGACCTATACTCTTTCACGGGTCATTATTGAAAGGCTTCTATAACATAGGGTGCTTAGTTAACATCTTTTTGATTAAACAAATGTAAAAGCCATTCCACCACGTCACGGTGACCCTATTTGAGACTGTCCTAACCTTTTGCATTTTTTTTACCAAAATTCTATTAACTAAGCACCTTGTTATTTTCAAGCACTGTTGCTTTTTATTTCCAACAGGGTATTTGCTTATTATATTTTTATCTTGGGTTTTTGTCTGTTTAGTGTCCAATGTGAACATACTCTTACATGCTGCATGCACACCAACTTATATTCCAGTTCATCGTTTTAGGTTTTCTGACTCTATATCAATTACTGAATATAAGAACATTGTTTACCGACCCTATATACTGACCAGTAGAGACCTTCTCTATTCATTCTACAGTATATAAGGATCAAGAGAGGAGCCTTTTATACTGACCAATGAGCAAGTACAGCATAATCCCATACTCGCCCTACTTATTGCTTTCTATACTGGCCCTATATATGGACTAATGACTGAATACAGAAGAATCTTCTATATTAACTAAATTTTGATCAATAATAAAATATAGGAGATTTTCATACAGACTATAAACTGATCAATGACCTAATAAAGGAACCCCCTATACTGACCAATGACCAAGTAGAGGAGCATTTCATACCCTACATCATGATTAATAATCCAAGTATAGGACTTGTATGTACTGACCACCGATAATCCAGCATATGAGTCTTATACTGACCACTGACTTGTCTAGTGTAAACAGACAGCCTATCCCCCTACTTGGAGTCTCTGTAAGTGAAACAGGGCAGAAGATTAATGAGTACCGTAACTGTCGTTTATTTTATTATTTTTTTCCCATAAATCAATAGTACACATGAAAATAAGAAACTTTGTAATATATCTTATCAGGGAAATCTGCTTCTTTCTCCTCATGGACTGATCTTTTTCTTAATTCATTGGTAAATCCTGTAGTAAGTGAGTACAGAGTTTCCCTATTACTGAGATAGGAGATGGCAGTTGGTGCTTATAAAATTCTATGGAGAACTGTAAGGGTATGTGTCCATGATGTGTCCAGGCCTGCGGCCCAGACTCTGCGGAAGAGCCGCTGACAGCTTCCGCTCATCTATGCAAATGAGCGGCGGCCATTTTTTTCCCCACATGCGGACTTTCCTCATAGAGGTAAGTTAATGGGGAAAGCCCGCATGCGAACCCGCCGGAGAAATTGACATTCTGCGGTCTGGAAAGATGCACCGCATGCCAGTTTCCGCGGGTGAGCCGCAGAAGCATAATGGAATTGTGATTTCTACAAATCCATCCACTATTCTGTAATATCTGGACGCTGCATAAGTCCGCAGCGTCAAACCCTCAGCGGCTCCGGATCGTGGGCACACAGCCTAACTGTCATTTCAGGAGAACGTGCAGTAAAATGTCTCTAGCTCCTCCCACTCCATAGAATTTTAAAAGCACCAACTGTTATCTTCTGTCTGAGTAATGGGAAAGTCTGTCTTCACTGAGTACAGGTTTTACCCATGAACTGAAAATGAAAGATCTGTCCAGGAGGAGAAACAAGCAGATTTCTCTGATAAGATATATTACAAAGTTTCTCATTTTCATGTGTACTATTGAATTATGAAATAAAAAGTAAAACAGAGGTGACTCTTTAGGAATGACAATAAATTCTTAGTATTAGAGGACTATATCACGTTGTATGGGCTGCGGTGCGGTATATGAGAAGCTTCATATGTTCCAAAACGGTTCTTTGTTGTTCCAACACGTTTCGGCACTTGACAGAGCGTTTTTGAATGGAAAAATTTGTCTGAAATGTGTTGGAATCAATAAAAAACCATTTTGAAACACAAGGCTTCTTCATTTACCACAGCAAAGTCCATACAACCTATCGTCCTCCTCTAGTATTATGATTTTCTTCTCCAGGCACGGGCTGCTGCAGCAGCAGTTACACGCGTCTACAGGGGTTGTGCCTCCACACAACACAACCAGGTGAGCGCATACTCCCGCCTTTCACTGTCTTTACCAAGTGCTACTGCTCTAGGTGTATGCTCTTTTGTTCCCCAAACAGTTCCTCCACAAATTCTCTTAGTCTCAGTAAAAGAAGGGCAGCTCCATACCTGTGTTATATATTAATTTTTATTGTTGTGGGGGCAAATTTCTTGCTGGGTGAAGGTGTTCTTAAACTTTTGGTAAAGGATACACCCAGCTAGATTCAGAATACAAGTAACCTACTGAATAAACTATCACCAATTAGTCCTCTACCAGAGGGAATCATCCTCGCCTCCATGGATGGATTAGAATCCTGCTAAGTCTTCATAGAGAATCAAGAAACTGAGGCTGCTGAGGTCTGGTTAGGACAGAAGCGCACAATATGGCAATATCACAAGAGAAATGAGAGAGGGTGAGAATGATGGTAGTGCTCACCTTGGGTGGTTGTGTATGGACACAACACCAATAAGAGCCTTAGAGGCTGTGCCCCTTGGCTAGAGGAAAAATTCTTCCAGATAGCAATTCACTTCAATGGAGAGATCATGGTACCTGGACTTGTCTTTCGGAAATGAATCCGCAACGGTATAAAATGAAGGTTTTTATTAACCAACATATTTCGACGCTGGACTGGCACATTTTTCAATGTAAAAAAAGCAAACAAATGACCTAAACTATCAACAATGGGTCCTCTACCGTCCTCGCCACCATGAATGGATGGATTAGAATCCTGCCAAGTTTTCATGGAAAATCAAGAAACTGATGCTGAATTAGTGACGAAGCTTGTGAAGTTCATCTTCCTACATAATTACTTCTCTTTTGGAAACTAGATATTTTTACAGTAGTCCGGTACAGCAATGGGAAGTAAAATGACACCATAATATGCAAATCTTTTCATGGCCAAGTTCAAAGGTAACTTATTTATCGTTACCTTAAGGCTATGTGCCCACGTTGCGGAACTGAAGCATATTTTTTACGCTTCTCCCTGGCGGGAAAATCGCATGCGGATTTTACATGCGGATTTTACATGCGGTTTTCCCGCCAGGTAGAAGCGTATGTGAGGCGTCTTTGCAGCGTCTTTGCATGCATTTCCGCATGCGGGTTATCAAGCACTTCTCCAAGTGATTTTAGCATCACTTGGAAAAGTGCTTGACAACTTGTTCACACTATATAAATCCATGCAACCGGCATGGATTTATATAGTGTGACAAGTAATAGTTAAAAAAAAAGAATCAGAATGGTAAAAAATAAAAAAATAAAGTTTATACTCACCTACCGATGCATTCTCTGTCCCGTCCGGAGTCTTGAGCGGCTCACGCTGTTGTATGCAGGACCTGCGGTGACGTCATTGAGTCGTGTGATGGGTCACATGACTCATGACGTGGCAGGTCCTTCACACAACAGCGCGACGGAGGGAAAACATCAGAAGATAAGTATAAACTTTATTTTATTCTTTTTTTTACAGGTTCTTTGGTACCCAGGTCTGGATGAGAGTCTCCTCTCCTCCAGACTTGGGTACCATCCGCACATTGATTCCGCATGCGGAAACGCAAAATTAATGAACATGCTGCAGATTTTTGACCGCAGCATATACTCTGCGGAAAAATCCGCAGCATGGGCATTGACATTGCGGAATGCCATTGGGGACCATGGGGTGTGGATATACATGCGTTTTACAAGCTTTTACGCTGCGGAAATTCCGCAGCATATACGCTTGTAATACGCAACGTGGGCACGCAGCCTTACAATATTCAAGTCATCTGGACCGAGTCAGAGCAACAGCTAACGATGCTCCATGAACACGTCAACCAGTTTCATCCCAACTTAATACTCAGCTATTTCTATACAGAAGTAAACTTCTCTGACACCATCATAAAGATACAGAACAATAAAATAGAGGCATCACTGTACAAGAAGACAATTGACCCCTCCTCTTAACATACCTCAGATGGGACAGTTTTTATCCCCAACACATAAAAATCTATATTGTCTAAAGTCAAGCAATTAGGTAAAATCACGTACTTAAAACCCTATAGATAGTAACAAACTCATTGGCGAAATCAGATAGACATTTTTAAATGAGGGCTTCCATCAAAAAACATTTAATAACAAAATTGCCAAAGTCACCAGAATACAAAGGGTCGAGTCATTAAAGATTTTTCGCCACATTTCCACGCCATTCTCACCCTAGCTTTGACAAAGTGAGTGGAGCTACAGCATGGTGACCACTGCTTGTCAAACCTCATGACAAGTGACTGCGTTCGCTACACCACAAATCTTTCTCCAGCAGGGACTGGAGCATGTGCCCCTTAATGAATCAGAAGTGTCTGCTCCAACACGTCCACTCATCAAGACCGGCAAGAGAATCGAAAGTCTTAATGAAGTGGAGCCAAATACTTTATCCGGTGCAATACAGAACTGATGAAGAAAACCTCCTGATTAGTGTTGAGCTTTCCGATACTGAAATATCGGGTATCGACCGATATTCGCGGTATCGGAATTCCGATACTGAGTTCCGATACTTTTAGAATATCGAATACCGGAATCGGAAGTTCCCAAAATGCCTGCGCTCTGCAGTGTCTCTGAAGGATGACAAGCTGGATGGCAGCACTCAGCTTACTGTACTTGTCATTTAGTGTAAAGGATTTATTAAAAAAAATAATAGTGTTTTCATGCACCGTCTCCTTAAAAAAGCCGGCCAGCAATTCAGCAGCGGCATACACCGGTAGCCGACAATTTACAACAGAAAGAATAAAGCATCACACATAGATTAGATAGATAGAAACATGTCAGTCACATATATAAGAAGTACAGTGACAGTGTTGCTTACTGTACTTGTCATTTAGTGTAAAGGATTTATTAAAAAAAATAATAGTGTTTTCATGCACCGTCTCTTTAAAAAAGCCGGCCGGCAATTCAGCAGCGGTACCCGACAATTTACAACAGAAATAATAGAGCATCACACATAGTTTAGATAGATAGAAACATGTCAGTCACATATACAGTACAGACCAAAAGTTTGGACACACCTTCTCATTTAAAGATTTTTCTGTATTTTCATGACTTTGAAAATTGTACATTCACACTGAAGGAATCAAAACTATGAATTAACACATGTGGAGTTATATACTTAACAAAAAAGTGTGAAACAACTGAAAATATGTCTTATATTCTAGGTTTTTCAAAGTAGCCACCTTTTGCTTTGATAACTGCTTTGCACACTCTTGGCATTCTCTTGATGAGCTTCAAGAGGTAGTCACCGGAAATGGTTTTCACTTCACAGGTGTGCTCTGTCAGGTTTAATAAGTGGGATTTCTTGCCTTATAAATGGGGTTGGGACCATCAGTTGTGTTGTGCAGAAGTCTGGTGGATACACAGCTGATAGTCCTACTTAATAGACTGTTAGAATTTGTATTATGGCAAGAAAAAAGCAGCTAAGTAAAGAAAAACGAGAGGCCATCATTACTTTAAGAAATGAAGGTCAGTCAGTGAAAAATTGGGAAAACTTTGAAAGTGTGCCCAAGTACAGTTGCAAAAACCATAAAACGCTACAAAGAAACTGGCTCACATGAGGACCGCCGCAGGAAAGGAAGACCAAGAGTCACCTCTGCTTCTGAGGATAAGTTTATCTGAGTCACCAGCCTCAGAAATCGCAGGTTAACAGAAGCTCAGATTAGAGACCAAGTCAATGCCACACAGCGTTCTAGCAGCAGACACATCTCTACAACAACTGTTAAGAGGAGACTTTCTGCAGCAGGCCTTCATGGCAAAATAGCTGCTAGGAAACCACTGCTAAGGACAGGCAACAAGCAGAAGAGACTTGTTTGGGCTAAAGAACACAAGGAATGGACATTAGACCAGTGGAAATCTGTGCTTTGGTCTGATGAGTCCAAATTTGAGATCTTGGTTCCAACCACCGTGTCTTTGTGCGACGCAGAAAAGGTGAACGGATGGACTCTACATGCCTGGTTCCCACCGTGAAGCATGGAGGAGGAGGTGTGATGGTGTGGGGGTGCTTTGCTGGTGACACTGTTGGGGATTTATTCAAAATTGAAGGCATACTGAACCAGCATGGCTACCACAGCATCTTGCAGCGGCATGCTATTCCATCCGGATTGCATTTAGTTGGACCATCATTTATTTTTCAACAGGACAATGACCCCATACACACCTCCAGGCTGTGTAAGGGCTATTTGACCAAAAAGGAGAGTGATGGGGTACTACGCCAGATGACCTGGCCTCCACAGTCACCAGACCTGAACCGAATCGAGATGGTTTGAGGTGAGCTGGACCGCAGAGTGAATGCAAAAGAGCCAACAAGTGCTAAGCATCTCTGGGAACTCCTTCAAGATTGTTGGAAGACCATTTCCGGTGACTACCTCTTGAAGCTCATCAAGAGAATGCCAAGAGTGTGCAAAGCAATCATCGAAGCAAAAGGTGGCTACTTTGAAGAACCTAGAATATAAGACATATTTTCAGTTGTTTCACACTTTTTTGTTAAGTATATAATTCCACATGTGTTAATTCATAGTTTTGATGCCTTCAGTGTGAATGTACAATTTTCATAGTCAAGAAAATACAGAAAAATCTTTAAATGAGAAGGTGTGTCCAAACTTTTGGTCTGTACTGTATATGAAGTACAGTGATAGTGTTGGTTACTGTACTTGTCATTTAGTGTTAAAATAAAGGATTTATTAAAAAAAAAATTGACGTGGGGTTCCCCGTAATTTTAGTCTCTAGCGGAGGTTAAGCAGACGGCTGGGGCAGATGTTTGAAGCCTGGGAAGGGGGTAATACCCACGGAGCTTCCCAGGCTACTAATATCAGCCCCCAGCTGAATACCTAGCCTTTACTAGCTATTAAAATGGGGGACCCCCCAAAAAAATGACGTGGGTTTCCCCTATTTTAATAGCTAGCAAAGGCTAGGCAGACAGCTGGGGGCTGATATTAATAGCCCAGGAAGGGTGCCATGAATATTGGCCCCCTCCCAGGCTAGAAACACCAGCCATCAGCCGCCCCAGAAATGGCGCATCCATAGGATGCGCCAATTCTGGCACTTAGCCTCGCTCTTCCCACTGCCCTGTAGCGGTGGCAGTGGGGTAATAGGGCTGGGGTTGATGTCAGCTTATAATGCCAGCTGACATCAAGCCCAGGTTAGTAATGGAGAGGCGTCTATAAGACACCGCCATTACTAACCCCATAGTCAAAGTTAAAAAAAAAACACAAACACCCAGAATAAAGTCCTTTAATTGAACTAAAGACACAATTCTTTATTGTTCTAAATTAAACCATACTTACCATCACACCCATTCCAGCTGAAGCCAACGATCCCCTGCAATAAAAGTAAAATAATAAAGCAACATCATCCTTACCTTTCCATGGTTCTCACGACAGCTTCAGCTCTGCTACATCGAGATGACAGGCTGGATCGCAGCAGAAAGCTGCCATCCAGCCTGTCATCCCGCAGACACTGAGAAGCGCAGGCATGCTTGCGCTCCTCAGTATCTCGCTGTGACGGCATCCAGATGAGCCGAGTTCATGTCCAATGAACTCGGCTCACCTCATGCACGTCACTGACGGCGTGGGAAAATTCTCCTGCACTCAGCTCTTCAGCGTGAGAATTCTCCCACGCTGTTAGTGACGTACATGAGGTGAGCTGAGTTCATTGGACATGAGCTCACCTCATGCAGGTCACTGACAGCGTGGGAAAATTCTCACGCTGAAGCGCTGAGTGCAGGAGAATTTTCCCACGCTGTCAGTAACGTGCATGAGGTGAGCTCATGTCCAATGAACTCAGCTCACCTCATGTACGTCACTGACAGTGTGGGAGAATTCTCACGCTGAAGCGCTGAGTGCAGGAGAATTTTCCCACGCTGTCAGTGACGTACATGAGGTGAGCTGAGTTCATTGGAAATGAGCTCACCTCATGCATGTCACTGACAGCGTGGGAAAATTCTCACGCTGAAGCACTGAGTGCAGGAGAAGTTTCCCATGCTGTCAGTGACGTGCATGAGGTGAGCTGAGTTCATTGGACATGAACTCACCTCATGCACGTCACTGACAGCGTGGGAAAATTCTCACGCTGAAGCGCTGAGTGCAGGAGAATTTTCCCACGCTGTCAGTGACGTGCATGAGGTGAGCTGAGTTCATTGGACATGACCTCGGCTCATCTGGATGCCGTCACAGCCTGACACTGAGGAGCGCAAGCAAGCCTGCGCTTCTCAGTGTCTGCGGGATGACAGGCTGGATGGCCGCTTTCGGCTGCGATCCAGCCTGTCATCTCGATGTAGCAGAGCTGGAGCTGTCCTGAGAACCATCGAAAGGTAAGGATGATGTTGCTTTATTATATTTCTTTTATTGCAGGAGATCGTTGGCTTCAGCTGGAATGGGCGTGATGGTAAGTATGGTTTAATTTAGAACAATAAAGAATTGTGTGTTTATATCAATTAAAGGACTTTATTCTGGGTGTTGTGTTTTTTTTAAATACTTTACTAGAAATTCATGGCGGTCATGTCTAATATTGGAGTGACCCCATGAATTTCGGGCTTAGGGCCAGCTGATAATGCCAAGCTGGCCCTAACCCTTTTATTATCCATTGAGCCACCGCACCAGGGCCCTGGATGAGTTGGGTACAGCGCCAGAAGATGGCGCTTCTGTGAAAGCGCCATTTTCCGGGGTGGCTGCGGACTGCAATTTGCAGCGGGGGGGGGCAGAAAGCTTGGGCCTCCCTGCGCTGCGGATTCCGGCCCCCAGCTGCCTAGTTGTACCTGTCTGGACACAAAAATAGGGCGAGGCCCCACGTTTTTTTTTTTTAATTATTTCATGAAATTCATGAAATAATTAAGAAAAAAAAGGGCTTCCCTATATTGTTGTGTCCAACCAGGTACAAATAGGCTGCTGGTGGTTGGGGGCAGCCCGTTCCTGCCTGCTGAACCTGGCTGGACACAAATATAGTGCGAAGCCCCACGTCAATTTTTTTAAAATGATTTCAGGAAATTCATGAAATAATTAAAAAAAAATTGACGTGGGGCTTCGCACTATATTTGTGTCCAGTCAGGTACAGCAGGCAGGAACGGGCTGCCCCCAACCACCAGCTGCCTATTTGTACCTGGCCGGACACAACAATATAGGGAAGCCCTTTTTTTCTTAATTATTTCATGAATTTCATGAAATAATTCAAAAAAAAAATACGTGGGGCTTCGCCCCTATTTTTGTGTCCAGCCAGGTACAACTAGGCAGCTGGGGGCTGGAATCTGCAGCGCAGGGAGGCCCAAGCTTTCTGGGTCCCACCCCTGCTGCAAATTGCAGTCCTTAGCCACCCCCGGAAAATGGCGCGTTCATAGAAGCGCCATCTTCTGGCGCTGTACCCAACTCATCCAGGGCCCTGGTGCGGTGGCTCACTGGGTAATAAAGGGGTTAGGGCCAGCTTGGCATTATCAGCTGGCCCTAAGCCCGAAATTCATGGGGTCACGCCAATATTAGACATGACCGCCATGAATTTCTAGTAAAGTATTTAAAAAAAACACAACACCCAGAATAAAGTCCTTTAATTGAAATAAACACACAATTCTTTATTGTTCTAAATTAAACCATACTTACCATCACGCCCATTCCAGCTGAAGCCAACGATCTCCTGCAATAAAAGAAAAATAATAAAGCAACATCATCCTTACCTTTCGATGGTTCCCAGGACAGCTCCAGCTCTGCTACATCGAGATGACAGGCTGGACCGCAGCAGAAAGCTGCCATCCAGCCTGTCATCCCGCAGACACTGAGAAGTGCAGGCTTGCTCGCGCTCCTCAGTGTCAGGCTGTGATGGCATCCAGATGAGCCGAGGTCATGTCCAATGAACTCAGCTCACCACATGCACGTCACTGACAGCGTGGGAAAATTCTACTGCGCTCAGCGCTTCAGCAGGAGAATTCTCTCACGCTCACCGCATGCGCAGGAGAATTCTCCCACACTGTCAGTGATGTGCATGAGGTGAGCTGAGTTCATTGTCGGCTCATCTGGATGCCGTCACAGCGAGACACTGAGGAGCGCAAGCATGCCTGCGCTTCTCAGTGTCTGTGGGATGACAGGCTGGATGGCAGCTTTCTGCTGCGGTCCAGCCTGTCATTTCGATGTAGCAGAGCTGGAGCTGTCCTGGGAACCATCGAAAGGTAAGGATGATGTTGCTTTATTATTTTTCTTTTATTGCAGGAGATTGTTGGCTTCAGCTGGAATGGGCGTGATGGTAAGTATGGTTTAATTCAGAACAATAAAGAATTGTGTGTTTATTTCAATTAAAGGACTTTATTCTGGGTGTTTGTGTTTTTTTTTTAACTTTGACTATGGGGTTAGTAATGGCGGTGTCTTATAGACGCCTCTCCATTACTAACCTGGGCTTGATGTCAGCTGGCATTATAAGCTGACATCAACCCCAACCTTATTACCCCACTGCCACCGCTACAGGGCAGTGGGAAGAGCTAGGCTAAGTGCCAGAATTGGCGCATCCTATGGATGCGCCATTTCTGGGGTGGCTGACGGCTGGTGTTTCTAGCCTGGGAGGGGGCCAATATTCATGGCACCCTTCCTGGGCTATTAATATCAGCCCCCAGCTGTCTGCCTAGCCTTTGCTAGCTATTAAAATAGGGGGGACCCCACGTCATTTTTTTTTGGGGTCCCCCATTTTAATAGCTAGTATAGGCTAGGTATTCAGCTGGGGGCTGATATTAGTAGCCTGGGAAGCTCCATGGTTATTACCCCCTTCCCAGACTTCAAACATCTGCCCCAGCCGTCTGCTTAACCTCCGCTAGAGACTAAAATTATGGGGAACCTCACGCCAATTTTTTTTTTAATAAATCCTTTATTTTAACACTAAATGACAAGTACAGTAACCAACACTGTCACTGTACTTCTTATATATGTGACTGACATGTTTCTATCTATCTAAGCTATGTGTGATGCTCTATCTTTCTGTTCTAAATTGTTGGGTACCGCTGCTGAATTGCCGGCCGGCTTTTTTAAAGAGACGGTGCACGAAAACACTATTATTTTTTTTAATAAATCCTTTACACTAAATGACAAGTACAGTAAGCAACACTGTCACTGTACTTCTTATATATGTGACTGACATGTTTCTATCTAATCTATGTGTGAAGCTCTATTCTTTCTGTTCTAAATTGTCGGGTACCGCTGCTGAATTGCCGGCCGGCTTTTTTAAAGAGACGGTGCACGAAAACACTATTATTTTTTTAAATAAATCCTTTACACTAAATGACAAGTACAGTAAGCAACACTGTCCCTGTACTTCTTATATATGTGGCCGACATGTTTCTATCTATCTAATCTATGTGTGAAGCTCTATTCTTTCTGTTCTAAATTGTCGGGTACCGGTGTATGCCGCTGATGAATTGCCGGCTTTTCATGTTTCACTGTGAGCACTGTTCCCATCGATTTGGGCAACCACCTCCCCCAATACATTCTACATTATTGTTAGTTGTTTTCCTTCATGTAGAATTAACCTCCAAGGAAAGAAAGGGTTCATTTTCATTCCGATATTTGTGTCTCATTGACTTGCATTGGTTTCCGGTATCGGAATCGGCGATATCCGATACTTTTTGAGTATCGGCCCGATCCAATCCGATCCGATATTTCCTGATATCGGAAGGTATCGCTCAACACTACTCCTGATACCTCTGGAAGTCAGCTACAATCCAACCTGGAGATGTCGGAGAGGTGAACTGAAACAAAAACAATTATTATAAAAAGATGTCCATTTAAAATCCATATCTCCAGACGACCCTCCACCCTCTGATTGTGTGTTTTATGCAGCCACCAGATCTGAAAAACATTATTGTTAGAAGCTCCCTCCCCTCTGCAGGAACAACAGCAACTTTTTGTTTACCTGCAACCAGAAAAAAATATAGAACCTGTTTGTGTAAAATGACCATGATTACAAGATTTCAGATACTTCACCTCCATGACACCAAAAGCAGTCTACTTAAATGGATTGCCCACTACTTGGATAAGTCCTTTTTAAAGCTGTAGTTCCCCAAGTTAGATAAAAAAAAAATGTCACCTGCAATGTTGCCGGTCCAGTGATGTTGATGCATTAAATTGTTATGTCACGTGAGCAGCCACTTATGGTCTGCAGCACTCACACCTCTCCCGGCGGTCTGAGTTTCATGTGAGGGAAGCAGCCCCCATTAGTAGCCACTGTGACAGGGTCACTGGTATGATATATGAGGGGAGGTATGTGTCACACAGGTTGCTAGCCTGTGTGAACTGAAACAATAAACTTTCTTCCAGCATGTTATATACTGGGGGTTAACTTTTAAAGGGTGTGGTTTTATGGGAATGACATAGAGATGGGATGGAAGTCATTCCCCGTACCTCCACCTCAGGGTGTGGCTGGGCAAGGTTTAAAAGCTCAGTCACCATTTTTTTTTTCTGTTGTTGAGTTTGGAGTGGCAAAGATTCGAGACTGGAATGCCACAGCTCAGAGAGGAGCTGGAAGCTGGGACTACTACCTGTGTGGGCGAACCCCACACTGCTATGGACTGTTCTATCGTTTATCTTTTGTTGTTTTTCCTGTACGGTTGTGTTTATGTTTGCTGGAGCTGCTGGGCTTTATGCCACATAATAAAGCTTGCAGAGAAAACACGGTTCCTGAGTCTACTTCCAGAATCAGCCGATTGAGGCGTCTTACCACAGTTGTTGCGAGAGTGCGTGCAAGATTCCAGGAACACGTGTACCTGCTACAGAAACCGGTGGATGTCTTGGGTGAAGGCTGCCAGCCAGCAGGAGACATCCGGCAGCATGGAAGAGCTAATTAAGCACCTAGTGCAGAGCATGCAGCAGCACTTGCACTGTGAGACCACTAAGCTGCTGATACAACAGGTTCAGCTCCTGAAACAGCAGCAACAGGATCAGCATCGCCAACAGCAACAGCAGATCGAGTTACTTGTAAAGGCGATCTGTGGCAAGTTGACGGCTCCGACAAGTCCAGGTGATGACGCATACGTCAAGACAGTAAGGAGAGCGTTACAGAAGATGACCCCGGGGGATGATGTTGAGGCGTTCCTGACTGTTTTTGAAAGGCTGGCGGAATGGGAAAAATTACAGCTGGAGCAGTGGGCGGAGGTTCTGGTGCCATATTTTACTGGGGAGCCGCAGAAGGCTTATTACGATCTGACTTTACAGGACTCAAAGGAATACGCCAAATTAAAAACCGAAATATTGGCACGCTCAGGAGTGACTATGTCTGTCAGAGCACAAAGGGTCCACCAATTGTCGTATGCTGGCGGCAGACCTCCAAGCTCACAGATGTTTGACTTGTTACATCATGTACAGAAATGGATACAGCCAGAGTCTTCCTCTCCTGCCCAGAGCGTGTGGTGATGGACAGGTTCATCCATTCCCTACCCAGGCCGGTGCAGACCTGGGTTGCCCAGGGCAACCCTTGGAACGCAGACTTCATAGGTCTGGTAGAGAGATACCAAGTGGTCAAACCTCCCAGCCACCTCCCCTTACTGGAGTGCCCAAAAGGGGGTGGGTTCGCTACGGAAGGGGTTCAGAGCCACAACTGGGGGGCGTTCCACTTCCACTGAAGAGGCTGCAAGGACTGTTGTGAAGCATGTGATCTGTTGGCGATGTCGCCATCCGGGACACATAGCTGCCCAGTGTCATACGTCTGCTGAGACAATGGACTGCAGCCTAGGCAGCTTCTGAGCTTCTACTTCTGAGCTTGCCTGGGGCAACGAGGCCCTGGTGTCTAACTTCTGGGAGGGTCTTTCCGGTCGGATTAAGGACGAGTTAGCTGGCCGGGACATTCCTACCACCCTGGATGACCTGGTGTCACTGGCTACCCGGATTGACATACCTTTCCTAGAACGTGCCAAGGAGACTACCCGGGAGAGAAGATTTCCCCGTCTTGCTCCTGTTTTTCAGAAACCGGCTTCCCAAACAGCTACTCCCCGGGCACGCTCGCCCGAACCCATGCAGATCGACCAGACTAAAATGGTCAAGTCTCGCCAAGAAACACGCCGAGCCGAGGGGAGCTGTTTCTACTGTGGTAGTAAGGAGCACCTAATCCGTTCCTGTCCGGTGAAGCTGGGAAACTCCAGTGTCTAGGACCGCTCGGAGAGGTCGTCCTAGGCAAGAGCAAATCCTCTCCGTTCTTGACTTTGTCCGTTTCTATCTCCTGTGGAGAGAACCGCTTATTTGAAACTGCACATCTGGACTCTGGAGCCGCTGGGGATCTCATTTCCCAGTCCCTTGTAGAGAAGTATCAGATTCCTACCAAATCTCTGGCTGAACCATTGGCAGTTGCTTCCGTGGATGGAAGACTCCTTCCGGTGACCATCTTGCTCGTCACAGAGCCCGTAACCCTGCAGGTAGGAATGCTGCACTCAGAGAGGATCTCCTTCCATGTGCTCTCCGGACTCTCTCACCCTCTTTTGCTAGGTCTACCCTGGCTACAGAGACACGAACCCATTCTGAACTGGCAATCCGGTGAAGTGCTCTGTTGGGGGCAGGATTGCCATAACACCTGCCTGGTCCCGGTTCGCCCGGCTCGACCTCCATCTACTCCAACTAATTTACCCGGTCTACCGGCACCTTACTGGTCCTATGCTGATGTCTTAGACAAAAAAGAGGCAGAGACACTGCCACCTCATAGGCCATATGACTGCCCTATCGACCTGATACCCGGTGCCACTCCACCCCGTGGGCCTATCTATCCGTTGTCGTTGGCCGAAACCCAGGCCATGTCGGAGTACATCGAAGAAAATCTGGCTAGGGGATTCATCCGGAAATCTTCCTCTCCGGCTGGAGCCGGATTCTTCTTCGTTAAAAAGAAAGACGGTTCACTACGTCCATGTATCGATTATAGAGGACTCAACCAAATCACTGTCAAAAACAAATACCCTCTGCCGCTCATCTCTGAGCTGTTGACCGCCTTAAAGGCGCGAAGATCTTCACCAAGCTCAATCTTCGTGGGGCGTATAACCTGGTCCGGATCCGCCAAGGAGACGAGTGGAAGACGGCATTCAATACCCGGGACGGTCACTATGAATACCGTGTGATGCCCTTCGGTCTTTCTAATTCTCCTGCCGTCTTCCAAGAATTAGTTAATGACATCTTCCGTGACCTCTTGTATTCATACGTGGTGGTGTACCTGGACGACATCTTGGTCTTCTCTCCGGATCTTCCCTCACATCAGAGGGATGTTCGTCAGGTCCTGCTTAGGCTCAGGAGAATCACCTATATCCAAATTTGAGAAGTGCCTCTTCGAGCAGTCCTCTCTTCTGTTCCTGGGCTATATTATCTCTAAGACAGGTCTACGGATGGACCCCGAGAAGGTCTCTGCCGTCCTAAACTGGCCCCGTCCGGAGGGGTTGATGGCGATTCAGCGATTCCTGGGCTTCGCCAACTATTACTGTCTCTTCATCCCACATTTCTCTTCCCGGACTGCTCCCATCTCTGCGCTCACCCGAAAGGGAGCGAATCCTAAGGAATGGCCGTCCAAAGCGGAGGAGGCCTTCCTCTCCTTAAAACAAGCCTTCTCTTCTGCCCCAGTGCTGCACCGTCCGGATTGCAACAAACAATTATTTTTGGAGGTAGATGCCTCCTCTTCCGGAGCCGGAGCGGTGCTCACCCAGAAATCTCCAACCGGGAGAATGGTAACCTGCAGCTTCTTCTCCAAGCTCTTCTCCTCGTCTGAGGACAACTACTCTATAGGAGACCAAGAACTGCTAGCCATCAAATTGGCGCTGGAGGAGTGGCGTTACCTGCTCGAAGGGACTCTGCACCCGGTGGTCATCTATACTGACCACAAAAACCTGGCATATCTACAGAATTCCCAAAGACTCAATCCGCGTCAGGCCCAGTGGTCTTTGTTCTTCGCCCGCTTTAAATTTACCTGACATTACCGCCCGGCGGACAAGAACATTAAAGCAGACGCCTTGTCCCGATCCTTTCTGTCTTCCGATCAAGAGGAGGAGCCTGTGCATATCATCGATCCCTCCAAAGTGATGAATGTGGCCCCCTTGGATCTGTCTCGTCTCCCACCCGGTAAGACGTTTGTAGCGGTTCCGGATCGTAAGAAGTTTCTTCACTGGGGTCATTCATCCAAATTAGCCGGCCATGCTGGCCAGAAGAAGACCTTTCTGCTCATTACCCGGCATTACTGGTGGCCTACCATGCGCCCGGATGTGGTAGACTTCGTCACGGCCTGTTCGTCCTGTGCCCGCAACAAGGTTCCCAGACATCTTCCTGCCGGCCGTCTCCTGCCTCTTCCAGTACCTGCTGCCCGTGGCAACACATTGCTATGGACTTTATTACGGATCTCCCTGTTTCTGCCGGTTGTACGGTCATTTTGTGTGGTCGCACCTGCCGTGTATACCAGACAGCCTACCTAGAGGCTCCTGCCCATCACTTGCCATGACCACCTGACAGCCTACCTAGAGGCTCCTGCCTGTCACTTGCCGTGAACACCTGACAGCCTACCTACAGGCTCCTGCCTGTCACTTTCCGTGACCACCTGACAGCCTACCTAGAGGCTCCTGCCTGTCACTTGCCGTGACCAACAGCCAGCCTACCTAGAGGCTCCTGCTAGTTATCTGCCGTGCCTGCCAGCCTGTCTCCCCGGATCTCCCGTCAGCCTGCCTGCCGTGCTCATCTGCTGTACCGGTCAGTCTCTGCCTTCTGACCCGTGGGAGTCACCTGCTCTCATACAAGGTCGGTCCCCAGAGTAGCACCTGGTCCCTCTGCTCGGTCCTTCCCTGGTCACGGAATCGATTGAGCCACCGTACGGCCTTGGTCGGTCTGAGCTGATACCTAGTTATGCCCCTCTGGTCCCTCCTTGCACCCCAGCACAGAGGTTCCATCACCCGGATCCGTAACATTCTCTATCTGAGCCGGAAGCTTTCCTCCTGCGACAAAAACTACGCAATAGTAGAAAAGGAGTATTTAGCCATAAAGTGCGCCGTAGATACACTAAGATACTATCTACTAGGCCGGAAGTTTAAGTTGGTGTCAGACCATGCCCCATTGAGATGGTTGAGGGAAAAGAGGGGTAAAAATGCCAAGGTAACTAGATGGTTCCTAGCTCTTCAGGACTTCAACTTTCACGTAGAGCATAGGCATGGGAAGTTACACGGGAACGCTGATGCCCTTTCTAGAATTCCCTGTCTGGTATCAAAAGGTGCCCAAACCCCGGCTTTGGGCAGAGGTGGGGAATATGTGACAGAGTCACTGGTATGAGGGGAGGTATATGTCACGCAGGTTGCTAGCCTGTGTGAACTGAAATCAATAAACTTTCTGCCAGCATGTTATATGCTGTGGGTTAACTCTTTTAAAGGGTGTGCTTTTATGGGAATGACATAGAGATTGGAGGGAAGTCATTCCCCATACCTCCACCTCAGGGTGTGGCTGAGCAAGGTTTAAAAGCTCAGTCACCATTTTTTTTTCTGTTGTTGAGTTTGGAGTGGCAAAGACTCCAGACTGGAATGCCACAGCTCAGAGAGGAGCTGAAAGCTGGGACTACTACCTGTGTGGGCGAACCCCACACTGCTATGGACTGTGCTATCGTTTATCTTTTGTTGTTTTGCCAGTAAGGCTGTGTTTATTTTTGCTGGAGCTGCAGGGCTTCATGCCACATAATAAAGCTTGCAGAGAAAACACGGTTCCTGAGTCTACTTCCGGAAGCGGCCGAGTGAGGCATTTTACAGCACCACTAATTAGCTAACAATGTTACATAGGCTCAAAGAGACCTTCTGTCAGTATCACTGGTATGGGAGGTGAGTATAATTTTTTTACTTTACTTGAGGGGCTACAGCATTTAAAAAGAGACTGTTAAAGTAGTAGACAACCCCTTTAATTGTATTTTCCAATAGGGATTTCTTTGTGGAGGAAACAGGAGTATAGTTTAGAATGGAGATTATTTCTCTTTGTCACATTTCTGTAGACCTGATCACAATATCAGAAACGTGAAAGTATTGGTATTAAAGGGAACCTGTCAGCAGCCATGCTGCCTGAAACATGGCCGGGGACTATATGTCACTGCTGACTAGTTCAATGCAGGTCCCCGGCTATCTTTTTTCCAAACCGATCCCTTTGATAGATCTCTCCTTATATATAGACACAAAAGGAGAGACCTGCTAGTCAACTGGAGAGATGAGAAGTCGGCCAGGGACCTGCCTTGGACTAGTCAGTCGAGACATACAGTATATTGCCAAGTCAGCTTTGAAAAATTATGTTTTTCTGAAATGCTGCGGTATTTCTAAGAATGACAGAAAAATGACAACCTTTGACACTCAGAGCAGTAATAAATATGTTGCATGGCTTTATATCTTTCTACATCACAACCAAGGACCAGACTTCAATCAGGGGACTATAAAACTTTTACACTCCTGATCTATGAACTTCTCTAATACTTTCTCTTACAACTATTGACTCCCTTCCTCATATTGAGTTCTGCTTCCCAGCGCTTGTCTTATTACTGTACTATTCTGTGTCCTGTTGTGTAGAAATATGGGACTTTTCAGATATTGCATTATACTATACCTGATGGAGACCTGAGTAAAGCTGAGCGGATCTGGCAAAATTAGAATTCGACTCTTCGCGCGGATCTTCCCGGGGAATTCAATTTGCAGAGAAGTTATTTTCTGTGAATTTAATGTCCCTTATCATTCTCTACGGTCTCTCCAGACCCCAGAACATAATAAATGTAATATGTAAAAAAAAAAACATTTATACCTACCTCACCGCTCACCTCTCCGACTTCTCCACTACTCACCTCCACCTATCTGGTGCTCACGGCATCTTCTGATACCCCTCTGCTTGCGCCCTAACACTGTGCCGGACTTTCAGCTTTCATTAAGCCTGGGAAGGTTCTGCGCAAGTGCTTGGGAGGTCATGACGTCACAACATGTGCTGTGAACTTCCTGGGTGCATGCGCAAAACCCTCTCTGCCCCTTGAAAGCTGGAAGTTTAAGCACAGCTTTAGATGCGTGAGCGTTGGTGGATCAGAAGGTGCAGCAGGGACCGGATAATTGGCGGCGACTAGAGTGAAGTAAGTATAAGAATTTTTAATTTTTTTTTCTTTTTGACGGCCCATTGTGATTCAGAAAAATGGTGGCAAATTCAATTCCACTCAAATTTATTTGCTCATCTCAAGACCTGAGTAGTCTTGAAAGCTTGCTATTTGTCATCACCTGTTCAGTCAGCCATTTAAAAGTATCAACCACTGAGGACTCTCAATTAATATGACAAATTGAAAGTGAAACATTTCGTGATCCCCGAAACTGAAAATATAAAGATGATGTCTAAAAAGTAAATGTAATTGTGATCCCAGATACATAGCAACATCTTTATCACTATTATGTCTTTTCAAATCTCTAACAAGTAAATCTGTCAATTATTACATCACTGTTCTCTCTAGAGATCTAAATAGTGCTGCCACCTCTACAGACGTATATAACTATCATGATAGTGTAATCAAGTAATCATGATAATGTAATCTGTAATCAAGAATAAAAAATAACACTGCCTCCAACTATGATACTGCTACCTATGTACTAGAATATAACTACAATAATACTGACCCGATGTACAATAATACAACTACTATAATACTGCCCCCTATGTTCAAGAATATAACTACAATAATACTGACCCGATGTACAATAATACAACTACTATAACACTGCTCCCTATGTACAAGAATATACAGTGAAGGAAATAATTATTTAATCCCTTGCTATTTTTGTAAGTTTGCCCACTGACAAAGACATGGATAGTCTATAATTTTAAGGGTAGGTTAATTTTAACATTGAGAGATAGAATATCCCAAAAAAATTCTAGAAAATCACATTGTATAAATTAGATAAATTTATTTGCATTTTGCAGTGAGAAATAAGTATTTGATTCCTCTGGCAAACACTTAATACTTGGTGGCAAAACCCTTGTTGGCAAGCACAACAGTCAGACATTTTTTTGTAGTTGATGATGAGGGTTGTGCACATGTCAGGAGGAATTTTGGTCCACTCCTCTTTGCAGATCATCTCTAAATCATTCAGATTTTGAGGTTGTGGCTTGGCAACTGGAGCTTCAACTCCTTCCATAAATTTTCTATGGGATTAAGGTCTGGAGACTGGCTAGGCCACTCCATGACCTTAATCTGCTTCTTTTTGAGCCATTCCTTTGTTGCCTTGGCTGTATGTTTAGGGTCATTGTCTTGCTGGAAGACCCAGCCACAACCCATTTTTAATGTCCTGGCGGAGGGAAGGAGATTGTCACTCAGGATTTTATGGTACATGGCTCCATCCATTCTCCCATTGATGCGGTGAAGTAGTCCTGTGCCCTTAGCAGAGAAATACCCCCAAAACATAATGTTTCCACCTCCATGCTTGACAGTGGGGACGGTGTTCTTTGGGTCATGGGCAGCATTTCTCTTCCTCCAAACACGGCGAGTTGAGTTAATGCCAAAGAGCTAAATTTTTGTCTCATCTGACCACAGCACCTTCTCCCAATAACGCATAGAATCATTCAGGTGTTCATTCGCAAACTTCAGACGGGCCTGCACATGTGTCTTCTTGAGCAGGGGAACCTTGCGGGCACCTCAGGATTTTAAACCTTTAAGGTGTAATGTGTTACCAATATTTTTCTTGGTGACTGTGGTCCCAGCTGCCTCGAGATCATTAAAAAGTTCCCCCCATGTAGTTTTAGGCTGATCTCTCACCTTCCTCATGATCAAGGATACCCCACGAGGTGAGATTTTGCATGGTGCCCCAGATCGATGTCGATTGACAGTAATTTTGTATTTCTTCCACTTTCTTACTATTGCACCAACAGTTGTCTCCTTCTCACCCAGTGTCTTACTTATGGTTTTGTAGCCCATTCCAGCTTTGTGCAGGTCTATGATCTTGTCCCTGACATCCTTAGAAAGCTCTTTGGTCTTGCCCATGTTGTAGAGGTTAGAGTCTGACTGATTAATTGAGTCTGTGGACAGGAGTCTTTTATACAGGTGACTATGTAAGACAGCTGTCTTTAATGTAGGTAACAAGTTGATTAGGAGCGTCTAACTGGTTTGTAGGAGCCAGAACTCATAATGGTTTGTAGGGGATCAAATACTTATTTCTCACTGCAAAATGCAAATAAATGTATCTAATTTATATAATGTGATTTTGTTGATTTTTGTTTGGATATTCTATCTCTCAATGTTAAAATTAACCTATCCTTAAAATTATAGACTGTTCATGTCTTTGTCAGTTGGCAAACTTACAAAAACAGCAAGGGATCCATTAATTATTTCCTTTACTGTACCTACTATAATACTGCCCCTATGTACAAGAATATAACTACTATAGTACTGCTCACTATGTACAAAAATATAACTACTATAATACTGCCCCTATGTACAAGAATATAACTACTATAATACTGCCCCTTTGTACAAAAATATAACTACTATAATACTGCCCCTATGTACAAGAATATAACTACTATGATACTGCCCCTTTGTACAAGAATATAACTACTATAATACTGCCCCTACTTACAAAAATGCAACTACTATAATACTGCTCCTAAGTGCAAGAATATAACTACAATAATACTGCTCCTATGTACAAGAATATAACTACTATAACACTGCTCCTATGTACAAGACTATAACTACTAGAATACTCTCCCTCATGTACAAGAACATAACTACTATAATACTGCTCCCCATGTACAAGAATATAAGTACTATAATACTGCCCCTATGTACAAGAATAGAACTACTATAATACTGCCCCCTATGTACAAGAATATAACTACTATAATACTGCCCCTATGTACAAGAATAGAACTACTAAAATACTGCCCCCTATGTACAAGAATATAACTACTAGAATACTGCTTCACTCTACAAGAATATAACTACTATAATACTGCTCCTAAGTACAAGAATATAACTATAATAATACTGCTCCTATTGTCAAGAATCTAACTACAATAATATTGCCCCTATGTACAAAAATATAACTACTATAATACTGCCCCTATGTACAAGAATATAACTACTATAATACTGCCCCTATGTACAAGAATATTACTAATATAATACTGCACCTATGTACAAGAATATTACTACTATAATACTGCCCCTATGTACAAGAATATAACTACTATAATACTGCCCCTATGTACAAGAATATTACTAATATAATACTGCACCTATGTACAAGAATATTACTACTATAATACTACCCCCCTATGTACAAGAATATAACTACTATAATACTGCACCCTATGTACAAGAATATAACTACTATAATACTGTTCCTATATACAAGAATATAACTACAATAATACTGTTCCTTTGTGCAAGAATCAATGTAAATACTTTTATGCCCGAAAATGACAAAAGTATTCTCGGAGTGACACCTTTATTGGCTAACCAGAAGAATTATGTTTGCAAGCTTTCAGAGCGCAGAGGCTCCTTCTTCAGGCTGGTTTACAAATGAATTACTGAGACAAGAGCACAACATTTAAGAGATATTACAGTAGGACATTTGTGCATAGGGTGGATGGGGTGATGCTTCCTAAAGATAAGACAAGTAAATCAAGTTAAGGTTTTTGTTACAAATGGAGTGGTGGTGGTAGTGATAGCTTAGAAATTTGGAGACAGTCTGGTGGATGTGTGACATGGTCCATGTAGTGAGTCATAAATCCAGGTGATAAATTAAGTCCCATTGTCAAAGAGATAAACATCCTTATCAGTTTGAATTCCCAGATTTGAATTCCTCTGTCATCCTTAAAATGACCCTTCAGTATTAAGACTTTTAAATCCATCATACAGTGTCCAGGTCCAGAGAAATGTTTTCCCACAGGCATGTCCAGTTCATCCTTAAGGCTGTGTACCCACGATGCGTTTTTTAAGCGTTTCCGCAGCGGCAAAAACGCTGCAGAAACGCTTAAAAAGCGCATGGTAGAAGGCCTGCCATGTTCCCCAATGATAATCCGCATGTGCTGTGCACATGCTGCTGATATTTCCACTGCGGATTATCATTGCGGAAAAAAACGCAGCACTACCAATTATTTTGCGGAAGTGCTGCGTTTTCGCCGCCATTGACTTGCATTAGATCGCATGGATTACGCATCACTGTATATGTAGATGCACATTCCATGCGTTCTAATGTGCGGATGGTTCCCAGGTCTAGAGGAGAGGAGACTCTCCTCCAGACCCGGGTACCATAGAAACTGTAAAAAAAAGAATAAAATAAAAAATAAATATATACTTACCTTCTAGCGGCCCCCGCTGCACTCGTCCTTTCATGCCAGCAATTTGCGATGGACTGAAGGACCTGCGCTGACGTCATAGTCATGTGACGGGTCACGCGACGCTGACGTCGGCAGGTCCTTCAGTGTACCGCTGCCAGCAAGGGAGAACGGAGTGAAGCAGGACACCGGGGGCCATCAGAGGGTAAGTATATTTTTATTTTTATATTTTTTGACATTCTCTCGGGTCACACTATATAAATCCATGCCGTTTGCATGGATTTATATAGTGTGACCAAGTTGACAAGCACTTTCCAAGTGATGCTAAAATTGCTTGGAAAGCGCTTGTCAACCCGCATGCGGAAATGCAAGTGAAGAACGCTTCACATCTGCATGTCCCTGGCAGGAAAAACGCATGTACAATCCGCATGTACAATCCGCATGTACAATCTGCATGTACAATCCGCATGTACAATCCGCATGCGTTTTTTTCTGCCAGGGAGATGCAGAAACGCTAAAAAAAAATCTGCATCGTGGGCACATAGCCTAATTGTGTGCCTGTGTAGGTTCATCCTCATTTGTAGTTTTCGCTTACTTTCTCCAATTATTAGCCTCTATACACATTAGACCAATGTTGGACGAATGTGCTGATATCGGTAGTGTAACTTGTATGGGGGTCTCCGGACTCTCATGGCCAATTTTGGACTTCCGATTCTTTTGTTGTCGGCAACAATAAGCCACTGCCAGAGGAGTCTCGCAGCGGCTTTCTAGTAGAGAACACAGAAGCCACGGCAGAGCAAGCGCTTTTGTGCATGGAGATCGCTACAAGCCGAATAATCGTTTGGCAGCTATCTATTAGGCTTGGGGGTCCTCAGTGTTTTTTTTTTCAACTAATACGTTGCCTTCTTCATTACAACATTAACAATAATTTTAACCAATACAAAAAGAACAAAATATGGGCGTTGTGTGTCCAAGCTCATGAATACCAAAAATAGATGACACATGACAACAGTGTATAAAGAATTAACATACCAAATGTATTAATTAAAATTGATAAAAGTAGAAATAGGCAAGGGGAATACCCAACAAAAGGTGGCATCTAGGGTAAGTATATAAATACATGAAAAATGGACAGAGTGATCAGCTCACACATTAGTGTGTCGCAGGAGACATAGGAAAACATGCAAGTGCATCCTGAAATTTGGTCTATCAGGACCATTTGCCTAACCTGGTAAATAAACAGCAAAGAATACCATGTCCACTGAGGTACATATATGAAATAACACTGTGAAAGAGTAATCAAACAGATAGAAATCAAAGTAGATAATGACCCCAGTGTGCCACAGCTCATCCGACGCGCGTTTTGCCGTATGCTTTGACAAGGATAAGGAAAAAAATGAAGCAGGACAGTATATGTGTGAGCTGATCACTGTGTATTGATGTTTGATACTGTCATCCATTTTTCATGTATTTATATACTTACCCTAGACGCCACCTTTTGTTGAGTATTCCCCTTGCCTATTTCTACTTTTATCAATTTTAATTAATAAATTTGCTATGTTAATTCTTTATACACTGTTGTCATGTGTCATCTATTTTTGGTATTCAACATTAATAATAATACTGATAATAGCAAAGACAATGCAAGCTCTCGTTAACTGTATGTACTGTACAGAATTTGAGAGTAGTGGGAGGGTGGTTGGATGGCTTCACGTGCTGCATGATGAAATATAGGACAGAAATTTCTGTATGAAGGAACGGAAAGGCTGACTAAGAGGAAAATAAAATCTCCTAAGGAAACTAAACCTCGCAATCGAAACTGAAACCTTAAAATAAAAAAGTCTATGTGCAGCAGGAAGGGGGGATTCCCTACGTGGCAAATGTCCAATTATGTTTCTGTAAGACAAAAGACTCTGCACAAGAGAAAGGCAACACATCACCCAGAGAAAGCAGCCAAACAGTCACCAGGAAAAGGGTATTCCCTCCCCTCCTGCTTGTTGGCCACAATGAAGGGATGAAGGGTGCACTAAATAAAACTCTATTATGTCATATCAGTTGCTGAAAATGTCTCATTCCCCATGTCCGTGAAATTTTCTGGTAATTGTAGGTCCACCTCTGTATGATGGCTGTTAGAACATACTCATGCTGTGATGTGATGAAATGTTTTCTTGCAGCACAAGGAAAGAAATAGGGAAGGGACAGCCATGTATATGTCAAATCATAGATTCTATAGTGAGAGGTTTCAACCACTAGAGAGACCTCTGACACAAAAGAGATTCCTGCCACCAAAGAAACCTCTACCACCAGAGAGGTCTCAGCTTCCAGTGAGGCATCTACCACTTGAGAGATCTCTACCATCCAAGATGTTCTTGTAACCAAAGAGGTATCGACCATCAGAGATGCGGCTGCCACCAGAAAGGTTCCTGCCACCAAAGAGACTTTCCCCACCAGAGAGGCCCCTACCACTAGAGACCTCTACCACCAAACCGGTTTCTGCCATCAGAGAGGCCTTTACCACTAAAGCAGTGTTACCCAACTCCAGTCTTCAAGAGCGTCCAACAGATCAAATTTTCAGGATTTCCTTAGTATTGTACAGGTGGGTGGAATTATGGCTCTTGAGGACTAGAGTTGTGGAACACTGCACTAAAGCGGCCCTTGCTGCAAGAAAAAAAACAAGCATATCAGCATTTTTTGCCCACGGACACATGGTCCGTGGAAACACACTGACATGTGCACAGACCCATTAATTTGAATGGGTCTACGTGTGTCAACGTCTCCAGTACGTGGAAACGGACAACACACGTACTCAAAACACTGACGTCTGAAAGGCTCCTCATCGGGTATGTGTGCTGTCACCACAGAAGCACCTACCACCAGAGAGGCCCCTATAACTAAATGTCTGTACCTCCAAACATGTTTCTTTCACCAAAGAGGCACCTGCCTACAGAGAGGCCCCTACCACTCGAGAAAGGATGTCAAACTCAAATACACAGAGGGCTAAAATTAAAAGCTTTGACAAAATCGCAGGCCAACCTTGAAATTTATTAAAAAAATGTCCACAATTGAGGAAGTTTTTCCTTATCAAATATAACAATGAACATTTTCATATGTAAATAAACTTAAAGGGGTTGTCCCATGAACAAAGTACATTTTAATTAATAGATCTTAGAAAATATTGGAATAATATAATATGTAAAAGCAGGATAAAAACATATGGCCTAATTTAAATATGTAATAACAAAGGATAAAAAAACTTGAATAATGTAGATAATAATGTATGATGCCTACAAAACTGCACCCAAACACAGTATGATACCCCCACAGTGAATTTCTCCACAGTACCCTTCAAATGCACGGTGTGATGACCTTACTGTACCCCCCTCACTCAGTCCCCTCCGACAAGGAATGGTGACCCCATCACAGTATGAACTGTAATCCCCATACAGCCCTCCATACACTATAATGGCCACAAAAAGTGTTCCATACAGTATAATGGGTTTCACATAGTACACCATACAATATAATGGCAACACATAGTGCTCAATACAGTACAATGGCCCCACATAGTGCTTTATACAGTATTATGGCCCCACATAGTGCTCCATACAGTATGATGGCCCCACATAGTGCTACATTCAGTATTATTCGCCCCACATAGTGCTCCATACAATATAATAAGCCCAACATAGTGCTCCATACAGTGTAATGGCCCCACATAGTGCTCTATACAGTATAAAAGCCCCACATAGTGCACCATACAGTATAATGACCCCACAAAGTGCTCTATACAGTGTAATAGGCCCCACATAGTACTCCATACAGTATAATGGCCCCACATAGTGCTCCATACAGTATAAAGGGCCCTACATAGTGCTCCAAACAGTATAATAGGACCCACATTAAAAAATAAATAAATACTTACCTCTGAAAGTTCCCCTGCTGCTCAGGTCTCTTCATAGTATCTTCAGATACAGTGGCCGCATTGTAATGATGTCATCAGATGCAGAGAGGAAATGATGGGAGAGGGAGCGTCAGCTGACGCTCCCTCCTCCATCGTTGCTTTCAGCTGTATCTGCATCTTGGCTGCCGATATAGTTGAAAGTGTGATGCCAGGTGAAAGTGCGATGCCAGGGGGGGACCAAATATACTCGGGGGACCCACCCGGCATCGCGGGCCAAATATACTCACCCTGCCAGCCAGATTATGCCTGCGGGCCACAGTTTGACATAAGTGCACTACAGAGACCTCTAACCACCAAAAAGGTTCCTGCCACGAAAGAGGCCTATACTACCAGAGAGGCACCTCTGTCACCAGAGAAACCTTTACTACTAGAGAAATCTCTGCCACCAGAGAGGTGTCAACCACCAAAGAGGTGACCTGCCATCATACAGACCTTTAACTTCAGACAGGTTGCTGCCACCAGAGAGGCTTCTATCACCAGAGAAATCTCTGTTATTAGATAAACATGGAGCTCCTGGCGCTTTATGTAAAATCAGCAAAAAGGCTTCTCAAATATTTCACATCACCTACAGTACTAATAGTTTTGGGCCCTAAGGGTGAGGTTTGACTGCTCCGTCTGTCTACCATGTCAGGTAAAGTGTAAGATATTTGGATTCTTTCATTTTAGTGGAAGTGAGATGTTTGTAGCCCTGCGGATGCTGGTATCAGATTGGCTGCTGTGGACAACATTGACATTTTCTGTAAGAAAAGTTCATATTCTGGATGCTTATTGTGTTGATCTCATAATTAAAGGCTGTCATGTGGCGTGTCCTCACCCGCAGAATATCTCTACTTAGCGCTCAACGTAATGTCATAATTTTTTACAGCACTACTAATCCGTTTTCCCATCACCAATCTATCCTGAATGCTAGGATAACATTTCTGGCCAGCCATTACACCAGTGGCTTTATGCACTGTTTACTGCACTGGTTGCCCATCCAGTTTAGTAAATACTATAAACTTATCACTGTCACGCACAAAGCTCCCCACAGTGCTGCACTGCCCTACATGTCCTCTCTTATCTCTGTCTGCTACCCGGGCTCTACATTCTGCCAATGATCCAAGACTAACATCCTCCATTACCTGAACCTCTTAATCCTGTCTCTAAGACTTTTCTCAGGATGCACCAGTTCTCTGGAATGCTCTACCCCAGACAATGTTTATTTCTCAACATCCACAATTTATAGAAAATCTTCTTAGGCAGATCTATCACATTTACCAATCTAATATTTTGTCCATTTCCTTCATGCACTCATTATTGCTTACATCTGTACATACATAGATAGAGATTGGTGACTGGTTCATGCATATTATCTAATTTATTAGCAAAACTAGCTGGAGCATACAAGACAAGCACTCTCTATTACTACGTCATGTGTCGCCCTTATCTCTTCATAGATTGTAAGCTCTTACGGGCAGACTTCTCACTCCTCTTGTTTGAATTGATGAATTGCAAAGTGCTGAGAAATCTGTTGGAGCTGTATAATTAACGATTATTAGATTTAATATTATTCATACTATACACTAAACCCTTAAGGAGCAGGACACACCCTTAGGCTACATTCCTACAATGAGTTTTTGGTGAGATTTTCACGCTGCGTATTTTTTTAAAAAATGCAAGTAACCTGTTTTACTTAATGGTTGCAGAAATGGTGCAGAAAATCTGCAACACCAAAAGCTCATGGTGGGAACGTAGCCTTAGGCTATGTGCACACAACGTTTTTTTAAACTCAGGAAAACCTGCCTGTTTTTTCCATCAGAAGACGCTTCAGTAAACTCTGTTATTTTTTTCTTGAAGCTTCTTTCGTGTATTTTTTTTGGTCATTTCCTGAACATTTTTCCAACCTTTTTTTGCCTTCGCATTTTTTTAGGTTTTTCCTATTGTTTCTGTAATGTCTTTTTTGCTGTCATTTTCCGGTGTTTTTTTTTTTTTACTCTATTGAATAATGAAGAAACTGCCAGCGATTTGTTTTCTAAGCAAAAACTATGGCAAAACCCTCGAAAAGACGTCCAGGCATTTTTTCAGTTCTTCCATTGACTTGTATTACAAGTACAGATCGTCCTCCGAGCACCAGAAGAATAGACATGTCACTTATTTTATCTTCTTGGCGTGTTTTTTTTTTTTTAGAAACTTTTCTGATAGTTTTTAAGGTGGATTCCGCTGTGGAATCTGCCTGAAAATGACATAGTGTGAACATATTTTATTTAAGAAGAATCTTCAGGTTTTTGGAAGTTTTGCTTGACTTCACCACTAGGTGTCTCTACAATCAGTAAGAAGTCCAAAAAAATTCTCTGCTAGAAGGAAAACAAAACTGATGCAGAAGATCCCAACTCATTATACTGGATTCACTTTTCACTTTTGTGACATCCATATTCTTTTTGGAATATAACTATGAAGATGGAGCCCACTACTGAGCAAAAATATCACCACGACAGAGGAGACAAGAACCTTCTGCCTACTGACAATGTCTCCAGTCAACACTTGGACTTTCCTTCTCCTTCTCTGTGTCAGTTCCATTGTCTACTCCAAAAGATGCATATGGCTGCAAGACAATCACAAAGATCTTCCCAACCAGATGCTTAACAAATTCCATAACATGGTAAGCTCCTGGCGCTTGCGTCCTCCTCTATCTTTCCAGTAGTCACCTGCAGCTTTGGAGCTAAAGGTGGTTCACATGGCAGAATCTTACCACGGTCTATTTCTCTTGCTGATTTCACAATGTTATATTTTCTGTTCTAGATACCAGAGAATGGGACGTCAGACGACTGTGTGACCAAAATTAAACCCAATGACACTTGCAAGCTCTACAACATCTCCCAGGTAAATATTACAAAAAGCAGGATTCAATATTAAAATATAAGTTTTTACAGGACTCAACTTTTGATAATTATACAACATTGTATCACAATCTTATTTTTTCATTCTTTTTGCTAGTTTTTCATTAAATTGTACATTTCTTAAAAGAAATTACGTCAAATAGAACGATACTACAGGTGGTCTTTCCACTTTGCAAAAACTTTTATTGCACAATAAAAGGAATACGTTGGGATCCTTTTGTTCAACAGGACAGAAAGATTCACACAATCTCTGTTTGTCTGTCCTGTTGAAAAACAGAATCCCAATGGAAGCATGCTGAACAGGGATTAAAGGACACTTTAACCCCTTACCTTTGCAGACAATTTTTGGCCATTTTTCAAATCTGACCTTTGTAATTTTATGTAGGAATAACTTTGGAATGCTTTTATTTCTCCAAGTGATTGTGAAATAGTTTTTTTCATGACACATTGTACATGTTAGTGGTAAATTTAGTTCAATGTTTTGATATTGTTTATTTCAAACAGAGAATTTGGAAAAATACCAATTTTTTATTTTCAAAAACTGCATTCAGTTCCCCAAATATCTAATTTTTAATTGTCAAAAGTTGCTGTTCATAATGGACATTTCCCATATATCTAATTTATGTTAGCATCATTTTATATTTATAAGATGTTAGAATCAATGGAAATTTTAAAGCATTTTTTAAACTTTTGAAGAAATTTTCAAACAACTTTTTTTTAACCCCTTAAGGACTCTGGGATTTTCCATTTTTGCATTTTTGTTTTTTGCTCCCCTTGTTCAGAGAGCCATAGCGTTTTTATTTTTTGGTCAATATGGCCATGTGAGAGCTTATTTTTTGCGGGACGAGTTGTACTTTTGAACAACATTACTGGTTTTACCATATCTTGTACGGGAAAACGGGAAAAAAATTTCAAGTGAAGTGAAATTGCAAAAAAAAGTGCAATACCACAGATGTTTTTTTAAATTTTTTCTTACCACGTTCACTGAATGCTAAAACTGACCTGCCATTATTATTCTCCAGGTCATTACGAGTTTGTAGATGCCAAACATGTATAGGTTATTTTTTATTTAAGTGGTGAAAAAAAATTCTAAAGTTTGCTAAAAAAAAAAAAAAAGGCGCCATTTTCCAAGACCCGTAGCGTCTCCAATTTGCGGGATCTGGGGCCGGGTGAGGGCTTATTTTTTGCAAACTGAGCTGAAGTTTTTATTGATATGATTTTGGGGTAGATCCATTGTTTTGATTGCCTGTTATTGTATTTTATTGCGACCAAAAAACGTAATTCTGGCGTTTAGAATTTTTTTCTCGTTACGCCGTTTACCGATCGGATTAATTCTTTTCTTATATTGATAGCTCGGGCGATTCTGAACGTGGCGATACCAAATATGTGTATCTGTTTTTTTTTTTTATTATTATTATTATTTTATTTTGAATGGGGCAAAAGGAGGGTGATTTAAACTTTTATATTTTTTTTCATTTTTTTAACATTTTTAAAAACATTTTTATTTCACTTTTTGCATGCTTCTATAGTCTCCATAGGAGACTAGAAGCAGCACTTGTCTGATCGCCTCTGCTACATAGAGGTGATGAGCAGATCACCTTTATGTAGCAGAAATGCTCCTGTGCTATAAGCGCCGACCACTAGGTGGCGCTCATAGCAATCTTTACATGACAACCACTGGGGTCTGCTGTAGACCCAGGGTTTTCATGCCCATGCATCGGTGACCCGCGATCACTTGACGGGGTCACCGATGGGCGGGGTAAGTGACGCACTTCCGGCGCGGCGATGTTAAATGCCGCTGTCAGAGATTGACAGCGGCATTTAACATGTTAACAGCCGCGGGTGGATCGAGATTCCACCCGCGGCTGTTGCGGGCACATGTCAGCTGTAAAAATCAGCTGACATGTGCCCGGTTCAGTGTGGGCTCAGCGCCGGAGCCCGCGCTGAACAAGGGGTGACAGCCTCGTGCGTACTATTATGCCCCAGGCTGTAAAGGGATTTAAAGACCAACCAATATCACTTATGCTTTAAAATAAAAGAAAACAAAAGACCTACTGAAGACCTTTCCTCTTCAGTGAGCACCAAACAATTGCCCTCAAGGCAGAAAAGTGTCAGTTGTAATATATAGCTGATATCTGCTACTGATGGAGCAGACTTAGAAGCTAACCCTACATCAACCCTGCTCCATACATGTACAATAGTTTATAGGAACTGTAACAAAGATGAGCAATTGGGTTTGATTCATTCATGTAGCCAGCAGAATCTTCCACAACTGACCTCTCTATAGAGGATGACACCATTCACAGCTCCGGGTGTAATAATTATGTTGACATTGTATTTGCAGGTGGAATCTGTGGCCCGGTGGGTCCGTGAACTTTTTGAGCAAACTCTCCATTTCTACACAAAACACCAGGAGAAACTTGTGAGCAACCAAACAGCCTGGGAGCAGCTTCAGGAGGAACTATATCACCAGGCGAATCTACTGGAGGACTGTGTAAGTTCTGCTCAGGCTGATCTACAGCCATTCTGAGTGTTACACTGGCCAGCTACTAATCGACAGGTTTTGTTTCTCCCCAGGTCTCCGGAATCACAGGAAAACGTGAGAAGATGATTTGGAACAAATATTTCAGTACGCTGGAAAAGATTTTGAAAGAGCAGGTAATGGTTCTTCAAATTACCTATCTTTGGTTTGATGTTAAGGCTATAGTTGGACAAACCCGCCAATATCCACAGGATCAGCAGACAGTCTTTGACTCTGCCCTGACAGATGTTGTGGGGGAAGAAGGATCCAACCTGTTGAATTTCGGCAGTTGATCCTTTTATTCTCCAGAAGATAAGCCACCAACAAAGGAATCTTGAAACGGTTCATTTATAGAAGACACAGAAGCGCCAGGTGAGCCGAGGCTTCCTGTCTATGAGAAGAGTTTGGGGAGGTAGCAATTGGCCGAATGACTTTTCAGCCAACAGCTATCTAATGTGTTTACGGCCCTTTAGATGGAGAGAAACTGCTTCTCACTAAAATCTATGCTATAGCCCATTTGGAGTTGGCCAGAAGGCACTTGAAGGCCATGTCCACCATGACAACAAATTTTCTTTCCAATGCATCTAATATGAAAAACTAAGCAACTTTGTAAATAATTTTATAACAAATGTCCAATAGTTTTGTGCAAACAGCTCTTAAGCAAGAATGTCTCCTTCTCAACAGACAACAAAAATACCTGTGTAGTCAGATACCGCAGTCACGCTCCATCTCACCTGTGCTCAGGTTATTGTCAATCTACTAAGTGTAAATTAGTAAAAAGTTAAGCTTGAGAGAATCTGCAATGAAAAATTGTAGAAAATCTCCAAATGCAATTGTGCCGGGTTTGCAATGTCATACACAAGGAGACCTGAGGCTGTAACCAGGGTTTGAATACATTTGCAGAAATTTTTATGAATCAGATTTAATTTTGTTATTATAGAGAATTGTGTATTGGTTGACAACAAAATAACGTTTTATCCATAATAGGTTGTCAAGGTAGAATAACTGAAGGGGTGCAAAAACTTTCTGATTGCACTGTATGTCTTACTGGTTGTCTTTTCACATGTGACTCTTTCCATGACAAATAGACCGTAGCATTTAACCATTTTTATTTTATCTTTCTATTCTGCAGGATGACACCGTCTGTGCTCAGTGGATAATCCACGTAAACATCAATCGCTACCTCCTGCACGCCACTAAACTCTCCACAATCATGAGGAATAGACCTGCTCAGTAGTCAGACAAGGATCTCCAGGCCGTGCGCCCACCGCGTCTTTTGCTATTTATCTATTTAATTATTTATCTATTTATTTTACATTATTGTATTTTATATCTTTTGGAATAAAATTTATTTTTTGTAAGAACGTCTCACTAGTCATTACCTTGCAGATAATTTATCTAATGTAATAAGGATGAAATTACAGAAATCAAGAGAACATATCTACTGGCTGCAGTGGTTAGCTCAAAGTGGACTGATGACCTTCAGGGTGTAGCCAATACAAGGGGACACAAGATTCTGGTGGAAGTGAGCTTAGAGGATCTGTTGAGCTGGAGTGAGGTTTAGTGGATAGGAGGGAGCTGATACAGAATAGTGTGTTGGAGGGAAGCAAGGAAAGAGTAAGAAGAGTGATGGGGAATGGCTGCCATAGAAAACCATTATGGGGAAGGGGTTTTGGGATTGGCATGACAGCATGAAGCAGCATCACAGGAGTGCTTTGGACCCACCTGCGAGCTTATCATGACTTTCAAACACCCAGTGATCTGATTTGCAACATGCCAAAAAGGAAAGAAGCAGAGAAGTCATTTTGCAGCTTCGTTTGATCCATCCATCAGTTTGTTTCTCCTCGCCCAATCACTTGATAAGGCTGGTGCAGCTGTAATGTTGACTTTTTCATCACCTATGGGCCAACTGGTCCCCTCCTCCTCAATTGCAGGCTCTTCAGATCTAGCCCGCACCGATGCATGGGGAGCCCTGTTCCATTAATTCCTCATCACATGTTGGGCCTTACCTCTCCTGGAGGCCTCTAATCATGAACAACAAGCTTCATATGTGGGAGTAGTGAGCGGAAGTCTTCCTAGTGGAGCGCCATCTTCCTCCACCTAATCTTGTCTCTGTATCTTCTGTTGCATCAATGCCTCCCATGTTAAGCCTGGAGCTTCCAGCTACTTTTAGGGTCACAGTCCCCTCTCTACATTGCTTAGAATCATCACCCACAATACCCGATCAGCCCGTCTGCCACTTTCTTTGGATCGTACTCTTACTAAATTGTGGGAAATGGTAAGAGAACTACTCACCAGGATGGACTTAAAAGCACAAAATTCTCGTATTGATGAAAAGCACATGAAAGCCATTTAGGACATCCAACAATCTGTTCATTCTCTGGATGAAAAAGTTGCTAAATTGGAACAAACAAACTCATTTTAGTCTCCCAAAATGTCTCATCTTGCTGATATCAGTGATACACATGTGCGCAGATGAGAGACTTTTAACTATATATAGACGATATTGAAAATCAAGGACGTTGCAATAATTTCAAGTTAAGGGAGGTCCCAGAATCTATTCCACTTGAGGACTTTCATGACTCGTTGGTCACCATTTTCAACAAGATCCTTAGTAGACCTTCTGATGGAGACATTGAACTGGATAAAGTCCATCAAATAGGAGACCCTAAGTTCAGAGACACTAACCGCTTGCACAATGTGATTTGCTGGGTGTACTTCTATAAACTAAAAAAAAAAAATTTTGTGCGAAGAGTCGGGGAGATTTTGACTTGTGCAGTATAATGGTGTGGAGTTTACTATTCTTCCAGAGGTTTCCTTACGTATCATTTATGCACCTCTCTGCTCTTATTTATTAATGGTACGTGACTCAGATTTCCCATCCTGATTTCCATGCAGATTTCTCTGTACCTCTCTGCTCTTATTTACTAATGGTACGTGACTCAGCTTTCCCATCCTCATTTCCATGCAGATTTCTCTGTACCTCTCTGCTCTTATTTGCTAATGGTACGTGACTCAGCTTTCCCATCCTGATTTCCATGCAGATTTCTTTGTACCTCTCTTCCCTTATTTACTAATGGTATGTCCTTCAAGTAACACCAGCTACCCCTAACTTTCATTTATGACCTTGTTTACCTAGCCTTTGGCTATCCAGCATCTGTTTCAGCCTTAATCAGCTGATCAAGAAGAGCACAGACTACTCCCCTCTGATTCACAGTTGAATGCATTCTGTACCAAATGTATTGTGAACTATTAGACTTTAGTCTGTGTCCATCACCTTAAGTGTGGCCATTGCTTAAGTGTGAGAAATATGAATTAATCCTGAATTGAACCTAGAGTGAACTGAAGGTAACGGGATACTAAGTCACAGTAAACAATGTTTGTTTTTGTTTTCACTCTCACCCCCTGAATCCTTCTCTTTTTACAACCACCCCTAATCCCTTGTAACATTCCTGGCGGCGTGCTTGCATGGCTTACCATCTCCCACCATGCAAGACCGCAATCTTACCTTTCAGGCCAGGCTGAACTTTTGCTCCAGTACCTGCTGTTTGTATGTCTCTTGTCAGCTGGCTTAGGGCATCGGCGCTGTTGCTTTCTGATTCTTAAAGCTACAGTGTGCGCAGTCCTAATGCGTCCCCAGCCTATTGCTGTGAGTCACTGGATACGTAAACCCCCTCCACCCAGTAGGAGGTGCCTGAGCAACACTTTCTTACAGTCTGTTCTGTGTAACTGTGAGTTGCCAGGTCCTGTCCTGACTCTAGTCTGTCCGCCACCCTGGGGGCTGAGTACCCAGGGCCTCTACCTGTACCTGTGACTTCAAGTCAGTTTCCGCCACCCTGGGGGCTGAGTACCCAGGGCCTCTACCTGTACCTGTGACTTCTAGTCAGTTTCCGCCACCCTGGGGGCTGCGTACCCAGGGCCACTACATGTATCTCTGACTTCTAGTCTGTTTCCGCCACCCTGGGGGCTGAGTTCCCAGGCTCGTTCCTGTATCTTGTTCCCGGTTCAGTTCCTGTCTGAACAGTGTCCTAGCCCGTTTCCTGTTTGTCTCTATGTCCGAACCTTCCCTTTTCCTGCAGTGTTTGAACCTGCACCTAACTCCAACTCGTTGTCTCTGTACTTCTGTTTGTGAGTTTTGTGTCCACTCGCTACTTCATTGTAAGTACCTTGTGTGTATCTGGTTCTGCTTGTCCCCTTTCCCTTCCTCCGTATCTACCTCCTGTGTTCTAACCATCTTCCTGTATTTTCCAGTCTGTTCCATATGAACAGAGCCCTGTCCTGTCTGCCTGCACCTTCTGCTCTGTTCTGCTCTGCTTGTTCACCGCACCTGTGGTTCTGCTCTGTTTGTTCACCGCACCAGCGGTTCTGATCCGCTCTGCTTGTTCACCGCACCTGTGGTTTTGCTCCACTCTGCTTGTTCACCGCACCTGCGGTTTTGCTCCGCTCTGCTTGTTCACCGCACCTGCGGTTTTGCTCCGCTCTGCTTGTTCACCGCACCTGCGGTTTTGCTCCGCTCTGCTTGTTCACCGCACCTGTGGTTTTGCCCCGCTCTGCTTGTCCACTGCACCTGCGGTTTTGCTCCGCTCTGCTTGTTCACCACACCTGCGGTTTTGCTCCGCTCTGCTTGTTCACCGCACCGGCGGTTTTGCTCCGCTCTGCTTGTCCACCGCACCTGCAGTTTTGCTTCGCTCTGCTTGTTCACCGCACCTGCGGTTTTGCTCCGCTCTGCTTGTTCACCGCACCTGTGGTTTTGCCCCGCTCTGCTTGTCCACTGCACCTGCGGTTTTGCTCCGCTCTGCTTGTTCACCACACCTGCGGTTTTGCTCCGCTCTGCTTGTTCACCGCACCGGCGGTTTTGCTCCGCTCTGCTTGTCCACCGCACCTGCGGTTTTGCTTCGCTCTGCTTGTTCACCGCACCTGCGGTTTTGCTCCGCTCTGCTTGTTCACCGCTCCGGCGGATCTGCTCTGCTTGTTCACCGCACCGGCGGTTTCGCTCTGCTCTGCGTGTTCACTGCATCTGCGGTTTCACTCTGTTCTGCTGTCCACCGCACCTGCGGCTCCATTCCTGTGTCCCAGTCTGTACTGGTCCCCATCCTGCCTGCGTTCCTACCTGCCAGTACCCGCCTGGCTGCATACCAGCCGTGCCTGCCAGTACCCGCCTGTCTGCATACCAGCCGTGCCTGCCAGTGCCCACCTGTCTGCATGCCAGCCGTGTCTGCCAGTCCCCTCCTGTCTGCATACCCACTATGCCAGCCAGTACCCACCTGTCTGTATGCCAGCCTAACCTGCCTGTTCCGGCATTCCCCGGTGTGGGTCAACAACTGTGACCGGGGTCTGACCTGGAGTAGCACCTGGTCCCTCTGCTTGGTTTCTCCCTGGTTCACGGAGTCGACTGAGCAGCCGTGTGACCTTGGTCGGACCGAGTTGATACTTAGTTACGCCCCTCCAGGCACTCCTCGGTTCATGGTACAGTGGGATCACTAATCAAGCTCACGCCAGTCAGTCCAGGCGCGAGTGTAATATCCCTAACCTAGTAATGAACTCTTCATCTCTCCCTCCATTCTCCCCACCCATCTCACCTCCTCCTCAGAGCTATTCCTCAACATACAATCCTTTGTCTCCAAACACAGACAGCCACCTCATGCCCTCTCCTGCTCCCACCTACTAAAGCTTTCTCTGCTCCTCCTCACTGCCGGCGAAATCTCTCCAAATCCTGGCCCTCCTCACCACATCCCTACAATCACTTCCACCTCCTACCCACGATCTATCCCAAACTCTCGTAACCCTTCTAACCTTATACCCAACCACCCAGCCCCCGCTTCCCCGTCCCACTAACAGGAGCTCTATGGAACGCTCGCTCCGTCTGCAACAAACTTTCCTACATTCACGATCTCTTCATCACTAACAAGCTTTCCTTCCTCAGCATCACTGAAACCTGGCTCACCCCCTCCGACACGGCCTCTCCTGCTGCACTTTCGTACGGTGGATTCCACCTTTTCCATACCAGCCGCCCCACCATCAAGCATGGTGGAGGAATAGGTTTCCTCCTATCAGATAACACCTCCTTCACCCATATCCCACTGCCGCCCTCCATTACTCTCCCCTCTTTTGAAGTGCACTGCGTGCGCATTTACTCCCCCTCCAACCTCCATCTGGCTGTCATTTACCGCTTCCCAGGATCAACCACCACCATTTCAACAGTTGGCTACTTCATTTTCTCTCCGTAGACATCCCCACTATCCTTCAACATCCCCATAGACACTTCCCTCCCAGCTGCCTCTAAGCTTCTATCCCTCACTTCCTCCTTTGGCCTTACTCAGTGGTCTTCCGCAGCCACCCACAAAGATGGCCACACACTGGACTTCATCTTCACCCGCCTCTGTTCCCTATCTAGCCTCTCTAACTCTCCTCTCCCTCTCTCTGACCATAACCTACTTACATTCTCTACCCTCTCCTCTCCAGGGCAACAATCACCACTCCACAAACTTGCATACCCTCGCAGAAATCTTAAACACCTTGACCTACACTCACTCTCTGAATCCCTCCTCCCTCTTATAGACATTAGGTCCTTACATGATGCAGATGTTGCTGCCACTTTATACAACACCACAACAGCGGCAGCTCTCAATTCGGTTGCTCACCTCACACATACCAAAGCTCGCACAATCAACAGACAACCCAGCCTAACTAAAGAACTGCGACGGGCCACCAGGGTTGCTGAGCGTAGATGGAAAAGGTCCCACTCCAATGAGCACTTCATCGCATTCAAACAGTCCCTCACTACCTTCAAGTCCACACTCATTACAGAAAAACAAACATACTTCGCATCTCTCATATCCTCCCTGTCTCACAACCCCAAACAATTATTCAACACCTTCAATTCTCTCATCCGTCCCCCAGTGCCACCTCCCTCTCCTCTTATTTCAGCCGAAGACTTTGCCTCATTCTTCAAGCAGAAGATTGATACCATCAGACAAAAAGCTTTTTCTTAAAGTCCCCGCAGCCCCTCCCCACACCTACTCAACCATCCTCCACAAAACCACCTTCTCCACCATTACGGAAGATCAACTTTCCTCTTTACTCTCCAAATCACACCTCACCACCTGTGAACTTGACCCAATCCTGTCCCACCTCATCCCAAACCTTACTACTATCTTCATCCCAACCCAAGCCCACCTCTTCAACCTGTCATTAGACTCATTAACAACTGGCATCTTTCCCTCATGCTTCAAACATGCCTTGATCACACCCATCCTAAAAAACATCCCTTGACCCATCCTCTCTGACTAGCTATCGCCCCATATCACTTCTCCCCTATGCCTCAAAACTACTGGAACAACAAGTCCATTCTGAACTGTCCTCCCACCTCTCCTCCTGCTCCCTCTTCGACCGCCTACAATCTGGTTTCCGACTGCACCATTCTACTGAAACTGCACTGACTAAAGTCACCAATGAGCTACTAACTGCCAAATCCAAGCGACACTACTCTGTCCTCCTCCTAGACCTGTCATCTGCCTTCGACACAGTGGACCATTCCCTCTTACTACAAACTCTCTCATCTCTCGGCATCAAAGACTTGGCCCTATCCTGGATCTCCTCATACCTAACAGACAGGACATTCAGTGTCTCCCACTCACACACCACCTCCTCATCTCGCCTCCTATCTGTCGGTGTCCCCCAAGGTTCAGTTCTAGGACCCCTACTCTTCTCCATCTACACGTTAGGCCTGGGACAGCTCATAGAGTCTCATGGCTTTCATTACCACCTCTATGCTGATGACACACAGATCTACCTCTCTGGACACGATATCTGCTCTCTACTAACTAAAATCCCACAATGTCTGTCCGCTATTTCATCCTTCTTCTCTGCTAGATTTCTAAAACTTAACATGGACAAAACAGAATTCATCATCTTTCCACCATCTCATTCAACTGACGTCAATGGCTGCCCACTCTCCCCAGTCCCTCAAGCTCGCTGCCTTGGGGTAACCCTGGACTCTGAACTCTCCTTCAAACCACATATCCAAGCCCTTTCCACTTCCTGCCAACTCCAACTCAAAAATATCTCCCGGATCCGCACTTTCCTCAACCATGAATCTGCAAAAACACTAGTGCACGCCCTCATCAACTTCCGCCTTGACTACTGCAACCTCCTGCTCCGTGGCCTCCCTTCCAATACACTCGCACCCCTCCAATCCATCCTAAACTCTGCTGCCCGACTTATCCACCCCCGCTATTCCCCGGCCTCTCCTCTCTGTCAATCTCTTCACTGGCTCCCCATTGCTCAGAGACTCCAGTTCAAAACCCTAACCATGGCATACAAAGCCATTCACAACCTGTCCCCTCCATATACAGTACAGACCAAAAGTTTGGACACACCTCATTCAAAGATTTTTCTGTATTTTCATGACTATGAAAATTGTACATTCACACTGAAGGCATCAAAACTATGAATTACACATGTGGAATTATATAGTTAACAAAAAAGTGTGAAACAACTGAAAATATGTCTTATATTCTAGGTTCTTCAAAGTAGGCACCTTTTGCTTTGATGACTGCTTTGCACACTCTTGGCATTCTCTTGATGAGCTTCAAAAGGTAGTCACCGGAAACGGTCTTCTAACAATCTTGAAGGAGTTCCCAGGGATGCTTAGCACTTGTTGGCCCTTTTGCCTTCACTCTGCGGTCCAGCTCACCCCAAACCATCTCGATTGGGTTCAGGTCTGGTGACTGTGGAGGCCAGGTCATCTGGTGTAGCACCCCATCACTCTCCTTCTTGGTCAAATAGCCCTTACACAGCCTGTAGGTGTGTTTGGGGTCATTGTCCTGTTGAAAAATAAATTATGGTCCAACTAAACGCAAACCGGATGGAATAGCATGCTGCTGCAAGATGCAGTGGTAGCCATGCTGGTTCAGTATGCCTTCAATTTTGAATAAATCCCCAACAGTGTCATCAGCAAAGCACCCCCACACCATCACACCTCCTCCTCCATGCTTCACGGTGGGAACCAGGCATGTAGAGTCCATCCATTCACCTTTTCTGCGTCGCATAAAAACACGGTGGCTGGAACCAAAGATCTCAAATTTGGACTCATCAGACCAAAGCACAGATTTCCACTGGTCTAATGTCCATTCCTTGTGTTCTTTAGCCCAAACTTGTCTCTTCTGCTTGTTGCCTGTCCTTAGCAGTGGTTTCCTAGCAGCTATTTTACCATGAAGGCCTGCTACACAAAAGTCTCCTCTTAACAGTTGTTGTAGAGATGTGTCTGCTGCTAGAATTCTGTGTGGCATTGACCTGGTCTCTAATCTGAGCTGCTGTGAACCTGCAATTTCTGAGGCTGGTGACTCGGATAAACTTATCCTCAGAAGCAGAGGTGACTCTTGGTCTTCCTTTCCTGGGGCGGTCCTCATGTGAGCCAGTTTCTTTGTAGCGCTTGATGGTTTTTGCAACTGCACTTGGGGACACTTTCAAAGTTTGCCCAATTTTTCAGACTGACAGACCTTCATTTCTTAAAGTAATGATGGCCACTCGTTTTTCTTTACTTAGCTGCTTTTTTCTTGACATAATACAAATTCAAACAGTCTATTCAGAAGGACTATCAGCTGTGTATCCACCAGACTTCTGCACAACACAACTGATGGTCCCAACCCCATTTATAAGGCAAGAAATCCCACTTATTAAACCTGACAGGGTACACCTGTGAAGTAAAAACCATTTCCGGTGACTACCACTTGAAGCTCATCAAGAGAATGCCAAGAGTGTGCAAAGCAGTCATCAAAGCAAAAGGTGGCTACTTTGAAGAACCTAAAATATAAGACATATTTTCAGTTGTTTCACACTTTTTTGTTAAGTATATAATTCCACATGTGTTAATTCATAGTTTTGATGCCTTCAGTGTGAATGTACAATTTTCAAAGTCATGAAAATACAGAAAAATCTTTAAATGAGAAGGTGTGTTCAAACTTTTGGTCTGTACTGTATCTCTGACCTAGTCTCCCGGTACATACACGCACGCAACCTCTGATCCTCACAAGATCTCCTTCTCTACTCCCCTCTTATCTCCTCCTCCCACTATCGCACACAAGATTTCTCCCTTGCTTTCCCCCCTACTCTGGAACTCTCTACCCCAACACATCAGACTCTCGCCGACCATGGAAACCTTCAAAAGGAACCTGAAGACCCACCTCCTCCGACAAGCCTACAACCTGCATTAACCATAACTCCACCATAAAATGCCATGACCAGCCCTACCCTCACCTACTGTATCCTCACCCATCCCTTGTAGATTGTGAGCCCTTGCGGGCAGGGTCCTCGCTCCTCCTGTACCAGTCGCCGTCACATTGTGTTCAAGATTATTGTAATTGTTTTTGCTATGTATACCCCTTTTTCACATGTAAAGCTCTGAGACTTAGGACATAAACAGAAGAGCACAATCCTAAACAGGGTCAGACGGCCATCTCAGCCATCCATAGCTACATTTGCAACTCACTATAGTGGACTTTATTTTCTTCTTTTCATTGTTCTGTCTCGGGGTTCTGGTCCCTTATCTCTTGTGGGAATGGGATCTAATTATCCATGTTTTTTTTCTTTTTTTCTATCTTATATAATAGGGTTTGATTTGGTTGAACACTCGCCTGATCTCTTCTTAGACTGTAAGCTTTTACGGTCAGAGTCTTTACTCCTTTTGTTTGAATTGATGAATTATGTTTTGTTTTGCGACATATGATTATACATGATTGTACATCTACCCTCTGAATTCTAAGTGCTGAGAAATATGCTGGAGCTGGATAAATAATGATTAATAGATTTAATATTATTAATCATATTCCCTATACCCATTAGGAACAGGACGCACCCCCCAGACTATGTGCATGTTTAATCTCTGGAGAACCCATCACGTTTTTCAAGCAGAAGACGCTTTTGAAGTGTCTTTTGTGTATTTTTTTTCAATAATTTCTTGAGCGTTTTTACAACCTTTTTTTGCCTCCGTAGTTTTTTTTTTAGGTACTTTCTATTGTTTTTATGACATCTTTTTGCTGTTGTTTTCCAGTTGTTTATTTTACACCATTGAATAATCAAAAAAACGCTGGCGATTTTTTAAGCAAAAACAATTGCAAACTCTCCAAATGATGTCCGGGCTATTCTTCAGCTTTCCCATTGACTTGTATTATAAAGTACCCAGCGTCTTCTGAGCAGAAAGTGTCAGAAGAGTGAACATATCACTTGTCTTAGCCACTTGCCTTTTTTTTTTTTTTTTAGAAACTAGTAACGGTTAAAATATATGCAAAAGCCTGAACATATGCACAGCAAGTCATTTTTCTGTAGAGATGTGAATGTTCATTCTTTTGAGCATTTTCTGAGAAGTTTTTAAGGCTGATTTTAGTTAAGAAGAATCTTCAGATTTTTGGAAGTTTTGCTTGACTTCACCACTAGGTGTCTCTACAATCAGCAAGAAGTCCAAAACAATTATCTGCTAGAAGGAAAACAAAACTGTTGCGGAAGATCCCAACTTATTAGACTGGATTCACTTTCCACTTTTGTGACATCCATCTTCTTTTTAGAATATAACTGTGAAGATGGAGCCCACTACTGAGCAAAAATATCACCACGACAGAGAAGACAAGAACCTTCTGCCTACTGACAATGTCTCCAGTCAACACTTGGACGTTCCTTCTCGTCTGTGTCAGTTCCATTGTCTACTCCAAGAGATACATATGGCTGCAAGACAATCACAAAGATCTTCCCAACCAGATGCTTAACAAATTCCATAACATGGTAAGCTCCTGGCGCTTGCGTCCTCCTCTATCTTTCCTGTAGTCACCTGCAGTGCGGTGAAGCTAAAGGTGGTTCACAAGGCAGAATCTTACCACGGTCTATTTCTCTTGCTGATTTCACAATGTTATATTTTCTGATCCAGATTCCAGAGAATGGGACGTCAGACGACTGTGTGACCAAAATTAAACCCAATGACACGCGCAAGCTCTACAACATCTCCCAGGTAAATATTAAAAAAGCAGGATTCAATATTAAAATATAAGTTTTTACAGGACTCAACTTTTGATAATTATACTACATTGTATCAAAATCTTATTTTTGAATTATTTTTGCTAGTTTTTCATTAAATTGTACATTTCTTAAAAGAACTTACGTCAAATAGAACAATACTACAGTTGGTCTTTCCACTTGTCAAAAACTTGTACTGCACAATAAAAGGAATATGTTACGATTCTTTTGTACCAGGACCAAAAGATTCACACAATCTCTGTTTGTCTGTCCTATTGAAAAACAGAATCCCAATGGAAGCATGCTGAACAGGGATTAACGGACACTTTAACCCCTTACCTTTGCAGATAATTTTGGCCATTTTTCAAATCTGACCTGGGTTATTTTATGTAGGAATAACTTTGGAATGCTTCTACTTCTCCAAGTGATTATGAAATATTTTTTTCGTGACACATTGAACTTTATGTTAGTGGTAAATTTAATTTAAAATGTTTTGATATTGTTTATTTCAAATAGAAAAGTTGGAAAACTTCCAATTTTTAATTCTCAAAAACTGCAGTTCATAATGAACAGTTCCCATATATCTAATTTATGTTAGCATCATTTTATGTTTTTAAGATGTTAGAATCCATGGAGATTTGGGAGCAATTTTTAAATTTTTGAAGAAATTTTCAAACAACTTTTTTTTCAGAGACCAACCAAGGTTACTTATGCTTTAAAATGAAAGAAAACAAGAGACATACTGAAGACCTTAGCTAGCACTAAACAATTGCCTCCATATCAGAAAAGTGTCAGTTGTAATATATAGCTGATATCTGCTGCTGATGGAGCAGACTTGGAAGCTGACTCTACATCAACCCTGCTCCTTACATGTACGACGGTTTATAGGAACTATAATAAAGATGAGCAATTGGGTTTGATTCATTGATGTAGTCAGCAGAACCTTCCACTACTGACCTCGCTATAGAGGATGACACCATCCACAGCTCCGGGTGTAATAATTATGTTGACATTGTATTTGCAGGTAGAATCTGTGGCCCGGTGGGTCCGTGAACTTTTTGAGCAAACTCTCCAGTTCTACACAAAACACCAGGAGAAACTTGTGAGCAACCAAACAGCCTGGGAGCAGCTTCAGGAGGAACTGTATCACCAGACGAATCTACTGGAGGACTGTGTAAGTTCTGCTCAGGCTGATCAACAGCCATTCTGAGTGTTACACTGGCCAGCTACTAATCGACAGGTTTTGTTTCTTCCTAGGTCTCCGGAATCACTGGAAAACATGAGAAGATGATTTGGAACAAATATTTCAGTACGCTGGAAAAGATTTTGGAAGAGCAGGTAATGGTTCTTCAAATTACCTATCTTTGGTTTGATGTTAAGGCTACATTCGGACAAACCCGCCAATATCCACAGGATCAGCAGACAGTCTTTGACTCTGCCCTGATAGATGTTGTGGGGGAAGAAGTATCCAACCTGTTGAATTTTAGCATGTGATCCTTTCATTCTACAGAAGATAAGCCACCAACAAAGGAATCTTGAAACAGCTCATTCATATAACACACAGAAGTTATAGGTTGAACTGAGGATTCCTGTCTATTAGAAGAGTTTAGGGAGGTAGCAATTGGCCCAACGACTTTTCAGCCAACAGCTATCTAATGTGTTTACGGGCCTTTAGATAGATAGAAACTACTTTTCCCTAAAATCCACGCTATAGCCCACTTGGAGTTGGCCAGAAGGCACTTTAAGGCCATATCCACCATGACAACAAATTTTCTTTCTAAAGCATCTAATATGAAAAACTAAGCAACCTAGTACATAATTTTATTAAAAATCTCCAATAGTACTGTGCAAACAGCTCTTAAGCAAGAATATGTTTCCTTCTCAACAGACAACAAAAATACCTGTGTAGTCAGATACCGCAGTCACGCTCCATCTCACCTGTGCTCAGGTTATTGTCAATCTACTAAGTGTAAATTAGTAAAAAGTAAAACTTGAGAGAATCTGCAATGAAAAATTATAGAAAATCTCCAAATGCAATTGTGCTGGGTTTGCAATGTCATACACAAGGAGACCTCAGGCTGTAACCGCGGTTTGAATACTTTTGCAAAATTTTTATGAAGCCGATTTCATTTTGCTATTATACTGAATTGTGTATTGGCTGATTACAAAAGAACATTTTATCCATAATAGGTTGTCAAGGTAGAAAAAGTGAAGGGGTGCAAAAACTTTCTGATTGCACTGTATGTCTTACTGGTTGTCTTGTCACATGTGACAATTTCCATTACAAATAGACCGTAGTGTTTACTCATTTTTATTTTATCTTTCTATTCTGCAGGATGACACCGTCTGCGCTCAGTGGATAATCCACGTAAACATCAATCACTACCTCCTGCATGCCACTAAACTCTCCACAATCATGAGGAATAGACCTGCTCAGTAGTCAGACAAGGATCTCCAGGCCGTGCGCCCACCGCGTCTTTTGCTATTTATTTATTTATCTATTTTATTATTTATCTATTTATTTTACATTATTGTATTTTCTATCTTTTCGAATAAAATTTATTTTTTGTAAGAACGTCTCACTAGTCATTACCTTGCAGATAATTTATCTAATGTAATAAGGATGAAATTACAGAAATCAAGAGAACATATCTACTGGCTGCAGTGGTTAGCTCAAAGTGGACTGATGACCTTCAGGGTGTAGCCAATACAAGGGGACACAATATTCTGGTGGAAGTGAGCTTAGAGGATCTGTTGAGCTGGAGTGAGGTTTAGTGGATAGGAGGGAGCTGATACAGAATAGTGTGTTGGCGGGAAGCAAGGGAAGAGTAAGGAGAGCCACAGGCAATGCCTACCATAGAAAACCATTATGGGGAGGAGGGGTGTTGGGATTGGCATGGCAGCATTAAGCAGCATCACAGGAATGCTTTGGACCCACCTGCGAGCTTTTCAGGACTTTCAAACACTCTTTAATCTGATTTGCAACATGCCAAAAGGAAAGAAGTAGAGAAGTCATTTTGCAGCTCCTTTTGATCCATCCATCAGCTTGTTTCTCCTCTCCCAATCACTTGATAAGGCTGGTGCAGCTGTAATGTTGACTTTTTCATCAACTACGGGCCCACTGGTTCCCTGCTCTTCATTTGCAGGCTCTTCAGATCTAGGCCATGCCGATGCATGGTGAGCCCTGTTCCATTAATCCCTCAGCACATGCTGTGGTTTACCTCTCCTGGAGGCATCTAATCGTCGTGAACAGCAAGATCCATACGTGGGAGTAGTGAGCAGAAGTCTTCCTGGTGGATTGCCATCATCCTCCACCTAATCTTGTCTCTGTATCACCTGTTGCATCAATGCCTCCCATGTTAAGCCTGGAGCTTCCAGCTATTTTCAGGGTCGCAGTCCCCTCTCTACATTATATAGAAACATCACTCACGCTACCCGATCAGCCCGTCTGCCACTTTCTTTGGATCGTACTCTGGCTGAATTGTGGGAAATGGTGAGAGCACTACCCACCAGGTTGGACTTAACTGCACAAATTTCTGATGAAAAGCACATGAAAGTTGTTTAGGAGGTCCAACAATCTGTTTATTCTTTGGATTAAACATTTGCTAAATTGGAACAACCAAACTCATGATCTTAGGCTCCCAAAATGTCTCATCTTTTTGATATCAGTGATACACATGCTGCACAGATGAGAGACTTTTAACTACATGTATTAGATATTGAAAATAGAGGACGTCGCAATAATTGCAAGTTAAGGGAGGTCTCAGAATCTTTACTTGAAGACTTTCATGACTCATTGGTTACCATCTTCAATAAGATCATTAGTTGACCTTCTGATGGAGATATTGAACTGGATAGAGTCCATGAAATAGGAGGCAATAAGTTCAGAGACACTAACCGCTTACGCAGTGTGATTTGCAGGGTGTACTTCTATAAACAAAAAGAAGATATTTTGTAAAGAGCCGGGGAGATGGGACCTGTGCAGTATAATTGTGTGGAGATTACTATTCTTCCAGAGGTTTCCTTACTTATTCTTTATGTGCGCAGGATGATGAGCTTGTTGCTGGAAGAGGCCCCACCTGTCAGTACCAATTAACGCTGGGGTCACCCCTTCTATGTCATACTGAGGAAGCAAAATACAGCGATTTTTTAAGCAAAAACAATTACAAAAAGCTCCAAAAGACATCCAGGCTATTTTCCAGCTTTCCCATTATTATAAAGCACACAGTGTTTTCCGAGCGGAAAGAAGAAGAATGGACATGTCACTCCTTTTAGTCTCTTGCCATTTTTTAGAAACTAGTAGCGGTTAAAAGATGTTCAAAAGCCTGAACATATGCACAGCAAGTCATTTTTACATACAGATGCGAATGTTCATTCTTTTGAGAATTTTCTGATAAGTTTTTAAGGTGGATTTCGCTGTGGATTCCACCTGAAAAAGATGTCGTGTGCACACACTTTATTTAAGAAAATCACGCAGGTTTAAGGAGGTTTTGCTTGACTTCACGACTAGGTGTCTCTACAATCAGTAAGCAGTCCAAAAACTTTCTCTGGAAGGAAAATAAAACTGAGTCAGAAGATCCCAGCTCTTTTGATTACATTCACTTTTGTTACATCCATCTCTTTTTGGAATATAACTGTGAAGATGGAGCCCAGTACTAAGCAAAAATATCACCACGACAGAGGAGACAAGAACCTTCTGCCTACTGACGATGTCTCCAGTCAATACTTGGATGTTCCTTCTCCTTCTCTGTGTCAATTCCATTGTCTACTCTAAGAGATGCATATGGCTCCAAGACAATCAAAAAGATCTCCCCAACAAGATGCTTAACAAATTCCATAACATGGTAAGCTCCTGGCGCTTGAGTCCTCTTCTATCTTTCCAGTAGTCACCTGCAGCATTGGAGCTAAAGGTGGTTCACATGGCAGAATCTTACCACGGTCTATTTCTCTTGCTGATTTCACAATGTTATATTTTCTGTTCTAGATTCCAGAGAATGGGACGTCAGACGACTGTGTGACCAAAATTAAACACTCGGAAGCTCTACAACATCTCCCAGGTAAATATTACAAAAAGCAGGATTCAATGTTAAAATATACGTTTTTACAGGACACTTTTTGATAACTATAGTACATTGTATCATAATCATAATTTTTTATTTGTTAGGTTTTTCGTTAAATTACACATTAAAAAAAAAAAAACGTATGCCATATAGAACGATACTACAGGTGGTCTTTCCATCTGACAAAAACTTCTATAGCACAATAAAACGGGATCATTTTTTTCAATGGGACAGAAAGGTTCACACAGTCTCCGTTTATGTGTTCCATTGAAAAACGGAATCCTAATGGAAGCATTACTTTAACGCCTTACTGTCACAGTCAATTTTGGCCATTTTTCAAAGTTGAATTGTGTTATTTTATGTAAGAATAACTTTGGAATGCTTTTACTTATCTTAGTAAAAAAAATTTGTGGCATATTAAACCTCTCATTAGTGATAAATTTAAGTCGATATGTTTTCACATTATTTATTTAAAACAGAAAATTTGGAAAAACTTCCAATTTTTAAATCTCAAAAATGACACTCACGAAAAACAAGTTCATAAATAACTATTCCCATATATCTAAATTATGTCCGGATCATTATATATTTTTAGCATGTTAAAAACCCTTAGAAATTTAACAGCAATTTTTAAACTTCTCAAGAAATTTACAAACAACTTTTTTTTATGCTCTAAATTTTAAGAAAGCAAGATACTTTCGGAAACCCTATCTGCTTCAGCAAGCACCAAACAATTGTGCCCATTACTGAAAATTGTCAGTTGTAATATATGGCTGATATCTGCTGCTGATGGCACAGACTTAGAAGCTGACCCTACATCAACCCTGCTACATACATGTATAATGGTTTACAGGAACTGTAATAAAGAAGAACGCTAGGATTTGATTCATTGAAGTAGCCAGCAGAACCTTCCACTACTGACCTCGCTATAGAGGATGACACCATCCACAGCTCCGGGTGTAATAATTATGTTGACATTGTATTTGCAGGTGGAATCTGTGGCCCGGTGGGTCCATGATCTTTTTGAGCAAACTCTCCAGTTCTACACAAAACACCAGGAAAAACTTGTGAGTAACCAGACAGCCTGGGAGCAGTTTCAGGAGGAATTATATCACCAAGCGAATCTATTGGAGGACTGTGTAAGTTCTGCTCAGGCTGATCTACAGCCATTCTGAGTGTTACACTGGCCAGTGATTAATCAACAGGTTTGATTTCTCCCCAGATCTCCAGAACCACAGGAAAACGTGAGAAGATGATTTGGAATAAATATTTCAGTACGCTGGAAAAGATTTTGAAAGAGCAGGTAATGGTTCTTCAGATTACCTATCTTTGGTTTGATCTTAAGGCTATAAGTCAGCAAAACATCCAAATATTCACAGGTCAGCAGTTTTTGACTCTGCTCTGACAGATGTTGTGGGAGGGGGAGAAAGATCCAAACTGTTGAATTTCAGCAGCTGATCCTTTCGTTCTCCAGAAGATAAGCCACCAACAAAGGAATCTTGCAGTGGCTCACTCACAGAAGCGCCAGTTCAAGCCAAGGATTCCTGCCTATGAGAGGAGTCGGGGGGATAGCAGTTGGCCGAACGACGTTTCAGCCAACAGCTATCTAATGTGTTGGGGGGCCTTTTTACGGATAGAAACCACTTCTCACTAAAATCCACACAATAGTCAATTTGGAGTTGGCCCAAAGGCACTTAAAGCCTTTCTCCGCCATCACAAATGCAAATTGTCTCTTCATAGAGGAAGAGGACTAGAACTCTAGTGCCACCAATTGGAAGTATTGACTTTTAGTTCTCTCAAGATGTCGGTGCCGAGATCTAAATCTGAGCATGTGCCACCTCCGGCGGCCATTTTCCCGGAGTCCACCGCATAGGACAGTATGGAAGGTGCAGGGCTCTGGCTTCCACAAAATGTCGGCGAAGCCCGCGCACCACCGAACACCTCCAGCAGAACTTGGCAGACAGCATGGGGCCCACAGCCATCTCCTGACTCCTGCCTCCACAGCGTCTCCTGCCTCTGCAGCATCTCCTGCCTCAGCCAGCTGCAACCCTGGACCCCGCTCTACCAACGCCCCCCCCCCCAGGTAAGCTGATTATAATACGCACCGGTTTATTAAAAAACATTTTTTCCTATTTTCCTCCACAAAATTTGCGATGCGTCTTATAAACCAGTGCGTCTTATAATCCTCAAAATACGGTACATTTTAATTAATAGATCTTAGAAAAAAATAATATAATATGTTATGTAAGAGCAGTAAAAAGCATATGGCCCAATGGCCCAATTTAAATTTGTAATAACAAAAGATAAAAAAACATCTTGAATAATACAGATAATAAAGTATGATGCAAACAAAAGTGCCCCCAAACACAGAAGGATATCCCCACAGTGAATTCCTCCACACACACAGTGTGATGATCCTACTTTACCCCCCTCCCTCAATCCCCCCTGACAAAAAATGATGACCCCATCACAGTATGATTCTCTAACTGTAATCCTCACACAGCCCTCCATACAGTATAATGGCCACAAAAAGTGTTCCATACAGTATAATGGGCGCCATATAGTGCTCCATACAGTATAATAAACCCCACATAGTGCTCCATACAGTATAATCGTTCCACATAGTGCTCCATACAGTAAAATGGGCCCTATATAGTGCTCCATACAGCATAGTGGGGTCTACATAGTGCTCCATAGAGTATAATGGCCCCATATAGTGCTCCATGCAGTATAAAGGGCCCCACATAGTGCTGTATACAGTATAATCGCCCCATATAATGCTCCATACAGTATAAAGGGCCCCACATAGTGCTCTATACAGTATAATGGCCTCACATAGTGCTCCATACAGTATAATGGCCTCATATAGTGCTCCATACAATATAATGGCCTCACATAGTGCTCCATACAGTATAATAGGCCGACACATAGTGCTCCATGAGAACAAGAGTATAACTGCCGTATGAATTTTTTTTATTATTAATTAGAATAACATTCACAAATCTTTAAATAACATCACAAATACAGACAAAGGAAGTGAAAAGACCAGGGTCTGCAGGGCAACAGGACACATAGACCCGAAATGTTGTACACCATATTGGCAATCAGTGCATATGGAATGTAAACAGAGGGGTCACATACTAGACACCAAAGTATAAGAATACATCCAAGTGGAATAGGGAGTCAAACCATATGCCCCTGAAGTCTTACCCAAGTCAGGCCAAAGAAAGAGAGGGTTCTGGAGCACTGCAGATAGAAGTAGTAAGAGGGATGGTGGTAAACGTTGCGGCAATTGAGGCAATTTTTACCACCATCCGTCTTACTACTACTTCATCTGAAGAAAACCGCTCCTGCATCCTCACCATAAAATTCAGCATCTGAAGTATGCAAAAGAACATCTAAACAAGGCTAATGCATTTTGGAAATAAGTCCTGTGGACTGATGAGGTTAAAATAGAACTCTTTGGCCACAATGATCAAAGGTATGTGTGGAGAAAAAAGGGCAGAGAATTTCAGTCAAAGAACATCTCACTAACCATTAAGCATGGAGGTGGATCAATCATGCTTTAGAGTTGTGTTGGAGCCACTGACACGGGGAACATTTCACAGGTAGAGGGAAGAGTGGATTCAATGAAATTTCAACAAATTCTTGATGCAAACTTACCACTATCTGTAAAAAAGCTGAAGTTGAAGAGGATGGCTTCTACAAATGGATAATGATCCTAAAGACACGTCAAAATCCACAATAGACAACCTCAAAAGGCGCAAGCTGAAGGTTTTACAATGGCCATCACAGTCCCCTGATTTGAACATCATTGAAAACCTGTGGCTAGACCTCAAAATAGTAGTGTATGGAAGATGACCCAGGAATCTCACAGAACTGGAAGAATTTTTCAAGGAAGAATGGATGCAAATCCCTCTACACAAGAATTGAAAGACTCTTGGCAGGCTAAAAAAAGCGTTCAAAAGCTGTGATACTTTCAAAAGGGGGTGCTACTAGGTACCATGCAGGGTGCCCAAACTTTTGCATCAGCCCATTTTTATTTTTGTAAATTTTAAAATGTGAAAGATGAAAACATATATATTTTTTGGCCTAAAATACAAAATACAAAGGAAATGTGTCATCTTTAACTGTAGACCTTTTAGAGATCGTTTCATCTTCAACTTGATTAACTGTTCACAATAAGAGTAATTTTGACCAGGGATGGCCAAACTTTTACATGCCACTGTATATCTTACTGGTTGTCTCTTCACATGTGACGCTTTCCATAACAAATAGTATTTAACCCTTTTTATTCTATCTTTCTATTCTGCAGGATGACCCCATCTGCACTCAGTGGATAATCCATGTAAACATCAATCGCTACCTCCTGCACGCCACTAAACTCTCCACAATCATGAGGAATAGACCTGCTCAGTAGTCAAACAAGGATCTCCAGCCCGTGCTCCCACCGCATCTTCTGCCATTTATTTATCTATTTTATTATTATTTATCTATTTATTAAATTATTGTATTTTATATCTTTTGGAATAAAATGTATTTTTTGTAAGAATGTCTCACTAGTCATTACCATGCGGTTATAAACATGACCGGATCAGATAATTTCTCGAAAGTAATAAGGATAAAACCACAGAAATCAAGAGAACATCTACTGGCTGCAGTGGTGAGCTTAAAGTAGACTGATGACCTTCAGGGTGTAGATAATACAAGGGGACACGATTCTGGTGGAAGGGAGCTTAGAGGAACTGTCGAGCTGGAGTGAGGTTTAGTGGATTGCAGACCGCCGATAGAGACTATGTGCTGGCGGAAAGCAAGGGAAGAGTAAGAAGAGCGATAGGCAATGCCTGCCATAGAAAACCATTACGAGGAAAGGGTGGGTTTGACAGCATGAAGCAGCATTACAGAAGTGTTTTGCACCTGCGAGTTGAACAGCAAGTTCCATACGTGGGACTAGTGAGCAGAAGTCTTCCTGGGGAGGTCGCCACCTTCCTCCACCTAATCTTGTCTCTGTATCTCCTGTTGCATCAACGCCTCCCATGTTAAACCTGGAGCTTCCAGCTACTTTCAGGAACGCAGTCCCCTCTCAACATTGGATAGAAACATCACTCACGCTACCCGATCAGCCCGTCTGCCACTTTCTTTGGATCGTACTCTGGCCGAATTATGAGAAATGGTGAAAGTAGTACCCACCAGGTTGGCTTTAAAAACATACATTTTTCGTATTGATGAAAAGCACGTGAAAATCGTTTAGGAGGTCCAACAATCTCTTCTTTCTCTGGAGGAAAAAGTTGCTGAAATGGAACAACCAAACTAATTTTAGGCTACTAAATTGTTTAATCTTTCTGATACCAGTGATACACATACTGCACAGATAAGAGACTTTTCACTACATTTAGAAAATGTTGAAAATAGATAACTTCGCAATAATCACAAGTTAAGGGAGGTCCCAAAATCTATTCCAGTCTGAGGCAAAACTTCTGAGTGGGCCCAACAAGGTAACCGTGTGTACAATTACAGTTGCTGACCCTAACAGGGGGTTTAGGAGATCCTCAGCAGATGACCATACTGTTACTGAAAATAAATCTCTATACAAAGGCCAACACTGATATTACAGCTATACAGTGGCTATATAGTGGTAGATACTAGTGTTGAGCGAACATGCTCGACACTGCTCGGTACTCGCCCGAGCATCACGCTACTCGGGATGTTCGGCGAGCACCGAGCATTTCCGGGTTACTCGGGCGGGAGCTCGGGTCTCCGCCCTGCATGTTTGGCGCTCTTTACAGAGCCAATGAACATGCAGGGATTGCCAGCCAGTCACTGTAATGCTGCAGCCATGTTGGTTGTGGGCATTACAGTGATTGGCTGGCCACACAGCGTCACCTCGAGTATTTAAAACGGGGCGCCGCCATCTTGGACACAGTCGCTCCGGATTAGACAGTGTAGGGACAGCGCTGCTGATTTAGGGAGAGATATAAACTGCGAAATAGCTAGTGTAGGGTCTGTAAAGGCTGCCAGAACAAACAAACAGTCCTTTTCAGGACTAATATTCATCCCAGATACCAGGCAGGCAGGCTGTATAGGAGACACAGTGGTTATACCAGCAAACGCTGCATTACAGTCCTGTGTGCTCCTGTTGCTGAAATTGTTGGACTTAGCACCAGGTGTCGGGGGGCCAGGAAAAATCCTTTTTTTTCATCTAAATCCTCCTTTTTTTTTCCTCCTTCACACTGTACAAATACCCGTCTTATTAACCTTTTGGTGTGTCCCCCCCCCCAAAAAAAAAAGCGTGTCTCTGATTTTTCAGACACAAATATAACTGTTGAAAATAGTCTGGTGTAGGCTAGAGAAACAGAAGTGTTGTTTTGCACTTCCACGGTTCAAACCTCTGTATTATCCATTTTGGGCCATTTGTATCTAAAAAAAAAACAGTTTGAGTGTGTCGCTCACTGTTCAGCCGCAAATCTATATATTTAAAAAAGTCTGGTATACCCCAGTAAACAATAACTGTGGTTTTGCCATCCCACGGTAAAAAATCTCTATTATTCAGGTTTTGGTATATTTTCCGTAAAGAAAAACAGTAGTGTCTCCTGACTGTTGTGACACAAAAATATATCTGTTGAAAATAGTCTTGTGTAGGCCCGACATCCCAGTGTGGTTTCGCAGTTCCACGGGTCAAATCACTGTACTATCCAGTTTTGGGCCTTTGGTATCTAAAAAAAAGCAGTTTGAGTGTGTCGCTCACTGTTCAGCCGCAATATCTCTATTTAAAAAAGTGTGGTATACCCCAATAAACAATAACTGTGGTTTTGCCATCCCACGGTAAAAAATCTCTATTATTCAGCTTTTGGTAGTTTTTTCCGTAAAGAAAAACAGTAGTGTCTCCTGACTGTTGTGACACAAAAATATATCTGTTGAAAATTGTCTTGTGTAGGCCCGACATCCCAGTGTGGTTTCGCAGTTCCACGGGTCAAATCGCTGTACTATCCAGTTTTGGGCCTTTGGTATCTAAAAAAAAAGCAGTTTGAGTGTGTCGCTCACTGTTCAGCCGCAAATATCTCTATTTAAAAAAGTGTGGTATACCCCAGTAAACAATAACTGTGGTTTTGCCATCCCACGGTAAAAAATCTCTATTATTCAGCTTTTGGTAGTTTTTTCCGTAAAGAAAAACAGTAGTGTCTCCTGACTGTTGTGACACAAAAATATATCTGTTGAAAATAGTCTTGTGCAGGCCCGACATCCCAGTGTGGTTTCGCAGTTCCACGGGTCAAATCGCTGTACTATCCAGTTTTGGGCCTTTGGTATCTAAAAAAAAAGCAGTTTGAGTGTGTCGCTCACTGTTCAGCCGCAAATATCTCTATTTAAAAAAGTGTGGTATACCCCAGTAAACAATAACTGTGGTTTTCCTCTTCCACGGTTCTAATCTACTCTTTATTACCCTTTTTCCATTGATAGTGCAAGTGTAAGCTATTTTACTTCATTTACAATGGGCAAGGCGCGTGGCAAGGCACGTGGAAGTGGACGTTCTGGTGATGGTTCGTGCAGAGGACGGGGCCGTGGCCAAGGTGAAAATGTGCCACAACCAACAGCCACATCTTCTCGCTCCCACTTCTTGACCGAATTACTAGGGAAGCACAGAACAACACCAGTATTGAGAACTGATTAGTGTGAACAGGTTATTAATTGGATAGCAGATAATACTTCCAGTTACCTGGGCACCACCATCTCCGGTCTGTCTTCCACACGGTCAACTCTTAGCAGCCGTGAGTCTCGACCGCATACTCCTCCTCACCCTGATGCTCCTTCCTCCCACCATGCCGAGTGTCGTCAGACAGCAAGTGATCCCACACTTGGACACTCTGAAGAGCTGTTCACTGGTCCATTTCCATATTTGGGCCCCTCGCCTGATACGCTTGAAGTGGTGGAAGAGGAGATCCCATGTTGCGATGCCCAAATATTTGAACAGCGACGGCCACAGGAAGTCGACGTTGGCAATCTGTCACAAGAGGTGGACGATGACGAGACACAATTGCCAGGAAGTGAGGAGGAGGATCGTGGTGCGCAAGTGGAAGAGGAGGAGGTGGTGGATGATCTAGTAACTGACCCAACGTGGAAGGAGGACATGCAGAGTGAGGCCAGCAGCACACAGGGGGAGGGAGGCAGAGTACCCCAACAGGCAGGAAGAAGCAGTGTGGTGGCCGCAGACAGAAGGCAGGCAACCGTTCCCCGTAACACCAACACGAGGGACGTTGCCAGTACAAGCGGTAGGTCTTCCAGAGTCTGGAATTTTTTTAAAGACTTTGCTGATAACCCCGAAAAGGCCATATGTTCCACCTGCCATGCCAGCATCAGCAGGGCTGACAAAACTACCAGCCTGACCACCACCAGCATGATCAGGCACATGGCAGCAAAGCACCCGACTTTGTGGGGCGAAACCCAGGGACCACGACCAGTGTCAGCGGGTGTCACCACTGCTTCTTCCACTGTTGTGCGTGCAATAGAACCCCCTGTTGTGTGTGCAAGGCAATCCCCTGTCCATACTGCATGTAAAGATGCCCCCTCCTCTCAGTCTTCACTTGTTATGGCAGTTTCTCAAGAAACAGCATCAACGTCCACGTCCACGTCCCACCGCAGCGTTCAATTGTCCATATCCCAGACCTTTGAACGAAAACGGAAATTTGCAGCTAACGCCCCACAGGCCACAGTCCTAAATTCGCACATTTCACGACTGCTTGCGTTGGAAATGCTGCCTTTTAGGCTGGTGGAGATGGTATCCTTCCGCAATCTTATGGCGGTGGCCGTCCCTCGGTACTCGGTCCCCAGCCGACACTATTTTGCCCGGTGTGCCATCCCCGCACTACACAAGCACGTTTCCCAAAGCATCTGCCGTGCCCTCAACAACGCAGTTACTGGGAGAGTCCACCTGACAACGGACACGTGGACAAGTGCTTGTGGCCAGGGACGGTACATCTCTCTGACGGCACACTGGGTAAACATAGTGGAAGCCGGGACCCAGTCGGACCTTGGGACGGAACACATCCTCCCCACACCGAGGATTGCGGGCCCTATGTCAGTCAGAGTTGCCCCCACAGTGTACAGCTCCTGCGCATCCTCCTCCTCCTCCTCCTCATGTTCAGCCTCCATCTCAGATATCACCACATCAGTTACAAGCTGGAAGCATTGCAGTACTGCCTCCGCCAAGCGGCAACAGGCTGTGCTGAAACTCATAAGCTTAGGTGATAAACCTCACACTGCTTGTGAGTTGTGGATAGCTGTGAAAGAGCAGGCAGATCTGTGGCTGAGACCGCTGAACCTACATCCCGGCATGGTCGTGTGTGACAATGACCGTAACCTGGTGGCGGTTCTGAGGCGAGGTGAGATCACACACGTACCATGCCTGGCTCATGTGCTTAACCTCGTGGTTCAGTGGTTTCTTAAATCGTACCCCGAGTTGCCAGATCTGCTCGTGAAAGTACGCCGCCTGTCAGCTCATTTTCGCAAGTCGGCTACAGCTTCCGCCGCCCTTGCTGTGTTGCAGCAGCGTTTGCAGCTTCCGGCACACCGACTGGTGTGTGATGTCCCCACACGTTGGAACTCTACCCTCCACATGTTGCAAAGGATTTGTGAGCAGAAGAGAGCAGTTGTGGAGTACCAGCTGCAACAAGGCCGTCGATATTCAGGTCAGACTCCACACATAAGACCTCAGGAGTGGACCTGGATGTCTGACATATGTACCATCCTGACAAACTTTGAGGAGGCCACCAAGATGGTGAGTGGCGATGATGCCATCATTAGTGTCAGCATCCCACTTGTCTGTCTTTTGCAACGCTCTCTGCAGAGAATTAAAGAGGAGGCATTGCAGCCAGAGTATGATGAGATGGATCAAGAAGCCGTAGCGGGCGATTACACACAGCCCAGCCTCATCTCATCCCAACGTGCATTGGGGGACAATGAGGGAGAGGAGGAGGAGGAAGAACAGGAGCTGCTGTTGACGCGCCCCTGGGCCTGTGTCGCGCTGCGATGCGCACGCGGGAGCTTACCCGGAGCCGGATCTCTTGAGGGTTGTAGTCTCGTGGCGGCGACCCGGTCCGTGCCCAGGGAGTCAAACTGAGCGGCGATGTACTAGCAGTAGATGGTTGATGACTACGCCACCCGTTGAGTGCAGCCAGGAAGCTGCTGCTGCAGGGCAGACCGCTGAGGCCGGTGGTAGGATTGTGCAGCGTGATAGTATAACCCCCAACGGGAGGGGTATGGCCTCAGGGCAGCCGACGTGGATGATGGGGGTAGCAGGAACCACTCAGAGACGGTACGGTGTAGTTCAGGGTCTTTACTGGTAACAACGACAGACCCTCCCGGAGTACTTGCTAGCAAACGGGGCCTGGTCAATCTTTGAGCAGATGGGATCTCCCCTGGCCAGGCGTAGTTGTAGGCCTCCCAAACTGACTGTACTCTTCTGGCTACCTTGCTAGAAGCTGATGTAAGTAGCCCACGTCCCTGAGTGTACCGTGTGGTGCTCACCCGTATGGCCGGTGACTCGGGGCCTTCTAATGGCTTCCGCTCCACGATGGCGGTGCTGGTCCCACGCGTGTGACCGTGCCTTCGGGCTTCTGGGCCAGAGGACCTGAAATCCCCTGCCTGACGGATTCTGCTGCTGGGTAGGAGTTAGTCCCCACAGCCTCGGACTCCGGGTCCGGTAAAGAATCTTCTTAGTCAGGGCGAGCTCTGTAGCTGCCAGCCCCTGACTCCTTGCAACTCTGCTGTTTCCTATGCTGCTTCTTGACTCCACTCTCCTTGTCTGACTCTTTCTGCCTCAGCCCCGGGTTTTTACAGGGGAAGCTCTTCCCCTCCCAAGACTGGGCAGGAGGTGTGGCATGCACAGGATCCCTGACCAAAGGACCTCCCACCTGCTCTCAGACATAACATTACATTACTGTGGAAAACCAGACCCCTGGGGTGCCACATTCCCCCCTAGTGAAATTTAGTACTCCGGGACTAAACACATTTAGAAAAACATAACAAAGTATAACAATAACAACACAATAAGAAAAACACATAAGATGGTTGCGGCGTGTCCGCAACCGGGTGCAGTCTTTGAAGAAAAGCAAAGGTGTCCATTTCACCAACACAGGGAGACGTAACCAGGTAGGGGTCTGTCCTACCCCGAGTCCTTAACAGTCTCTAGTCCATCCTGGGTTACGCTCCAACTATATACAAGGATTCCCGGTAAATCCACCAAGGTTTCCTAAAAACAACTGGAAACACAGAATTATTCACAAGCAACAATACACAGAAAAACATAAATAAAACAATTTATACACTTTAAATTCTCCAGCGTGCGGGTAACTGGCCTCTAGTGGCCCGAGTGGACCTACGGAGCTGACTGTCTGGCCCTGAACTACAGGGTGTAGGAGCTGTCAAGGGTAAACTGGGCAGCTGTCTACCGGCTCTTTGTCTCACTAGGGGTACGGCAGGCTCACTATAAGCAGAGGGTTGATTCTCCTGTTCTGCTTGTGTGGAGTCTTCTGCCTCCTGGACCGGCTGTTCTTCCAGCTCTACCCGTTGCTCCGTAGGTTCTTGGGATGATGGTTGGAGGAAGGTGAGTACGGGTACCACAACTGCACCATTGACTTGAGTCCAAGACTGAGGGAAGTCCCCGAGCACGGTACTAACCATATCTTCCCTTTCTTCCACGGGTCGATGGTCTTCTTGTTCCTCTTCAGGGTTCCTCAGTTGTTCGGGACACTTCTTCAGGTGGTCCCGGGATACAATGGCTGTGGTTTCCCCTCCGTCTTTACTGATGGTACAGACCTTCGGGTTCTCGTGGCTTGAGGGCAGTACGGTGTACGGGTCCTCCTCCCACTGGTCATCCAACTTGTGGAGCCGTCTTTTCCTCTTCAAGACCTGCTCTCCGGGTACCAGGGGAACAGCGGGAGCATACTGGTTGTAAGTCTTCTCTTGTCTTTCCCTAGCCTGACAGAGACTTCGCTCCACGCTCTCTTGTACTCTCCGGTACTGCTGCTGCCTCTCTGTGTCCCAGTCTGTTTCTGGTGAAGTGTCCTCAGGTGTCAGGACTCCCATTTCCAGGTCAACAGGTAACTTACCAGGTCTCGCCCTCATTAGGTAAGCCGGGGTACAGTTGGTGGAACCTACCGGGATGTGGTTGTATAGGTCCACCAGATCGGGCAACTTCTCAGGCCACAGACTGCGTTCTTCCAGGGGCAATGTTTTTAGCAGATCCATTACCACCTGGTTCATTTTTTCACAAAGTCCATTAGTTTGCGGATGGTAGGGTGTCGTCCTTATCTTCCGGCAGCCATACAGATTGCAGAATTCCTGGAAGACCTCCGCTTCAAAGGCAGGTCCCTGGTCCGTCAGCACTTGGTCCGGGTACCCGTGTGGACGGCAGAAGTGCTGCTGGAAGGCTCTAGCTGCTGTTTGAGCCGTTAAGTCCTTGACGGGGACGACAACCAAGAACCGGGAGTAATGATCCACGATGGTTAACGCGTAGACGTAGCCACTTCTGCTTGGGGTCAGTTTTACATGATCCAAGGCTACCAGTTCCAACGGTTGCCGGGTGACGATGGACTGCAGGGGAGTCTTCTGGCTGGCCCGGTCCTTCCTTCTCAGATTGCACGGGCCACAGTCTCTGCACCACTTCTCGATGGTTCCCCTCATGCCTACCCAGTGGAACCGCTCGCGCAGCAGGAACTCCAGCTTTTTCCACCCGAAGTGTCCAGCTCCGTCGTGGTATGCCTCCATCACTATGGCTGCGTCTCTTCGTGGCACCACTACTTGCCAGAGTAGTTCATGCGTCCGGGAGTTGACCATTCTGCGGCACAACTTCCCCTTGTAAAGGAATAGTCGACTCTTCTCCGCCCATAATTGTTTGGCTTCCTCCGGAGCGTCTGGTTCAAGTCGAGCCTCCGGCCGAGTCAGCATCTCCTTCACCAGTCGGACGGCAGGGTCGCTGTCTTGCGTTTCCGCCCAGTTGTAGTGGGGTAAGGGGTTCAACGTAGCAGCATGTTTACCCCTTACCCGGTGGGAATACTGGATAGTCCCATGACGTTGGAACGCAGGAAGTTCAACTTCTTCCAGTCCCTCCGGATCTTCTCCTTCGTCCGGCAGGTTGGGCATCCTGGACAGGGCATCCGCGTTAGTATTGGAGCGTCCTGCCCGGTATTTGATTGTGAACTCGTAGTTGGACAGACGGGCCATCCACCTCTGCTCCAGGGCACCGAGTCTTGCCGTGTCCAGGTGTATCAACGGGTTGTTATCCGTGTATACGGTGAACCGGGAAGAAGCGAGGTAATGCCTAAAGCGCTCGGTGATTGCCCATACCACGGCCAGGAACTCTAGCTTAAATGAGCTGTAATTCTCGGGGTTCCTTTCGGTGGGTCGCAGTTTTCGGCTGGCATAGGAGATCACTCGTTCTCTCCCCTGCTGAATCTGGGATAGTACGGCTCCTAGCCCGATGTTACTGGCGTCGGTGTAGAGGATGAAGGGCTGGCTATAGTCTGGGTACGCCAAGATTTCATCCCCCGTGAGGGCCATCTTCAGCTGGCGGAAGGACTCTTCTTCTAGCTCTTCCCATTTGAAGGGCGGCTTCTGGTTCTTGGCCTTCCGGGACTGGCCTATCAGGAGGTCCTGCATAGGCGCTGCCTTTTTGGTGAAACCGGGAATAAACCTTCGGTAGTAGCCTACCAACCCTAGGAACTGCCGCACTTCTTTTACGCTGGAGGGGCTTGGCCATCCCTTAATTGCGGTGATCTTATCGGGGTCGGGAGCCACTCCGTCAGCGCTCACCACGTGTCCCAGGTATTGCACCTTTGGTTTCAGGAGGTGACACTTGGAGGGTTTCACCTTTAGGCCGTAACTCGCCAGAGCTTCGAACACCTCCGCCAGGTGTTTCAGGTGGTCCTCATAAGTTTTGGAGTATACGATGACATCGTCCAGGTACAACAGGACCGTCTCGAAGTTTCTGTGGCCCAGACAGCACTCCATTAATCGTTGGAAGGTTCCTGGGGCGTTGCAGAGTCCGAACGGCATGCAGGTGAACTCGCTAAGTCCCATCGGGGTGGTGAATGCGGTCTTCTCCCGGTCCGCCTCTGCTACAGGAACCTGCCAGTACCCGCTAGTGAGATCCAAGGTAGAGAAGAAGTTAGCAGATCTTAAAGCAGCCAATGACTCCTCTATCCTTGGTAAGGGGTACGCATCCTTGTGTGTGATACGGTTGATTTTCCGGTAATCTACACACATCCTCATGGTGTTGTCTTTCTTTTTGACTAAAACTAGTGGGGCTGCCCAGGGGCTACAGCTATCCCGGATTACCCCAGCCTCCTTCATGTCTCTAAGCATCCCCTTGGCGTGTTGGTAATGTGCAGGGGGTACGGGTCGATACCTCTCTTTTATGGGAGGATGATCTCCCGTGGGGATGCGGTGTTCTACCCCCTTGACTCGCCCGAAGTCTAACGGGTGTTTACTAAACACTCTCTCATACTCTTGAACCACCCGATAGACTCCTTGTTTCTGATGTGAGGGAGTGGAATCAGTACCCAAATGTAGTTGCTGACACCAGTCCTCCATGTCTTTCTTAGAGCCGTTACCTTCCTCCGGGTGAGATGGAGGCAAGGGTTCCACAGATTGTATAGAATTTTGATTAGTGGTATATAATTTGGCTAGCGTGGCATACCGGGGCAGGTACACTTCCCTCTCCCCGATATTTATTAGGCGAATGGGCACCCTCCCATGGCGTACATTGACCACCCCCCGTGCTGTCAAAATGGTGGGCCTACTGTCTGAGTAAACTGGTTCTACCATTGCCTGGTAATCTCTTCCTCTCAGACCAATAGCTGCCCGGCACCAAATCATCATTTCACTTTTTGGGGGCATGGCAATAGGAAAAGGGTCACACATTCTTACGCTACCAATCTCACCGCCGGAGAGTTCCACTTGTTGCCGTTGCATCAGTGCCCGGATCTCTTTCTGGAGCACCCGCTGCTCGCCGGAGCTGGCATTCTTGGCAACCTGCTGTAAAAGGAAAATCACCTCTGCAAGACAATTTTCAATTACGTTAGTTCCTAGAGTTATTTTTGGGTGACTCTCATGTTTATCAATATCTACAATGATCAGTCCCTGTGCGGCCAGTTCGACTCTACCGATTTTGAGGGCCACCTCCTTAAATCCGATCTGTGGCACGGGCTGGCCATTGCTGGCGATGATACTCAAGTCGTCGTCAGGGTAGTGGGTAATATCCGAGTCATTCCAGTACTGCTTGAAGAGCACGTACGGGATGGTGGTGACCTGTGACCCGGTATCCAGTAGGGCACTCATGGGAATGCCATCCAGTACCACAGGCAAGACTGGACGTCCTCCCACATATCTGTCGCGCCAGTTCGATGGGCCTGGTGATCTTTTTCCTGGGGGTTGGCCCTCTACCCCAGGTTGTGCCCGTTTAAAGAACAGTACCTTTCCATATGTCCGGGTTGATTGCAGCGGCGGCAGATGGGTCGTCCGTCCTCGCTGTATCGGTCACTGGGTCTTCCTCTGGCCGGTGGGGTCCTCCTTGGTCGACGCCACGGGATGTCCTCCGGTCCGGATGCCAGCTGGATCTTCCCTGGGGTGGAAACCTGTAAAGACTGCACAGTTCGGGTTAGCGCAGCAACGCTCTTAGCTAGCTCTTAGACCTGATGGTGTAGGTCTGGAGCCGGGTCATTGTCCAAAGCCTGCGCATCAGCTCCCACAGGCCCTGCTGACAAGGGCGCCGCCTCCTGGTAGTAAGTGGTAGTGGGGCGTCTGTGGGTCACAACGCCACCTGGTGCCGGTTCTCGGAGCACCCGGATGGCTCTGTCCTTGAACTGTGCAAAGTCCAGATGGGGATCCTGTAAGGCCATTGCCCGCAACTGGGTTCGGTGGGAATTGCAATATAAACCCTCTATAAATTGTTCAGTCAACAGCCTGTCCTCGTTTCCCACCCCATCAGGGTCGGTCTGCTTTATGGCACTCAGGGCCTCTTGTAGGTTTAGTGCATAGTCCCTTATACTCTCATGCGCTCGCTGCTTGCACCCGTAGAATCTAAGCTTAATCTCGGCTGAGGTGCGGGTATCAAAGGTGTCCTTCAGCCGGGTTAGTATCCCTGCGACAGTCTTCCTCCCAGGTGGCCAGGAGTTTACTTCCCTTTTGGCTGCCCCGGTTAGTTGGGCCACCAGGATGCTCACTTTTTGCTCTTCTGTGAGGGGGTACACCTGGAAGAGGCTATCCAGCTTTTCTCTAAAGTCATGCAGGGTATGTGACTCCCCTGAGTACTGGGGTAGCCAGGCTGCTCCCGGGATATAGGGCATGGTGAAGGGCATAACTGCAGCAGCGGTAGCGCTGGCGGGGGTTGGGGCAGTGAAGCTCTCCTCCGTATCCGACATCTTCCTCCCCCCTAGTGGACCGTGGCCTACCTTGCGATGATCCTCTTCCGTAGGCCGCGGCTCCGCAGTGGATCGTCAGGGTTGAGGACCTTCCGTCGCGCTCCTGTGACGTCGGCGTCTGCTGGGCTCCTTCCAGGACCTTACGCAACGTCCGGACGTGAGGCGGGGCTTCAGTTCTCGCGCGCTTTCGGAGTCCACGCCCCTCTTCTTCCCGCGCGGCGTCCCCAAGATGGCGTCCAACGGCGGGAAAACTCCACGGATGGCGGGAAGAAGGCCGAAGATGGCGCCGGATGGCGGGAAACTTCACCGATGGCGGGAAGAAGGTAGAAGATGGCGCCGGATGGCGGGAAACCTCCACGGATAGCGGGAATCTTCACCACTGGTAAGTTTGAACAGTCTTTGCTTTTCAGGCACGCAGTACCCGGTGGTTGCGGGCACGAAATCCTGCCGACTACGCCAAAGTTGACGCGCCCCTGGGCCTGTGTCGCGCTGCGATGCGCACGCGGGAGCTTACCCGGAGCCGGATCTCTTGAGGGTTGTAGTCTCGTGGCGGCGACCCGGTCCGTGCCCAGGGAGTCAAACTGAGCGGCGATGTACTAGCAGTAGATGGTTGATGACTACGCCACCCGTTGAGTGCAGCCAGGAAGCTGCTGCTGCAGGGCAGACCGCTGAGGCCGGTGGTAGGATTGTGCAGCGTGATAGTATAACCCCCAACGGGAGGGGTATGGCCTCAGGGCAGCCGACGTGGATGATGGGGGTAGCAGGAACCACTCAGAGACGGTACGGTGTAGTTCAGGGTCTTTACTGGTAACAACGACAGACCCTCCCGGAGTACTTGCTAGCAAACGGGGCCTGGTCAATCTTTGAGCAGATGGGATCTCCCCTGGCCAGGCGTAGTTGTAGGCCTCCCAAACTGACTGTACTCTTCTGGCTACCTTGCTAGAAGCTGATGTAAGTAGCCCACGTCCCTGAGTGTACCGTGTGGTGCTCACCCGTATGGCCGGTGACTCGGGGCCTTCTAATGGCTTCCGCTCCACGATGGCGGTGCTGGTCCCACGCGTGTGACCGTGCCTTCGGGCTTCTGGGCCAGAGGACCTGAAATCCCCTGCCTGACGGATTCTGCTGCTGGGTAGGAGTTAGTCCCCACAGCCTCGGACTCCGGGTCCGGTAAAGAATCTTCTTAGTCAGGGCGAGCTCTGTAGCTGCCAGCCCCTGACTCCTTGCAACTCTGCTGTTTCCTATGCTGCTTCTTGACTCCACTCTCCTTGTCTGACTCTTTCTGCCTCAGCCCCGGGTTTTTACAGGGGAAGCTCTTCCCCTCCCAAGACTGGGCAGGAGGTGTGGCATGCACAGGATCCCTGACCAAAGGACCTCCCACCTGCTCTCAGACATAACATTACATTACTGTGGAAAACCAGACCCCTGGGGTGCCACACTGTCATGCGTTGTAGACGGTAGTACCTGTACAAGTGTCATACCGTCGGTTCAGCGTGGGTGGCCTGAGGACAGGGGGGAGGAGGAAGAGGAGGAGGAGGAGAGCATGGTCAGTCGTCATCTTGGTGAGGACACGGAAATCTTGCCCGTTACCAGTCTGGCACGCATGGCTGACTTTATGTTACGCTGCCTTAACTGTGACACTCACGTTGTCAAAATGTTGGGTGACAGTCATTACTGGTTGGTGACATTTGTAGACCCCCGCTACAAGGAGAACTTTCACTTTCTTATTCCTGAGGTGGAGAGGTCTACAAAAATGGGGCAGTTTCAAAAGATGGTGAGGGAGTACCTTGCCGACCGTACCAGCGTCTTCCGTGATTCCTCTGTGCCTTTTAATTATTGGGTATCCAAGCTGGACACTTGGAATGAACTCGCTCTGTACGCCTTGGAGGTCCTGGCCTGCCCTGCCGCTAGCGTGTTATCGGAGTGTGTTTTTAGTGCCGCTGGGGGAATTATAACTGATAAGCGCACTCGCCTGTCAACTGACAATGCTGACAAGCTGACCCTTATCAAAATGAACAAGGGCTGGATTGGGCCAGACTTCTCATCACCACCAAATGACAGCAGAGTAACATAAAGTCAAATCCACTGTGTTATTTCGGGAGGTGTATTCACATGCACCGCTTCACACCCACACATGGGTATACGCTTCCTCGTTTCGGCTGTTTTATCTTCTTCTCCTTATCCTCAGCCTCCACCACCACTATACCACCAGGGTGCCAGCATTGCAAGTTCCTCCGTCCTTATTTTTAGCAGCTTTTGCTTGCAAGGCATAAGCAAATACTATGGGACACCCACTCCCCAATAATGGGACTTATGTTTGTAATATGCTGTACTGCATGGCTCTTGTAAGGGGCATTGCAAGCTGCTCCGTCCTAATTTTTGGCAGCTTTTGCTTGGAAAGCATAAGCAAATACTATGGGAGACTGTAACATACCTGGCGCCGTCCTTGCATAGTGGTCCATCTCCCACTGTGCAAGAGCGCGCACTTGATCTCCAATCCAGAATGTCTCTCTGGCTTCCCTCCATGCTGTCTGTTTGCTTCTGTTTCTGCTGCTTAAGGGCGGCACCCAATCACTTCCTGCTTTTTGTACCTGCTGCAGGCACACCCCTTGTGCGTCCTCAGCCTATTGCTGTCTGTCACCTGGTATTTAACCCAGCTGCTCCAATGAATCCCTGCCTGAGCATTGTGTTTCATTCAGTGTGCTCTCTCACTCTGAATGTGCCAGGTCCCCTTCTGTGTTTGCTTGCCTGCCCTTCCTGGAGGTTGTATTTCCAGGCCTGTCTGAACACGCTCCTTGCCTGTTCGTTCTGCCTTCTAGGGGCCGCATACCTAGACCCGCTCCTGTATCTTGTCTGTCCTGTCTGAACACGCTCCTAGCCTGTTCCTCCCGCCTTCTAGGGGCTGAATACCTAGACCCGCTCCTGTATCTTGCTACTGTGTCTGTTCTTGTCTGTATACTCTTCTAGTCTGTTTCCTGTGTCTGTACCTTTCCTTTTTCTTCAGAGTCTGAACTCGTACCTTACTCCTGCTCGATGTCACTGTACTTCCGTTTGAGTTTGTGGTCCACTCGCTACTTCACTGTAAGTACCCTGTGGGTATCTGGTTCTGCCTTTCCCTTCCTGCCTGTTCCGTGTGTACAGAGCCCTGTCCCCCCTGCTCTGCCTTGCTCACCGCTCCGGCGGTTCTAGCCTGCTCTGCCTTGCTCACCGCTCCGGCAGTTCTAGCCTGCTCTGCCTTGCTCACCGCTCCGGCGGTTCTAGCCTGCTCTGCCTTGCTCACCGCTCCCGCTGTTCTAACCTGCTCTGCCTTGCTCACCGCTCCGGCGGTTCTAGCCTGCTCTGCCTTTGCTCACCGCTCCGGCGGTTCTGGCCTGCTCTGACCCTTTGCTCACTGCTCCGGCAGTCTTGCTCCGCTCTGACCCTTTGCTCACTGCTCCGGCAGTCTTGCTCCGCTCTGACCCTTTGCTCACTGCTCCGGCAGTCTTGCTCCACTCTGACCCTTTGCTCACTGCTCCAGCAGTCTTGATCCGCTCTGACCCTTTGCTCACCACTCCAGGCGGCCTCGTCCTGCTCTACTCTTGCTCATCACTCCAGGCGGCCTCGTCCTGCTCTACTCTTGCTCACTGCTCCAGGCGGCCTCGTCCTGCTCTACTCTTGCTCACCGCTCCAGGCGGCCTCGTCCTGCTCTACTCTTGCTCACCGCTCCAGGCGGCCTTCGTCCTGCTCTACTCTTGCTCACCGCTCCAGGTGGCCTCGTCCTGCTCTACTCTTGCTCACCACTCCAGGCGGCCTCGTCCTGCTCTACTCTTGCTCACCGCTCCAGGCGGCCTCGTCCTGCTCTACTCTTGCTCACCGCTCCAGGCGGCCTCGTCCTGCTCTACTCTTGCTCACCGCTCCAGGCGGCCACGTCCTGCTCTACTCTTGCTCACCGCTCCAGGCGGCCTCGTCCTGCTCTACTCTTGCTCACCGCTCCAGACGGCCTTGTCCTGCTCTACTCTCGCTCACCGCTCTAGGCGGTCTCGTCTTGCCCTGCTCTCGCTCACCACTCTGGGCGGCCTTACTCTGCTGTGTTTGTCCGCCACATCTGTGGTTCTGTTCCTGAGTCCCAGTGTGTACTGGGTCCTATCCCGCCTATGTTCCTACCTGCTAGTGCCTCCCTGTCTGTACTCTAGCCGTGCTTGCCTGTACCCCCCTGCCTGCATACCCGCCTGCCTGCATACCAGTCGTGCCTGCCTATACCCACCAGTCTGTGTGCCAGCCTAACCTGTCTGTTCCTGTATTCCCCTGTGTGGGTCAACAGCCGTGTCCGGGGTCTGTCCTGGAGTAGCACCTGGTCCCTCTGCTCGGTTCCTCCTTGGTGCACTGACGTCGTATGCCGTCGTGCGACCCTGGTCGGATCGGGTGAATACCTAGTTACGCCCCTCCAGGCATTCACTCTCCGGCACGGTCCAGTGGAATCACACACACACGCCGCTCAGCCCGGGTGTGTGCATTACAGAGACCCACTCCCCAATAATGGGACTTATATTTGTAATATGCTGTACTGCATGGCTCTTGTAAGGGGCATTGCAAGTTGCTCCGTCCTAATTTTTGGCAGCTTTTGCTTGCAAGGCATAAGCAAATACTATGGGACACCCACTCCCCAATAATGGGACTTATGTTTGTAATATGCTGTACTGCATGGCTCTTGTAAGGGGCATTTCAAGTTGCCCCGTCCTAATTTTTGGCAGCTTTTGCTTGCAAGGCATAAGCAAATACTATGGGACACCCACTCCCCAATAATGGGACTTATGTTTGTAATGTGCTGTACTGCATGGCTCTTGTAAGGGGCATTGCAAGTTGCTCCGTCCTAATTTTTGGCAGCTTTTGCTTGCAAGGCATAAGCAAATACTATGGGACACCCACTCCCCAATAATGGGACTTATGTTTGTAATGTGCTGTACTGCATGGCTCTTGTAAGGGGCATTGCAAGTTGCTCCGTCCTAATTTTTGGCAGCTTTTGCTTGGAAAGCATAAGCAAATACTATGGGAGACCCACTCCCCAATAATGGGACTTATGTTTGTAATATGCTGTACTGCATGGCTCTTGTAAGGGGCATTGCAAGTTGCTCCGTCCTAATTTTTGGCAGCTTTTGCTTGCAAGGCATAAGCAAATACTATGGGACACCCACTCCCCAATAATGGGACTTATGTTTGTAATATCCTGTACTGCATGTGACGCGTCCCCTGGGCCGTGTGTACACGTGTGTGGGATACCCGGTGCCGGGTCTCTGGGGTCTGTAGTCTCCGTGGCGGTGACCCGGTCCCGTGGCTCAGGCTGGTCAAACCAGTGGTAGTCTTTCTTAGGTTTTGAGGTTAATTGTCCGACTGCGCCACCCGTGGATTGCGGTCAGGGAGTACCACTGCTGCGAGGCAGACCACTGAGGCTGGTTTGTGTGCGCAGCAGAGAATGGGATAACTCCCCACGGGAGGAGTATAGCCTCAGGGCAGTGAGTGTGGATGATGGGGGTGATGGTGCACGAGCGCAGCAGGAACGACTCAGAGTCTTTGCAGTGCAGTTCAGGGTCTTTACTGATGATTATAAGGTAGACCCTCCCGGGAGTACTGGCTAGCATAAAAGGCCTGGTCAGTCTGTGAAGTAGCCCACGTCCCTGAGTGTACCGTGTAGTGCTCACCCGTATGGCTGGTGACTTGGGGCCTTCTGTTAGCCTCCGCTCCACGACGGCGGTGCTGGTCTCTTGCTTGTGACTGAGCCTCCGGGCTTCTATGGCCAGAGGACCTGAAATCCCCTGCCGGCTAGTTTCTGCTGCTGGATATATAAGTCCTCACAGCCTCGGACTCCTGTGTCCGGTTCCTATTGTCTTCTGCCAGGGCGAGCTCTGCTCAGCTTCCAGACCCTGGTCTTTAGCTCCTAGCTCCTACAGAGCTCCTTGCTGTTACTTTCCCTTGCTCTCACTCTGACTCTGACTGTTCTCTGTTCTCTGACTCACTCAACCCCGCCCCAGATCCAGTTTATAAGGGCAGAATTCTCCCCTCCCAGGACTGGGGCAGGAGGATGTTGCATGTTTAAGGGATCCTGACCAGGAAACCTCCCACTTGCTCTCCGACGTAATATCTCTATTACTGTGGTGACCAGACCCCTGGGGTGCCACACATGGCTCTTGTAAGGGGCATTGCAGTTCCTCATAATTTTTGGAAAGCCTTCCATTCACTGCTTAGGCCAACAGTGCACAGGAGACCCAGTTGCTATAAATGGAAAAAAAGGTTTAGTTAACGCCCTCTGACCTCCATGTCATTTCCAAGGGGCATTGGAGTGCCTCGAAATTTTTGGTAGGCATTGCACTCACTGTATGCCCTATAACTGTGTAGCCGAACCGCTCCTTTTGTTACAGAAACATATCCTACAAGACATATCTGGTTGACTGGCCTGATATTGATGTGAATGGTCCCTGTTCCTCCTGCTCTTTCTCCTTTGCCACTACCTCATCCATCATTTATCACCTGAAGCTTTGTTTTAACGGGAGTCATAGAACTTGGATAGTAGCAGGAAAACATCCAGCAATCCTCGGAGGAGGTAGGATATGCGCCAAAACGCTGACCACCTCAGGCCTAGCCGCTACTACATACATGCGCTTGCATTACAACAAAACAAAGCAGATGCTAACTTCTATCATCCTCATCATGCGCCTCACCTTGGCACTCTCAACTCCCCTGATGGAGAAGCCAGGGCCCACCGGAGGAGTCTGATAGTCCGGTGGGCTCGGCCAATGCTGCCCTAAAGCAGGCCTGGCTAAGAAAAGTGTGGGAAAGGTTACCGGGACAAATAGGGGTGGCTGGGGACCGAGTATGGACACCCGGCCACCCCCTGGAGGCTGGGGAGCAAGCGGGGACACCCGGCCACCAGGCGGCTGGGGACTGAGTATGGATACCAGGCCGCCGACACAGTCATGGCGTGGTGGCCAGATTCCGCCTCCACATGCCTAAAAGGCCCAATTTAAAGTGCAAGCAAGCAAGCAGTATGGTATTGCAGCCTGGGGGTGGGTGGGTGGCAGGCTGCATACTTGCGCTTGCATTGCAAGGAATGGGAGGGGTACAATTGAACACTGCCCTGGGACAAGGACTTGAATGGGGATAGTTGCAAGTCTGCAACGACAGGTGCAAGGTGGGAGGCATCTTCGCATGTACCATGAACAGGGGTTTGGCATGCACACACTACAGCGGAATAGGCTCTCCTTCCACTAAATGCACTGGGGAGGGCACAGGTAATGTTTTGGTATACGCGCTTAATCTTATGTATAAGGCACACCAGGACAAATAGGGGCGGCTGGGGACGGAGTATGGATACCTCGCTGCCGAAGCAGCCATGAGGTAGTGGCCAACTTCGGCCTCCTCCAAACTAAAAGGCCCCATTTCAAGTGCAAGCTAGCAGTATGGAATTGCAGTCTGGGAGTGGGTGGGTGGCAGGCTGCATACTTACACTTGCATTAAAAGAAAACATAGCAGATGCTAACTTCTGTCATCATCATCATGCTCCTCACCTTGGCACTCTGAACTCCACCGATGGAGAAGTCAGGGCCCACCGGAGGAGTCTGGTTCTCTGGTGGGCTCGTCCAATGCTGCCTAAAGCAGGCCGGGCTAAGAAAAGTGTGTGGGGGGATGTTCCAAGGAGAAATTGGGGCGGCTGGGGACCGTGTGTGGACACCTGGCCGCGGGGCGGCTTGGGACCGAGTATGGACACCCGGCCGCCGGGCGGCTGGGGACTGAGTATGGATTCCAGGCCGCCAACACAACCATGACGTGGTGGCCAGATTCCGCCTCCACATGCCTAAAAGGCCCAATTTCAAGTTCAAGCAAGCAAGCAGTATGGTATTGCAGCCTGGGGGTGGGTGGGTGGCAGGCTGCATACTTGCGCTTGTATTGCAAGGAATGAGGGAGGTACAATTGAACACTGCCCTGGGACTAGAACTTGCATGGGGATAATTGCAAGTCTGCATCTTCTGATGCGGCAAGGAGGCAAGGATCACTTATGATGGGCACACTTTTAGACAGTGACCTGGGAGTCAGAGATGCTTCCAGGGGTCTTCCCCATGCTGTTCCCATGTCTTTTCAGCACTTTATGCATGTGTCACACAGCACATGGCCAGATAAGGTTGTAAAATGTTAAAATGACATTTCCCGGTGAATGCATTTGTCATAGTTGAAAGCAATACAAAAGTGCAAAAACGCATAAAAAATGCTACTTGTGAACATAGCCAAAGGTGTGGAGGAGTATTTTTGTTTTTGGTCATTTATTTTAACTTATACACAAGTCTTTTCCCTGGAAAGGATGTTCCTTAACATATTTCACAGGAAAAAAGTTTCACTTTCGTTTTTGAACGTTTTATTGTGAGCCCGTAAAAGTGGCTTAATACCTCTGACCACGTTGTTGACAGCAGTGACCTGGGGGTGAGAAATGCTTCCTGGGGCGATCCTCATGCTGTCCCCATGTCATTTGAGCACTGTCACTATCGTTTTGGGCACTTGTTAGGCTTTTAAAAGACTGCCGGGGGTGCCACCGCAAAAATGCTCGAGTCTCCCATAGACTAACATTGGGCTCGTTGCTCGGGTCGAGCACCCGAGTATTACGGCGAGCTCGGCCCGAGCTTCGAGCACCCGAGCATTTTAGTGCTCGCTCAACACTAGTAGATACCAGTCCTGCAGAACATACAAGTGATTACAGTACAGTTATAGATAGGGATTACTATGACGATCTTTCTGATGGAGCCCTTCACTTTTCCTGTTTTTTCCATGTGGCCTAGATCGACATAATGTCTCAAGCCAGGACTCGTCTACAGAGATTGCAACAAAGACACATTTGTCTTTTCACATTTCCAGCACCATCTCCATTTATTTCCAACCTGCACAAGCTACTAATACCTCAATGCTGATCTGCTGCTGCCACCGTATGTGTCCCTATTACTGCACCTCCTGCATGGCACAAAAATAGCTCTCCTCTTACCGCCCCTCATAATAATGCCCAACACTGTGCCCCACATAGTAATGCCCACCACTGTGCCTTTTACTGTGCCTAGGAAACAGTGAAACTGTGTCCACATTTTGACCCCTAGAAGCTAATAATGTCCCTGTGTGCCCCTTTGACAGTCACAATATCCTGAGTGCCCCTATAACAATAAGTGACTACTTAACATTTAATAATGTCCCCTGAATCCTCCCCTGTACAGCTCCTCTATACACAGTATGATGGGCCCACAGCTCCCTATACATAGTATGAGGTCCTCCAAACTGTATGATGACCCCACAGTAGTCCAGACACTGTATAATGGCCAACCAGCAGTCTCCACACTGTATAGTAGCCCCCATTCTGTAGGATGGCCCCATTACTAGCCCCCACTCTGTATGAGTACCCCCTTAGTAGCCACTACTTTATATGAGGGCCCCTTAGTAGCTCTCACTTAATGGCATCATATATAGTGGGGGCTACTAAGTGGGCCCCTTATATGTAATAAGAGCTACTAAGGCCCCCTTAGTAGCCCCATTATATGTGAAAGCCCCCTTAGTAGCTCCCACTATATACGATGGCCCCTTTTGTAGCCCCCACTATATATGAGGGCCCTTTTAGTAGCCCTCACTATATATGATGGCCCCCTTACTAGCCTCCACTATATATGAAGGCCCTCTTAGTAGCCCCCACTATATCTGAGGGCCCCATTAGTAGCGCCAACCATACATAAGGTCCGCCTTAGCAGCCCCCAGTATTTATGAAGGCATCCTTAGTAGCCTCCAGTATTTATGATGGCCCCCTTAGTAGCCTCCACACATAATGGCCCTGACACAATATTAAAATAAAAAAATAAACATCATATACTCACCTAAAATGATGAGATGAGTCCAGCGGCAGACAGAGGCAATGACGTCATTGCACAGGGACTCTTATGTCTTGTTCGTGTCACGGTGTGATGACGTCATCAAATCGCTCCGCCCGAGACCTACAGTTCTGCAGCCCTAAAGCGATAAAGTTAAGGATGGCAGTCGCTCTGGGTGGGCCCCTCTGAGCGTGGGGCCTATGGTGACCGCACCCTCTGTCCCCCGGTAGCTATGCTACTGATTCCACTTGAGGAACTTAGTGACTCGGAGGTCACCATCTTCAAGAAGAATCTTAGTAGACCTTCTGAAGGAGATATTGGACTGAATAGAGTTTATCAAGTAGGAGGCCCTAAGTTCAGAGACACTAACTGCCCTCACAGTATTATTTGCATGGTGCACTTTTATAAACAAAAAGAAGATATTGTGCGAAGAGCCTGGGAGATGGGACCTGTGCACTATAATGGTGTGGAGATTCCTATTCTCTTAGATTTTTCCTTACTTACCCTTAATGTGCGCAGGATGATGAGCCTGTTGGTGGAGGAGGCCAAAACTGTCTTTGCCCATTTTCACTGGGGTCACCCCTTCCATGTCACACAGAAAAAGCAGAGACATCATTTCAGGGTCAATTCGTCTGCGGACCTTTTGGAGGCATCCTGTTTCCTGGACGTGTTTCCTGTCCAAGTTCTAGTCCAGACTTTATCCCCAGTATTTCAACTTCGCCTGTATTGACAGTTGCCTCAACAGAGCAGAATGATTTGACTTCGGATAGAAAAAATAGCACAATCCTGAGCAGGGTCAGGTGCCCATCTCCACCATCCACAGCTATATTTTTTGAATCTGACTATACTGGACTTTATTTTTCTCTTTTAATTGTTCTGGTCCAATACCTCTTGTAGGAATGGGATCTTGTTATCCATGTTTTTTCTTTTCTTTTTTTTTTCCATCTTATTTAATAGGTATCAGAGCTTGATTGAACACTCACCCTGATCTCTTTATAGCTCTTTATAGACTGTAAGCTCTTATGGGCAGAGTCCACACTACTGTGTTCGGTGGCCTTTAGGCCATCGTCTGTTAGGGATTCCAGGCTTGCCATAGAAGCTTTAACTGATGCATGAGTTAAAGATCAAGCAATGCAAATTCAAATAAAGTCTGTTGTGTCACAGGCTGAAGCATTAACCGCAGATTGGTCCAATTAATAGAGCTTAAAAAATGGTAGGTACTTTCCAGACCACCAGTTAAATTTAATTGTTTTAACAGTTTTTATGAGCAATGCTGGCTGTTGTATTATACATTAAGAACTTGTTTTAATAACTATAATTTATGACTTTAAATGGCTGGGTTATTTGCTCACCAACCACCACTGACGAAGCATTTGTGAAACGCGCGTCAGGTGTTTGGTGGGTGAGTATAGTTACTTATTGTGATATTACTTATAGCATGTCGTATATTTCTGGAGGTTGAACTGCTTTATAAAAATTCGTCCATGGTCCATTTGCATATGGTCACAGAAACTGGGTGACTATTTGTATTCATATACCTGAATTTATCTAACCAATATATCTCATATATATGTGTCACCCTATAATTGTTAACATATACTATTGGGACCCCCTACAGTTACTCACCCACCAATCTGTCTGCCTGTGTGTCTGTATTTAGGATTTTATTATATGCTTCTTTTAATTATTTTTGTATTCAATAAAGATTATTAACTTATCTATTGTGTGATTACTACAGTCCTGGAATGCTTTGGTTTTTAGTATTTTCATGTGGTATGATAGCTGCATGGCATTATGGGGAAGCCCGCCCAATTCTTCTCTGGCTGATTCAATGTTCTGGAAAGTGTAAAAAGGTGGTGGCCAATTTAGGCAAACCAATCACAAATGTTTCAAATTTGCTGGGCTCAATGAATTCCTAAAAACTCAATATGAATTAGATTCATATCGAATCAATTTGTTTTTCTCTATAAAACATATATTAAGGAATCTGAAAGTAAAATTAACAAGCAACAAAGATATTCCACTGTAATTAGTTGTCTTATATTTAAACCTAACATGAAAGGAGAAGCATGTCTACATATACAAAACAAACGCATCAAGTCCATTGAGAAGCATCAAAATGTCATATAGAATGTTAAAAGTGGTGTGTGCGCCTCACCACAGTGAGGGACAGGAGTAGGATTTGTGGTAAGGTACACAACAGCTAGTCATGAATTAGATGAACTGATGTCACCACGCACCATCCCACCCATTTTGGCAGAGATGGCCGAAACTGCCACAAAAACGCCAAAAGTCACAAATACTTTACCCAACTTTGCGTTGCGCATACATTTTACTGCTTTTCAAAGTGTTTTACACCTTATTTCTGGTGTAAACACGTTAATGAATCAAGGCCTTCATGTAGCTGATCCACCCTGTCCACTGGATATTGATTACAATACACCCCAAGACAAGATACTAGAAAATAGAATTATTATTAAGCAGCCAATAGGTGGTTTTGGGAGATATTCCTAGAAATCGTGGAATATAAATCTCACCCTATACCTATATTTGAGTGCCATTAGAATTGGACAGAATTTCTGTGGTAGCAAAAGGAGATAATGAAGTTACCACTTTAATTAGAAGAGTACATCCGAGCTTACTTTATACAAGCAAGAAAAATTTAAGGGCAGACTTCAATCGTCTAAGGATCAATTGCATGAAATTGTTCACCACCGCAAATTTAATGAGCCAATTATAAGTTCCCACTATTTTGTCTATTCTAAATGAATTAACTATAACTGAGGAATCTAATCTTAATCACTTAAGGCAGTTTCTGTGTCTTCAGATGTGAGACATTGGTAGATGAAACTCTGTCGTATTGTAGTAGCATAGATACCTCATTGGCCAACGGGTTCAAGAATAGGCTATCCCAAGATTTTGGCTACGCGCTCAACATTCTGACATCAATTCAGCAACTTAGCAAAACTCTGAACTTCACTATTAATGAAACAATGACTTCTGACATCATGTAGTCGATAATGAATGATGTCACTTGTTTTACCAGCCCCACTGGGTAGTTTTAACTATCTAAATCTTGTGATATAATTTTTGTTAGCAATATTGGAGAAGCCGTCGCTGCTTCTTTGACCGAACTAAAAAGGTTGAGGTGAAGGTGGTGGTTGCTCAAAGAGTCAAAATCCTAGAAATTGTAGCGTCGGCGTCCCTGCCTCCTGCTAGGCAGGGACGCCGTTCCCCTCACCTCTCCGCTCCGTGCCCGGCGGCTTCCTCCCACTCTGCTGGCAGTGCGCGCTGCTTCCCGGCCTCTGTGCTTAGGGCGCGCGCGCACGCTCCCCCTCTCTTAAAGGGGCCGCGCGCGCCGTCCTAAGGAGTCCCCGGCCAATGGCCGGAGGACCTCACCATATATAAGGCACCTCCTCCAAAATGGAGGTGCCTGAGCAATGTTGATGCAAAGCCTATCAACTCAGCTTCAGCCCTCAGGTCCCGTTACCAGATACCTGCCAGTTACCTGCCAGATTCCTGCTTGATACCTGCCTGATACCTGTCTATCTGCTTGCAGTCCTGTGGTCCGACAGTCTGCCTACCAGCACCTGCCAGTCTGTCTATGAATCAGTCTGCCCGCTCACCTGGGAGCGTCCACCTGCTACCTGCCTGCTAGCCTACCTGGAGGCTTAGCCGTCACTTGCTGTGACCACCTGCCTGTCCAGAGACTCTTGCCCGCTCACCTGGGAGCGTCCACCTGCTACCTGCCTGCTAGCCTACCTGGAGGCTTAGCCGTCACTTGCTGTGACCACCTGCCTGTCCAGAGACTCTTGCCCGCTCACCTGGGAGCGCCCACCTGCTACCTGCCTGCTAGCCTACCTGGAGGCTCTGCCGTCACTTGCCATGACCACCTGCCTGTCTAGAGACTCTTACCCTGCTGTCACTTGCCGTGACCATCCGCCTGTCAAGAGACTGTTCCTGTCACTTGCCGTGACTACCTGCCCGCCTTCCCTGGGAGCCACCCGCTTCCTTACAAGGACTGCCCCTTTGTATAGTTGCTCTGAGGTTCCACCTCCCAGACCCGTTACAGAAATGTCTCTTTTTTCTTTAGTCTGGAGGGTGAGCCTTATTCTTCAAATCTCCCATCTTCACAAAGAATAACTCTCAAGAACGTGGCTGCCAGAACTGTGCTGAGTCTTTTTTCATATTCCATATTGAAAGGATTGTTTCACAGAGATTCAATTCACAAAGATAAGAACCTCGCACAATTCTTACTGAAGCGATCAGTTATTCTTCCAAAAGTGATTTGTTCCATATAATTGACATGATACCAGGAAAAAAATAATCTACAGCTTGATTGTTAGACACAACAAAATGACTTATTCAACTTTTACTAATGTAGAAGGGACAAGTCGTTGAAATCAGTGATTGGCTGCATCGCTCTCCACGTTACGTCACTGTTGCAGCCAAACAGTAGAGACCAGGACAGCGATGGAGAGGTAGTGCTGAACCCAGGAAGGGTAACCAAAGAACAGTTAGTGTTTTTACACCTAACTGAGCCTATGGGTAGAGGTTTGATAAAAGTGAACAACCCCTTTAAGTGTATAACAAATGCTATTTTTCACCCCAAAATTTTGGCATGGTGGGTTAGTAGAATCAGTATATGGTCCCAACTGGTCCTGTCTTCTCTGTGAGATAGCCACTGCCAGACTCTTGCCAAGATCAGGTTTTTCATATGTAGTGATGGATTAGGATCTGTGTTGAAGAGGAAAGAGAGAATGATGTATCTAAGGCACCAATAACCCCGTAATAAAGCAAAACAATATGAATACAAAAATATGACATACTTAATTACATGATCACAGTGAAGAGCTAATATTAAAAAGCAAAAATAAATAGAACATTTTTTGCAATAAGACCAATTAGATCTCCACAGAATAATATGTGTGGAAATCAAGTTCATCTCCATACAAACCAATATAAAACAAAATACAAAGGTACATGTACAAAATAAGTAGAGGGTGGCCGTAACACAACTACAAATTACAGAGATACAAAAAAGCATATATAAGGAGTAATACAAATACCAGACCCTAAATATCCATGCATCGCTATGGTGCTATCCTTAAAGTGTAAAAGGATAGGGAGAGGGTATGAACCCCACATGTTACGACAGCTGCTGTGGCTTCTTCAGGGATGTTTCAGGCATTCACTCATTTGAACTTATATAGCGAATTAAATGATGAATTAGTATTCTGGTTTTGTAAAATATATAAAGTATATGCTGTCAGAGGCCACAGCCCCACTAACAGTATTTGTCCAGCATTTTTTCTTATAAGTGGGAGCCAAAATGAGGAGTGGGTGATAAATGCAGAATTGGTGACTTGTCTCTATTCTACCTTTTCTCTGATTGTTCCTGTTAGGTGGTTGCTGGACCTGAAATTGGGTCAGAGTCATCAGTGGATTCTGTGGTCTCCCATTCTGGTCCAGCCAGGGCAATGCTGCTTAGCATTGCTCTCAGTCCCAACGCCTAGCTAGTGCATGAGATGTACAGGCTGTCTCTTGGATCTTTGCTCCTAGCAGTGTTAAGCATAGGTTGCAGAGGGGAACAGGGCTGCCACAGTCTAAGTCCAGAATGCACTGCGCTGAGCATGCCCGTGACATGGCGGACCGTGATTGGTGGTTTGGTATCAGCTGATCCAGTGACCTGGCACCGCCTGATTGGTCGCGGGTGACGTCATCAGTAGTGCGACCAATAATGCGATGGTGGGCAGGGCTTAGTCTTTAAATAGGCCGCCCACAAGCATTGCGGTGCGCTCTGATCATTTGAGCTTAGGTTGAGTTCCTGTGTGGACGCTTAGCTGTTCTCTCCGTGACCTGCCGATGCCAGAGTTCGCTCGGCTGATTAGCACAGGTCGCTTAGTCAGGTTAAGCGGCCCTTAGGCAGGTTTAGCGGGGCTTAGGCAGACTTAGCTGGGGGAGGCAGGTAGTTCCCATTTGGCAGTCTGGCTCCGGCAAGGAGGTTGCTATACACCTCGAGCAGACTACGGGCCCCGTATCCCTGGCACCGCCTGTTAGCCACGTGGAGAGTTACTCCGCAGTCCGGTCCCACACCGGCTGGAGCATGTACATGCCGGCCTGCTGCGTAGCCTCTGTGCAGTTAACAGGGCTACGGCTATGATTATTTGTAGCACATCTCTCGTGCAGTTAACGGAGATAGTGCGAATCCCTTTTCCCATCCAGGTGTGTTGTTAACACTGGAGGGATGTACACTTTAAGTTGGTTGTCTTACATGCTTACCCGGTGGGTGTTCGGCCGCAGTCTTCGTGGCTGCACCGTGGACCCCAAGGTTCGGTTGCATATCATTTTAATAAAGTTGTTGCAACCATCCCCCTAACAGTATCAGAGCGCCAGGATCTTGCCGAACATGGCTGACAACCAGCAACTGCAGCGCTATATACAGCAACTTGAGGCCAGACTTAGGACTCTGGAACAAGCTGCCCCGGTGGCTGATATCACTGCAGTATCTACCCAGGCAGCTTCTCAGGCGGCCAATCTGGTTAACACGGCTGCGGCGAATGCTGCGGCAGCTGCAATTGCCCCATTACCCCGTTTTGCTCTCCCGGAAAAAAATTCTGGCGACAGCAGATCCTGCAGAGGTTTTATTAATCTGTGCTCCATTCAGTTAGAGATGATGGAAGCACGGTTCCCCTCCGAAAGGGCCAAAGTGGATTTTGTCATCTCGTTACTTTCTCACAGGGCCTTAGAGTGGGCTACCTCCTTGGGAGCGGAGTGACCCGGTAGTGGCTAATGCGGGTCTCTTTCTTAGAGCCCTAAAGACTGTTTTCCTAGGTCCTCAGGTCACGCAAGATACGGCTCTTAAGCTTCTTGCGTTGGTCCAGGGTTCGGCCACCGCCAGCCACTATGCCAACCAGTTTAGAACCTTAGCGGCTGAATTGGATTGGTCTGAGCAGTCGTTAATCCCGGTGTTCTGGAAGGGTCTGGCTGGGCATATTAAAAATGCTCTATCTACCAGAGAGATTCCAACCTCCCTGGAGGAGTTAATCTCTCTCGCTAACCGAATAGATTTGCGTCATGCAGAACACAAGTTAGAGCTGGAGGTCTCCAGACCTTAGTTTCGGTTGGCACCTTCATTCTCTAGACCCATTTCCAAACCCGCGACTCCTGACCCGGAGCCTGAGGCTATGGATATATTCCGGACTGAGTCTAGCTCCTCTCGTTCCCGACCTGCACATCTCTTGGAGTACCCCATTAATAAGGGTTCCAAGCAGTCGGGAAAACGAGTGTGTCTAACCGCCGTTGGAGGAGGTGTGTTAGATTCAGGGGCTTCTTCCTCCAAATTATTGTATAAGGTGACGTTGCTCTTCGGAACAACCACGGTTACTGCCAAAAGCGTGGGTGGATTCTGGCGCCAATGGCAATTTTTTGTCATCTACATTTGCCCAGAAGCACGCCATTCCTATGGAGTTACTGCCAAAACCAATGAACATTAGGATAGTCAACGGTTCACTGCTGGACACGCAAATCACTCACCAGTCGATTCCCCTCATCATGTCGTTTCCTCAGGGTCACCAGGAGGTTATCTCCTTTCTTATTATTCCCGGTGGATTAGATGAGGTGCTATTGGGTCTTCCATGGCTACGTTGTCACACTCCACACATTGACTGGGGTATGGGGAGAATTTCTTCCTGGAGTGAGAATTGTGTGTCTCAGTGTATGGTTACAACCGCCCGGAGGGTAGTCTCTGAGCCTTCTACCGACTTGGCCGCTCTCCCTGTGCAATATCAGAGTTTTGCGGATGTCTTTTCCAAAAACGCTGCAGAGACTTTGCCTCGCCTCCGACCGTATGGCTGTCCCATTGATTTGGTCCCGGCACGGAGTCTCCTCGCGGTAGGGTTTATCCTCTGTATGTCCCCGAGACCCAGGTCATGTCTGATTATATCAAAAAGAACCCTCGGGTAGACGCCTTGTCCCGGTCCATGGATAAGGTTGAGGACAATGATGAGCCCAGACTTACCATTCCTTCGGGGAGTATGTGGACGGTGGCTCCAGTGTCCCTAAACAAGGTTGCTTCTGGGAGGACGTTCGTTCCTCCTAATCTACAAAATGAGGTGCTCTCCTGGGCACATGCCGCTAAGATTGGAGGTCATTTAGGGGTCAAACGTACCACGAAGTTTCTCCAACTGTCTTATAGGTGGCCCGGTGGCGCCAGGACGTTAAGGAATATGTTCTAGCGTGTGTCTCCTGTGCGAGAGATAAATCATCCCGTCAAAGTCCGGCTGGGCTTCTTTATCCGTTACCCGTGGCAGATTCCACAGGTCAGACCCTGTTTCTTCTGAATAGTGGCCAACATCCGCGCGTTCCGGTTCCTATGCCAGTTCCCTCTGTGGAACCTGGGGTCAGAGATTGGGCTCTGGAGTTTTGGGAACATACCCAGGATGCTATATTGGCCTCCAAGAATCGGATGAGAGAGTCGGCTGACACTCATCGCCGTCCAGCCCCCGTATTCTCTCCTGGTGACAGGGTTTGGCTCGCGGCTCGCAATATCAGAGTATGCAGGGAATCTGCTAAGTTTGCCCCCCGCGTTATTGGTCCTTTCAAAATTTTGGCCCAAGTAAACCCAGTAGTGTACCGTTTACAGTTACCACGACACCTGAGGAGTCACAACACTTTTCATGTGTCGCTCCTTAAGCCTGTTTGCCTGACAAAATTCGCTGAACCCCAACCTGCTACAGACACCAAGGGTGATAATCTCGAGGTGCAAGCTATTGTGGGGTCTAAGATGGTTCGTGGGAAAAAATATTGCCTGGTACACTGGAGGGGTCATAGATCTAAGGATCACTCCTGGGAACTGGTTGACCACATTCATGCTCCTCTGCTCATTGAGGAATATGAGCGTCAAGTGAAGGGGGATGTTAGAAGAGGGAATAATGTTAGGCTTTGGGTGGTTGCTGGACCTGAAATTGGGTCAGAGTCATCAGTGGATTCTGTGGTCTCCCATTCTGGTCCAGCCAGGGCAGATGCTGCTTAACATCACCATTGGTCCCAACACCTAGCCAGTGCACGAGATGTACAGGCTGTCTCTTGGATCTTTGTTCCTAGTAGTGTTAAGCATAGGTTGCGGAGGGGAACAGGGCTGCCACAGTCTAAGTCCAGGATGCACTGCACTGAGCATGCCCGTGACATGGCGGACAGTGATTGGTGGTTTGGTATCAGCTGATCCGGTGACCTGGCACCGCCTGATTGGTCGCGGGTGACATCATCAGTAGTGCGACCAATAATACGACGGTGGGCAGGGCTTAGTCTTTAAATAGGCCGCCCACAAGCATGGCAGTGCGCTCTGATCATTTGAGCTTAGGTTGTGTTCCTGTGTGGACGCTTAGCTGTTCTCTCCGTGACCTGCCGATGCCAGAGTTCGCTTGGCTGATTAGCACAGGTCGCTTAGGCAGGTTTAGCGGGGCTTAGGCGGACTTAGCTGGGGTATGCAGGTAGTTCCCGTTAGGCAGTCTGGCTCCGGCAAGGCGGTTGCTATACACCTCGAGCAGACTACGGGCCCCGTATCCCTGGCACCGCCTGTTAGCCACGTGGAGAGTTACTCCGCAGTCCGGTCCCACACCGGTTGGAGCATGTGTATCGCCCCTGAGGCTTCAGTCGCCACAGAGGTACTGCACCTCACCCAGAGGTGTGGTGTCTCCCTTCTCTCAGGTAAGGAGAGAGTGCTGCATGGAACCCCTACATCTACATCCAACACTACACTGCTCCAGGCTGGCAGGAGGGGCAACATGCAGAGCGCAGCTGCTGAGCCCTGACCCTGGCTGGAGTGGGGGGAACCCAAAGGTAGGGGGAACCAGTAGTGGGCGTGGGTGAAGGAAGTAGTTAGAGGGAGCACTTTGGTAGGAGTATAAGATAGGGAAGCCATCTTGGGGTGGTGGTCAGATAGTTCTGGAGAGCAGTTCAGAAGAACAGCTCGGGACAGTTCAGAAGAACCGTCCGGGAGCAGAATCTCATTAGGAGCTCTGCTCCACAAGTAGGGCCAAGTCTGGAGGCCCAGGAGGGGAGCAGGGAGTAGGCTCCGTTCTAGGAAAGGATCCCAGGGGGTACGGTGCGTGCAGGACGGCACCCGTACGCCCCGCATCTGTCAGAAGACAGAGGGATTGTAGCCGCATTCTAGTCCCTTGAGGGTCAAGCAAGTCTGTGTAACTCCGACGGACAGGAGGGACTTCAGAGTACCCGAACAGGATTGAGAGTGGGCAGCGCAGAGCAGGAGGGAGAAAGACCAGTGTCAAGACGGTCAAAATAGGAACATGAGAAAGTGGGGTTCTGCCAGGTATTCCCAAGCTGCCTGAGGAAGGATTGAACCCCTGCCCGGTGAACGCAGCGCGACGCGGGAGTCCTTCACCTGTACAGTGCACCTGTGGACTGTGTTAAGAACTGTGAGTAAAATCTCGGATGACTGCACTGTACTGCCTCCGTCCATTCTTTCATCGGCACCACTGTTCCCCCCTGCACTACAACACCCAGCGCAACCCACGCTCTTTCACTTCACTGCCCTGAGGCCTGTTCCACCTGTGGGGAGCTGTCCCATCACAATCTGCCCTAACATCTGCCTCAGAGGACTGTTGCAGCACTGGTGATCCTCACCAGACACCACAGGTGGCGTCATGAACTTTCTAAAAATACCCCCCTTTTTGCACTGACCGCCCTGGGTCACGGACCGGGCCAGCCACCGTGATATTTCCCACCAACCAGCATCCAGAGGCCTGGCTGCCGAGTACCCCATGGCCCTGGGGGCGCATCAAGATCTGGCCTCACGAACAGGATGCGTGACCAGCCCGTATCGGCGGGTGAAGTGTGCCTGAAGAATTGTGCTATGTTACTGAATGTGGCACCCGCCCCAGAAGAACGGGCGCCATTATGTGCGTGCTAAAGGACAACAAAATGGAACCTCCCATCGTGGGCCAGGTCCCGGAATGGCGCCAAAAGCCAACCATGTCCCTTGCAACAGTGACTGTCCGCATAGATGTGTCCGTCAAGGCAGGGAGGCCGTCACAGGGAGTGACCGACAGCAGATCGCCATGGGGCCGCTCCCGAAAGAAGAGAGGAGGCGGAGAGAAGGAATGGAGACAGGGTGTGGTCCTAACCAGTTTAGACAGACCGCACCCAGCAGCAAGCATGGACGGACGCGAATACGAAGCCTCCGCCTCCGGCCTGCTGCAGCGTCAAGCAGATCCCCTCATCCAGGAGTGAGAAGTGGAGAAATTGTCCCCGGAGGACAGGGAGTTCCTCCAGAGCGAGGTCCTCGAGCTGGGCCAACAGGTGGAACGAGCCCAGCAAGCAGCGGTCGCAAAGTGGAGAAGCGAGCTGCTGGAAAAGTTGGCAGCACGGCGGAAAGCAGCACCGGATGCTAGCAGCGGCCCCCAGCCCCGGCGGAGCCCGTGGAGAACCAGGAGGCCGTATGGAGTACAGGAGCAGGTAGGAAAGAATCCCCAGTCCCGGGCGCTGCCAGCGCCGACCTGCTCCTGGGCCTCTTTCCCCACACGGAAACCCCTCATGACCCGGCTGGGTCAGGGAAGAATGAAAAGTACCCCAGGCGGGGTCCCCACTATTGAGCCAGCAGGTGGGACTGAACACTAATTGTATATAGTCACCCGTAAGGGTGCAGTATTTGAGAGTTGAAAATAGTATTTTGCCTTATAGTGTGTGTTTACTTAAGTACCCGTCAGGGTAGATAGACTTGTAGGCTGGGGACAGTGAAAGGTCAAGAACTTGCATTGTAAAATAGTTCAGCACTTCTTAAAGTGCACCCTATTGGTTTTATATTAATAACCATGATCACAGAACAAAAACCCGTTTGGCGTGGCGGAAGCCGTGGTCCAACTCTAGGATCGCCTATGCCCTGCAGCCACGCCCAGGGCCTACGTTGAGGGTTTGCGGACGGGTCCCTCACGCTGCTACTTTTTGCACTTATTGAAGAAGGAAAATGTTATTTAAGAAAGTTTTATAATGTCTCTGAAAAATGTAACCTGTAACGTTTAAGGAAGATGTGCCTCCCATAAAGGGAAGAAATGTTGAGTTTTGCAATCTTATATGCGGATGCATCTAAAAATTTGCATGTCATGTATACCCTGTTTTACTCTGTTCCAGCCTGCGGATGTGCTGCGTTTTACCGGGGGGGGAGTGTGGCACCCCTGAGGGTTCAGTCACCACAGAGGTACGGCACCTCACCCAGAGGTGTGGTGTCTCCCTTCTCTCAGGTAAGGAGGGAGTGCTGCACGGAACCCCTACACCTATATCCAACACTGCACTGCTCCAGGCCGGCAGGAGGGGCAACATGCAGAGCACAGCTGCTGAGCCCTGACCCTGGCTGGAGTGGGGGGAACCCAAAGGTAGGGGGAACCAGTAGTAGGTGTGGGTGGAGGAAGTAGTTAGAGGGAGCACTTTGGTAGGAGCATAAGATAGGGAAGCCATCTTGGGGTGGTGGTCAGATAGTTCTGGAGATCAGTTCAGAAGAACAGCTCGGGACAGTTCAGAAGAACAGTCCGGGAGCAGAGTCTCATTAGGAGCTCTGCTCCACAAGTAGGGCCAAGTCTGGAGGCCAAGGAGGGGAGCAGGGAGTAGGCTCCGTTCTAGGAAAGGATCCCAGGGGGTACGGCGCGTGCAGGACGGCACCCGTACGCCCTGCATCTGTCAGAAGACAGAGGGATCGTAACCGCATTCTTGTCCCTTGAGGGTCAAGCAAGTCTGTGTAACGCCGACGGACAGGAGGGACTTCAGAGTACCCAAACAGGATTTAGAGTGGGCAGCGCAGAGCAGGAGGGAGAAAGACCAGTGTGAAGATGGTCAAAATAGGAACATGAGAAACTGGGGTTCTGCCAGGTAATCCCAAGCTGCCTGAGGAAGGATTGAACCCCTGCCCGGTGAACACAGCGCGACGCGGGAGTCCTTCACCTGTACAGTGCACCTGTGGACTGTCTTAAGAACTGTGTGCAAAATCTCGGATGACTGCACTGTACTGCCTCCGTCCATTCTTTCATCGGCGCCACTGTTCCCCCCTGCACTACAACACCCAGCGCAACCCACGCTCTTTCACTTCACTGCCCTGAGGCCTGCTCCACCTGTGGGGAGCCGTCTCATAACAATCTGCCCTAACATCTGCCTCAGAGGACTGTTGCAGCGCTGGTGATCCTCACCAGACACCACAGGTGGCGTCACGAACTTTCTAAAAATACCTCCCTTTTTGCACTGACCACCCTGGGTCATGGACCGGGCCAGCCACCGTGATATTTCCCGCCAACCGGCATCCAGAGGCCCGGCTACCGAGTACCCCACGGCCCTGGGGGCGCGTCACATGTACATGCCGGCGTGAGTCACACACACTTCCTAGCGCCTGCTGCGTAGCCTCTGTGCAGTTAACAGGGCTACGGCTACGATTATTTGCAGCACATCTCTCGTGCACTTAATGGAGATAGTGCGAATCATTTATCCCGTCCAGGTGTGTTGTTAACACTGGAGGGATTTACACTTTAAGTTGGTTGTCTTACACGCTTACCCGGTGGGTGTTCGGCCGCAATCTTCGTGGCTGCACCGCGGACCCCGGGGATCAGTTGCATATCATTTTAATAAAGTTGTTGCAACCGTCCCCCTAACAGTTCCTCACCTGGTTTTGGCTCCCAGAAAAAATACTGACCAAATACTGATAGTGGGTCCATGGCCTAACATAAAAATCCTTACCTCCCAGACTTGCACCATTTTTCTAATCTCAATGTCCCACTCCCTGGCTTTCACATGACTTAAACAATGTCTTGTGACCACTCTGGCCAATCAGCAATCACTAATTGGCTGAAGCCTTTTCTATTTTGTTAGCTAGGACTTGAATGATGGATGTGACATTATTCCTGAGCCCAGTAAAAGCCTTTTTTTGGGGCCCATTGAGCTTATTCCAAGTCCTTGTGATCCCCACTGAGCCCAGTACAAGTACTTGTGATTTCTCCTAATCCTAGTGAAAGTGCCACCTGAGAGACCACTGCCACCGAATGTAACATGGAGTTTCTCAATCCAAATGCATAATCTGTAACACGTCCACCAAACTGTGGTATAACACCTTACCTATGGCACTAATATTATTGGACACCGTGGGTGAGACTCCAACCTCGACACCCTTTATAGCTATGTATATATCATATCGGATCTCACAGTTGTGAAGAACACTGACACTTTCCATAGGAAAATATTGTAATGTTGATGCCCATTGTGTCAGTGTCATCTTTAACCCCTTACTGTAAATGGACAAAACTTTCTGCACTGGGATCCTCAAGTGTGAAGGGGGATAAGGAGCTAAGCCCACTCCTCACAAGATGTTTTACAGCCAGCATATGTCTGTAATATCTGAGACTGGAGTTAGCTCCATTTGCTTCCAATTAACTGACTGCAACATTTAGATGGAGTGATCACCAATGCGTGCACATCAGCTCCCATAGATCCCTCTGCAACATGATCATGAGATGTATAAAAAAAAAGCGCCAGCCTGCCATGCAAAAAAAAAAACCCAATCAGCTCCATTGTCGGAAAAAAATAAAAAAGTTGTGGGTCTCCAAAAATGCTATCAAAAAAACAAATTATTTTTTATCAATTTTTTTTTTACAAAGTTCAGATTTTTTTCTTTCAACGGGTAATTTTTACCTTACACTGAATGTTGTAAAAATAAAACCCAACTAACAATGTCAGAGCTGCTTTTTTTTTCATCAATCCCTCCAAGTTTTTATTTATTTATGGTGGAATGCAAATCTACAACTTCAAAAAACAAGCCCTCATATGGTTACGTCGATGGAAAGTTAAAAAAAAAGTTATAGCTCTCAGAAGAAAGGAAGGAAAAAGCAAAAGTTCAAAAATGTAAAATAACCCATCTATTAGGGTTTAAAGACAACCATGTTACTCTGAGTACATTTTTTCGGACAAAACCTTTAAAATGTGCAATACCAAAAACCTAAACCAATGTTCCTACCCTAACCTGTAGATCATCCTTTCTTCTCCTCACCAGATGAACATCATCAATTTAATTTTAACCATTTTTAAATTTGACTTTCACAACGTGTATCTTGATGGAACTGGACTAAACCTAAGAAGAACGTTCAAGAACGAAAGTTTTGCTGTAATTCACCACTAGATGTCTCTAAATCAGCAAACGAATGGAAAATAAAACTGATGTAGAAGCTCCTCTCTTGGAAGAAAAAAAAATCACTTTTCTGACATTCAGGTATGTTTTGGGGTATATTACTGTGAACCTGTGAAGATGGAACCCAGCACAAAGCAAGGACAAGACCAGGAGACAGAAGCCCAAAACCTACTGCTGAACCTCACATCTTCTCCTCATCACATTCTTTGGGCCGCAGATAATGACTCCTGTCAACACCTGGACTTTCCTTCTCCTGGTCTGTGTCAACTCCATTGTCTTCTCCAAGAGATGCATATGGCTTCAAGACAACCACAAAGATCTCCCCAACAAAATGCTTTACAACTTCCATCACATGGTGAGCTCCAGGCACTTGTGGGCTAGTTTTTTCTTCCTATAGACCAGTGTTTCCCAAACTCCATTCCTCAGGACCCCCAAGATGTCATGCTTTCAAGAATTCCTTAGTATTGCACATGTGATGGAAGTATCATCAAGGCACCAGGAAATCTCTCACCTCTGCAACAATCTGGAAATCCTGCAAGACCTGTTGGGGGCCACGAGGACTGGAGTTTGGGAAACACTGCTATAGGCCAAGGTGACCTTAGTGACCTGCAGTGATGGAGCAATAGGTGGTGCAGATGGCACAGTCATCACAATCATACCATGGTCCATAGAGCTTGGTTCTGAAGTGACGTTATTTCTGCTTGATTACACATTGTTTTATATTCTATTCCAGATTCCACAGAATGGGACATCAGACGACTGTGTGACCAAAATAAGACCCAATGTCACTGATTTCTACAAAATCTACCAGGTAAGGTGATTTTACTGTAATTACATAATATTTTTTTTACTTTAAAAAAAAATTAAAACATTTTTTCTACAGGAAATATAAAGCTTTCCAAGATCAACTGTCTTTTTTTCTGCATTTGTTTCCAAACATACTTTTTATTTAACATTTTCAAATAAAGTTGCAAATTTATTGAAAATAGAAAAACATACTGAATGCCTTTTCTGTAGCATCCTCCTGCCATAGGCTTACACTGTGCAATAATAAAATGGATATCTTGGGAAAACAGGATGACAATTGAGACTTCCTCTTGGTCTGCTGAAAACGAGGACATAGATGGAAACATCAGTCGCAGGTCAATGGACACTTCAAAACATAACATATGGATATTTTACTGTATCCAGTTGCAAAATAACACAAAAAAACCCTCAAACTGATGTTTCCACAGTATATCCAGTCGTGATATCTACATTTACCTCTTTTAGTGATGATCAGAGCATCTAATGGTATTTAATTTTCATGTAGAAGAGAAGTAACTGATTTATGCAGAATTTCAAAGACCATTGATGTTACCAACAAAATCTTCCGCAATTGACCTCCCAATAGGGGAAGACTATAATCTTAGACAACTAAAGCACCTGGTCCAATAATCCATGTGAATTATTTACAGGTTGAATGTGCTGCCATGACGGTGAGTGAACTCTTCTACAAAACTGTCCATTTCTACACGAAGCACCAAGAGAAACTTGTGAGCAACCAGACATCCTGGGAGCAGCTTCGAGAAGATCTGTATCACCAGTCAAATCTGCTGGAGGACTGTGTAAGTTCTGCACCAAAGGAACCTAGAACCATCCTTGTTGTTACACTGGGCAATAACTAATCAATAGATTTTATTTCTCTCCAGATCTTGAGAACCACAAAAAACTGCACCGCAGTCCAAGAACTAGATGTATATTTCAATGAGCTGGAGAAGATCTTGGAAGAGCAGGTAATGGCCTCTACAATACTTAGAATTACATCTCTTCACGTCTGATCTTACAAGCAAACAGATTGATCAACCTCAGATGTTTAGGAATTCATACGTAGAAAAGTCAGCTGATTTGGAAAGGTGCTCCCTTGATATACATGAGATTTGCTTACTGTAGAGTTTAACTTTTATATCTTTCTAATTTGCAGGATGACGCAGTGTGCGCTCAGAGGATAATCCACGTATACATGAACCGCAATCTACTGCAGGCTGCTCGACTCTCCAAACTTATGAGGAATAAACATTTCCATAAAACCGCTCAGTAGTCAGACAAGTGTCTCCAGCTGCCGACCCCACCATGCTTTCAGCCACTTATTTATCTATTTTATTACTATTATTATTAATATAATATTTATCTATTTATTTTGTATTATTGCATTTTTCTATGTTTGGAAATAAAATATATTTTTTTGTAAGAATGTCTTCCTGGTCATTACCACATGATCCTGAACACAAATGGAGTAGATTATTTACATCACCGGCTAGACTTGAAATCAAGCAGCCAAGAGAATTTATCTAGTGGATGCAATGCCGAGAACAGAGTAGACTGATGGTATATAGGCTTATTCAGTGAACATAGAATCATATAATCATAGAATGGTAGAGTTGGAAGGGACCTCCTGGGTCATCTGGTCCAACCCCCTGCTCAAAGCAGGATTCACTAAATCATCTCAGACAGATATCTGTCCAGCCTCTGTTTGAAGACGTCCATTGAAGGAGAACTCACCACCTCTCGTGGCAGCCTGTTCCACTCATTGATCACCCTAACTGTCAAAAAGTTTTTTCTAATATCTAATCTGTGTCTCCTCCCATTCAGTTTCATCCCATTGCTTCTACATCTACATCTTTACTGAGCAGCAGCTTGGAGACTCTGGAGGAGCTAGATCCACCACTTGGATGTTCTAGGGACTGATTTACCAAAACATTAATGTGAGCAGAGACTTCAACATATGAAGGTGCACTAATAAAAGGATTTCCTTATCAGAGATATAGTGATTAGATCTAAATTAGAAATACATGTCTGATCACTGGGGAACAAGTGATGGGGACTTTTGACACTTTAGAAGTTTAGAGAGCTTTGTCAATGTAGAGACTTTAGATCTAATATTCAGAGGTAGGAAGTTGGATGGAACTTAACTGTTTACAACTCCAATTCCAAAAAAGTGTGAAATGTAAAGAAAACCTGAATCCAATGATTTGGAAATCTTTTATAGCCATATTTTATTCAGCACATAGGACACAGACCAGCAGGTGAAAGTTCAACAATTTTCCATTTCATTTGAAAAAATTCACTTACTTAGAAATTGATGGCAGCAATACATCAAAAAAGTTGAGCCCGCGTTGTGTCTACAATTGTGTACCGTCCCCTCTTCTTTTCAAAACAGTCCGTAAATGTTTGGGAAGTAAGGAGACCAATTGATGGAGCTCTGGGAGAGGAATCTTGTCTCATTCTTGTCTGATGTTGAATTCTCGCTTCTCCTCAGTCTGTGGTCTTTGCCGGATTTTTCATTTCATAATGTGCCACATGTTTTCTTTTTATTGAAAGGTCTGGACTGCGGAAGGCCTATTCGTCACCCAAACTCTTCTTCTGAGAATCCATGCTGTTGTGATGGATGCAGTATGTGGTTTAGCATTGTCTTGATGAAATATATAAGGCCTTCCCTAAAATAGACATTGTCTGCATGGTAGCATGTGTTGTTCAAAAACCTCTATATATTACTCAGCACTGATAGTGCCTTTCAAAATGGGTAATCTGAATATGCCATAGGCACTAATGCCGCCCCATACCATCAGAGGTGCAGGAGCTGTTCAAGTCCTTCTCCTCTTAAAGCGCACCTGTCAGCAGGATTGTGCTCAGTAAACTACATACACTGTCAGGTGAGTGACATTACACTGATTAATATGATACCTTGGTTGATGAAATCCATCCTGTGGTTCTTGAGTAATCTTTACGTTCAGTTTAGAGATAATGATATGCTCGTGCTCAGGGGCGGCCTGTGGGGGGCGCTCTATCTGGTGCTCTGCTTACTTATTCATCTATATGCTCTTATGACAGCTCACTGTGCTTTCACTGACCTGCCTCCTATTTTACATAATGCATCTGTTATGATCTGCTACAAGCACTAAGGAAAGACAAGAGATCTGTCCCTACAATAGAACTAAACTGAATCCCTACGATGTAACGGGGAACCTGACCCTACGATCAGACCCGCTAAAGTCCTCAGCTAGTCTGTACGAAGACCTATAGATGCAAGGAAGGGATCCCTACAAGATCTAGGGACTGGGATAAAGTTGGACACCTCGTAGCAGAAATTGTAGCAGTAAAAGACAAACACACAACATAGAACATAGACGTCAGAAGACCTAGCAAAACTAACAGAGAAAGGTAACAGAGCATCAAGCTAGCTCAAGAGTAGTAATACAATGAAGTCCAGCAAGGCCAGGAGGGCGGAGCCGGATTAAATAGGCAAAAAAGGTCATGTGACCAGCAAACTAGAAAAAAACCAACAGGAGAGTTCAAACAGTACCCCCTCTTCTAAGAGGATCCTCCGGATCCCCTAGGCCCGGGCTTATCAGGAAACCTCCTGTGAAACGCTCTGACAAGTCTGGAAGCAGAAACATCATCCGCCCTCACCCATGAGTTATCCTCGGGTCTGAAACCCTTCCAAGCGACGAGATACTGCAAACTCCCTCTATACCGTCTAGAATTTAGGATGCGGGAAATTTCATATTCCCCGTCCTCCACCACCGGAGGAACAGTGGCAGAGGCGTCACCAACCGACACATCAGCTCTTTTCAACAGAGAAACATGAAACACCGGATTAATCTTCCAGGAGGTAGGAACCTCCAACCTAACAGCAGATTGGTTAACTATCTGAAGCACCTTAAAGGGCCCTACAAACTTGGGACCCAATTTTTTAGAAGGAATCCTCAATCGCAGATTCTTAGAGGACAACCAAACCATGTCACCAATAGCAAACGAAACCTCTTGCCGTTTCCTATCAAAGTACCTCTTAGATTTTTTGTTAGCCTCCTGAAGATTATCACGCACATCCGTCCAAACTCTCTCCAAATCACCGGAAAAACTCTCCTCCTCAGGCACAGCCGATACCAATTTGGAGAATGACCCAAAAGACGGATGTCTCCCAGAACAACAAAAAAAAGGCGAACACCCAGCAGAAGAGGATGTATGGTTGTTAAGAGCAAATTCAGCAAGTGGCAGAAACTCAGACCACCCCTTTTGATTGTCTGCCACAAAGCAATGCAAGAACTGCTCAACATCCTGGTTCTTTCTTTCTGTCTGGCCATTAGACTCAGGATGATATCTGGATGAAAACGACAAATGAACTCCCAACCTGTCACAAAAGGCACGCCAAAAAACGAGCCACGAACTGAGGTCCCCTATCAGAAACAATGTCAGTAGGAACGCCATGTAGTCTGACAATTTCCTTGACAAAGGCCTTGGCGAGTGTCTTAGCGCAAGGCAGTTTGATGAAGGGAACCAAGTGACACATCTTGCTAGATGACCGTGAAACCTTCAGAGGGGGGAAGGTCAGTAATAAAGTCCATAGCCAGATGTGTCCAAGGTGCACTAGGAACCTCCAGAGGGCAAAGCAACCCCGCAGCAGGAGCATGCGAAGACTTAGATCTAGCACACACAGTACATTGACGCACAGACTTAATGACTTCCTTCTGCCATCCAGGCCACCATAAACTGCGACCCACAAGTCTCTTGGTCTCAGAAATTCCTGGATGACCTGCCAACCGAGACTCATGACACTCAACAAACAAATCTCTCCTAAAAGTCCTAGGCACAAACTACCTCCCATGGGGAGTGTTAGATAGGGCATTCTCCTGTGCTTTAAGAATCGCATCCTCCAAAACGGAGTCCAAAGCAGCAATCACAACACCTTCTTGTAAAATGCTCTCCTCCTCCTCCTCAGCACCGACCATGGGAGAAAAGCTGCGAGACAAAGCATCCGCTTTAACATTCTTGGTACCCGGGATGTAAGTAACGGAAAAATTAAACCGCGAGAAAAAAAGTGCCCACCTAGCCTGACGGGCATTCAAGCGCTTGGCAGCATCAAGATAGATCAGATTTTTATGATCAGTGAAAACCTGAATGGGAAATTCAGCACCTTCCAAGAGATGATGCCAGTGTTCAAATGCGAGTCTAATAGCCAGCAATTCCCGATTACCAATATCGTAATTAAGTTCAGTCTCAGAAAATTTTTTTGAAAAAAAGGCACAGGGATGTACTCCATCCTTGCTTTCCTGAGACAACACCGCACCGACTCCCACAGAAGAAGCATCAACCTCAACCAAAAACGGCTTAGTCACATCAGGCTGCATAAGGATGGGAGCAGAGGTGAACCTCTCCTTTAGAAACACAAAAGCTTCAATGGCCTCAGAAGTCCACTGAACCGCATTAGCACCTTTCCTGGTGAGATCGGTCAGCTGTTTGACAATAATAGAAACATTTTTTATGAATTTTCTGTAATAATTGACGAAACCCAAAAACCTCTGTATCGATTTCAAACCAATAGAATCATAGAATCATAGAATCATAGAATGGTAGAGTTGGAAGGGACCTCCTGGGTCATCTGGTCCAACCCCCTGCTCAAAGCAGGATTCACTAGATCATCTCAGACAGATGTCTGTCCAGCCTCTGTTTGAAGACGTCCATTGAAGGGGAACTCACCACCTCTCGTGGCAGCCTGTTCCACTCATTAATCACCCTAACTGTCAAAAAGTTTTTTATAATATCTAATCTGTGTCTCCTCCCATTTAGTTTCATCCCATTGCTTCTAGTCTTTCCTTGTGCAAATGAGAATAAAGATGATCCTTCTACAATGTGACAGCCCTTGACATATTTGTAGACAGCTATTAAGTCTCCTCTCAGTCTTCTTTTTTGCAAGCTAAACATTCCCAAATCCTGCAACCGTTCCTCATAGGACATGGTTTGCAGACCAGTCACCATTCTGGTCGCTCTTCTCTGAACTTGCTCCAGTTTGTCTATGTCTTTTTTAAAATGTGGTGCCCAAAACTGTACACAGTATTCCAGATGAGGTCTGACCAAAGAGGAGTAAAGACCGATAATGACTTCACGTGATCTAGACTGTATGCTTCTGTTAATACATCCCAGAATTGTATTTGCCTTTTTTGCTGCTGCATCACACTGTTGACTCATGTTCAGTCTATGATCTATTAGTATACCTAAGTCTTTTTCACATGTACTGTTGCTTAGCTCTATTCCTCCCATTCTGTATATGCTTTTTTCATTTTTATTGCCCAGATGTAGTACTTTGCATTTTTCCCTGTTAAAAACCATTCTGCTGGTTGCTGCCCACTGCTCCAGTTTATTTAGGTCTTTTTGAATCCTCTCTCTCTCTTCTCTAGTATTAGCTATCCCTCCTAGCTTTGTGTCATCAGCAAATTTAATCAGTTTACCCTCAATTCCTTCATCTAAATCATTGATAAAGATGTTGAACAATACAGGTCCCAGGACGGAGCCCTGTGGTACCCCATTTGAGACATTCATCCAGCTGGATGTGAAGCCATTTACAACCACCCTTTGAGTCCGATCACTAAGCCAGTTACGAATCCACCTAACAGTTGCCTGGTCCATTGCATACTTGGTCATTTTTTCAATAAGGATGGTGTGAGATACTTTGTCAAATGCTTTGCTGAAGTCAAGATATACTATATCTACAGCATTTCCCTGATCCACCCAGTCAGTGATTCTGTCATAGAAGGAAATTAAGTTAGTCTGACATGACTTGTTAGTTACAAACCCATGCTGACTCTGGTTAATCACTTCATTCTTATCCATGTACTTACATACATGTTGTTTAATAATTTGTTCAAAGATCTTTCCTGGTATAGAAGTCAGACTCACCGGCCTATAGTTCCCTGGGTCCACCTTCTTCCCCTTTTTGAAGATAGGAACAACATTTGCTCTTCTCCAGTCTTCTGGGACTTCTCCTGTTCTCCAAGAATTTTCAAAGATTATGGAGAGTGGTTCTAAAATTTCTTCTACGATCTCCTTCAGTACTCTGGGGTGTAATTCATCTGGACCTGGAGACTTGAACTCATTTATGTTAGCTAAATATTCCCTCACAATCTTTCTGTTTACAGATAACTTGGATTCCTCTATTCCTTTAAAAGGACAGTGAAGATCAGTTGATGTTACATTTTCTTTCTGAGAGAAAACAGATGCAAAATAGGAATTAAAAAGTTCGGCCTTCTCAACATCCTCTCTTACCATTTCTCCATTTTCATCCTGTAAAAATCCTATAGCATCTTTGACTTTTCTTTTACTTTTGACATACCCCCAAAATCCTTTTTTATTGCTTTTGACATCTCTTGCAAGCCTTAATTCATTGTCAGCTTTAGCTAACCTGATACGTGCCCTGCAGGATCTGCAGACTGCATTATAATCTTCTTTAGATATGCCTCCCTCTTTCCATTTAATAAACATTTCTTTCTTTCTTTTTAGCATGTGCTTAAGTTCTGTGTTCATCCATCCTGGTTTCCTTAAATGCTTCCCATTCTTCCTACTTTTCGGGATTGTTAACGATTGTGCTTTGAGAATCTCATTTTTAAAAATTTCCCATCCTTCCTGGACATTTTTGTCCTTAAGGACATCCAGCCATTGGATCCCTCCTATTCTCTTTCTGAGTCTCTTAAAATCTGCCTTTCTAAAATCTAACCTTGAAGTCTGAGTCTTCACATGTCTTCCTCCTCTAGTTATCCAAAATTCTATAATAGCATGATCGCTGCCTCCTAGGGTCCCAGCCACCTTTACCTCCTCAACCATTTCCTCCCTGTTTATAAGGATTAGATCCAAAGTAGCAGATCCCCTTGTTTTCTCCCCTACCTTTTGGAAGATAAAGTTGTCAGCAAGAGAGGATAAGAATTTGCTTGACCTGTTAGTTTTACTTGAGAGAGATTCCCAACAAATGTCTGGATAGTTGAAATCTCCCATGACCACTACGTCATATTTTTTGGAGAACTTGGTCATTTGATACATAAAGAGTTCATCCATATCTTCAGCTTGCCCAGGTGGCCTGTAGTAAATGCCTACAATGGTGTCCTTTCCGTTGTTCTCTCCTTGTATTCTTACCCAAACAGTTTCCACAGAACTCCCAGTCTCTGAAGCTTCAATCTCTGTGCAGATATACGCTTTTCTAACATACAATGCGACACCTCCTCCTCGTTTATCAAGTCTGTTTCTTGCAAATAAGTTGTATCCTTTTAGCCTTTTATTCCAATCATGTGTATCGTCCCACCAAGTTTCAGTGATTCCAATGACATCATATTCCTTTTCCTGCATTAGTAGTTCCAATTCTCCTTGTTTGTTGCCCATGCTTTGTGCATTTGTATAAAAACATTTTAGTTTGTGATTGGTTTCTCTTCCTCCCATATTTTTATTATTTAAATTGTTTTGTCTTTGTTCTTCCTTTCCACTTCCAGTAGCAGAGATCTCAATAGTATTTGTCAGCTGTATGGCTTTTTCTGGCCTTTTGCTTCCCTTCCCACATTGTTCTAGTTTAAAGCTCTTCTGATGAGTGTAGCAAGGCGACTTCCAAATACATGTTTTCCAGTCTTCGTAAGGTGCACCCCATCTCTAGCAAGTAGTCCATCGTATAGGTAATTCATTCCGTGATCCAGAAATCCAAATCCTTGTTGACGGCACCATCGACGTAGCCAGTTGTTCACCTGTAGAATCTTATTCCACCTCATTGTTCCATGGCCATCCACTGGGAGGATGGATGAGAAGACCACCTGCGCTCCCAATTCTTTCACTTTCTTGCCTAAGTCTTCAAAGTCACTGCAGATGGTTTCCAGGTCCTTTCTTGCGGTGTCATTTGTCCCCACATGTATTAGCAGGAATGGGTAGTGATCTGTAGGTCTGAAGAGTCTTGATATCCTGTCAGACACATCTTTAATTTTTGCTCCTGGAAGACAGCACATTTCTCTTGAGGTTATGTCTGGTCTGCAGATAGCAGCCTCTGTTCCTCTTAACAGGGAATCCCCCATGACCACCACTCTCCGTTTTTTCTTCACAACATTCTTCTTTCTCCATCCATGAGGATTCTGAGGGCTTACAAAGTTATTCATTGCTGGCAAAGTCTTATTTTGCTGTATTTCTTCATGGTTCTCCTGCGTGAGAGCCTGGTACTGGTTCCTGAGCAGTATGGGTGCTGACTGCCTCTCGATCCTCCTGCTTCTGTGGGTCACATGCTTCCATTCCTCTGTTTCGTCAGGTGCAGTTCGAATTTCTTCTCTTTCTGAATCATGAAGAGATAATTCTGCTCTGTCTAAGAACTCTTCACCTTCCTTAATGATTTTCAAGGTAGTTAACCTCTCTTCTAGATTTCGCAACTTTTCCTCCAACAGGGACACAAGCTTGCATTTCTGGCATGTGAAGTTTGGCTTTTCCACTGGCAAGTCTGTGAACATGTAGCAGGATATGCAGCTCACCAAATGGCTCCTGGACTCTTCCATGTTCTTATTGTTAATGTTCTGAAAACAGTGAAAAAAGCTTTAAAAAAAAGCTTCAAAATGCGCGCGCCGGTAGGCGCACGGTTTACCGATGTCCTCTTTTCAGCTCCAACAGCCAAAATCCAGTGTTCTTTGAGCTCGCGGAGACTCTTCACTTACCCCAAAATGCAGTGGGAATATGCAAATTATCTCCTCAGGACTCCTCCCCTGGTTTACCGATGTCCTCTTTTCAGCTCCAACAGCCAAAATCCAGTGTTCTTTGAGCTCGCGGAGACTCTTCACTTACCCCAAAATGCAGTGGGAATATGCAAATTATCTCCTCAGGACTCCTCCCCTGGTTTACCGATGTCCTCTTTTCAGCTCCAACAGCCAAAATCCAGTGTTCTTTGAGCTCGCGGAGACTCTTCACTTACCCCAAAATTCAGTGGGAATATGCAATAGGCCTAGGCCATTCCTGCACAGCTTGAACTTTAACCGGGTCCATCTCAAAACCTTCACTGGAGATAATGTAACCCGAAAAACTAATTCTCTGTACAGCGAACTCACATTTCTCTAGCTTAGCAAAAAGCGAATTGTCCATTAATAACTGTAAAACCTCACATACGCTCCGCCAATGAGACTCCAGATCAGGCGAATAAATCAGAATGTCATCCAAATACACAACCACATTTTTGCCGATCAAAGGTCTAAGGATGTCATTAATAAGATTCTGAAAAAATGCTGGAGCATTGGTAAGACCAAAAGGCATAACCAGATTCTCAAAATGACCCACAGGAGTGTTAAAAGCAGTCTTCCATTCATCACCCTCCTTCATGCGCAACAAATTGTATGCCCCCCGGAGATCAATTTTAGAGAACCACTTGGCCCCCACTAACTGGTTAAACAAATCAGGAATCAATGGCAGTGGGTAAGGATTGCGTACAGTAATTTTATTAATCTCACGAAAGTCCAGACAAGGACGTAAACCGCCATCTTTTTTTTTACAAAAAAAAATCCAACAGCCACAGGAGACTTGGAAGGCCTAATGTGACCGGCGGCCAAGCTTGTCTGTATGTATTCCTCCAAAGCCTTTCTCTCAGGAATAGTAAGATTAAATAAACGACTTTTAGGAAGAGTCGCTCCAGGGACAAATTCAATGGTACAATCATAGTCTCTATGGAGAAGCAAAATTTGTGACTCCTCCTCAGAAAAAACTCTCCAAAAATCCTGAATAGGTACAGGTAATTCCCCTTTTTCCACCGCAGCAATACGTCCGTTACAACACTTGTCATAACATTTAGGGCTCCAGGACTTAATTTCATTGGTAGACCAATCCAGTACAGGATTGTGCAATTTTAACCAGGGCAACCCCAAAATTACTGGAGAAGGCAAATTATTTAATACTACCAAATCCAAATTCCCTTGATGAATACCATTAATAGTGAGGGGAAATTCACAGACCTTGTGAGTAACACTCTTCAAGGGAGAGCCATCAACAGAAACCACAGCAATAGGGGATGACAAAGGTTTAGGTTTTAATTTAAGTTTTTCCAAGAATCCCCCATCAATCACATTCAGAGTAGAACCACAATCCACAAATACCCGAAATTAAATTAATTCTTCCTGAGCAGCGGTAGTAGCAGATAGGAATACTCCCTTAATATTTAAACAGGCTATACGTGCATGACTGACCATTTTTTTTTCTTTGTTCATACAAAGCACACAGTTCTTAATGAAATTACCAGAATTTCCGCAATAGAAGCACAAACCTCCGGAAAGCCTGCGGTCTTTTTCCTGAGAGCGGGGTGCCATCGCCCCAATCTCCATCGGCTCTCCTTTGTCAGCACAGACCCTCTCAAGACTCGGAGCTGACATGGCAGAGGATTTACTCTCATTAACCCTTGCACGCAGTCTCCTGTCCACCCGTATAGCTAATTGCATTGCCTCCTGCAAGTTTCCAGGTGTGGGATAAGCAATCAGCAAATCCTTAACCCTTTCACCTAGCCCTGCAAGAAACAAACTTTTCAAAGCTGAATCATTCCACCCCACCTGGGCAGACCACCGACGGAAGTGAGAACAATATTTTTCCACATTACCTGATCCCTGCCTCAGATGTCTCAATTCAGACTCAGCAGATGAGACACGATCAGGATCATCGTACAACAAACCCAAAGCAGAAAAAAAACTATCCACTGATCTAAAGCACGGATCACTAGGTTGGAGAGAAAAGGCCCATCCCTGAGGATCTTTGCGCAAAAGTGACATTATGAACCCTATGCGCTGTGATTCATCACCAGAGGATCTGGGTATTAAACGAAAATACAATAAACAAGCATTTTTAAAAGAAAAAAAATCTTGTTGTTCACCAAAAAATAGATCAGGCAGATGTACCTTTGGCTCCACAAAATGTGCTCCAGAACAGCTACTCACGTGTTGTTGGAGCTCGGCCACCTCCAGAGAGAGTCCCTGCAAGCGTTGAGCCAAATCTTGAACCGAGACCATGATGGAAACTGGAGGTCTTTCCTTAGAGAAATTTTTTTTTAGGCTGGACTTACTGTTATGATCTGCTACAAGCACTAAAGAAAGACAGGAGATCTGTCCCTACAATAGAACTAAACTGAATCCCTACGATGTAACGGGGAACCTGACCCTACGATCAGACCCGCTAAAGTCCTCAGCTAGTCTGTACGAAGACCTATAGATGCAAGGGAGGGATCCCTACAAGATCTAGGGACTGGGATAAAGTTGGACACCTCCTAGCAGAAATTGTAGCAGTAAAAGACAAACACACAACATAGAACATAGAGGTCAGAAGACCTAGCAAAACTAACAGAGAAAGGTAACAGAGCACCAAGCTAGCTCAAGAGTAGTAATACAATGAAGTCCAGCAAGGCCAGGAGGGCGGAGCCAGATTAAATAGGCAAAAAAGGTCATGTGACCAGCAAACTAGAAAAAAACCAACAGGAGAGTTCTAACAGCATCTAGTAGTGCGGGGCTAGGTAAAATAGGAGGCAGGTCAGTGAAGGCACAGTGAGCTGTCATAAGAGCATACAGATGAATAAGTAAGCAGAGCACCAGATAAAGCCCCCCCACAGGACGCCCCATAGCACCAGATAGAGCCCACCCCACAGGCCACCCCAGAGCACGAGCATATCATTATCTCCAAACTGAAAGTAAAGATTACACAAGAACAACAGGACGGATTTCATCAACCAAGGTATCATTTTAATCAGTGTAACGGCGCCAACCTGACAGTGTATATAGTTTACTGTGCACAATCCTGCTGACAGGTGCGCTTTAAGTCTGCAGGACATGGCGTCCATGGTTTCCCTAAACAATTTCAAATTTTGATTCATCTGACCACAGAACAGTTTTCCATGTTTCCACAGTCCATTTTAAATAAGCTTTGGCACAGAGAAGACTGCAGCGTTTCTGGATCATGTTGTTATATGGCTTCTCCTTATGGTAGAGCTTTAACTTGTATTTCTGGATTGTATGTAGATCACAAATATCCAATATTGCCCATCGATCATGTGTCTTATATACATAGATTTCTCCAGAATCTCTAAAACTTTTGATGATATTATGTGCTGTAGATGGATAGTCAAAGTCTTTGCAATTTTTTATTGATGAACATTTTTCTGAAATTGTTCCACAATTTTTAGACAGAGTTGTTCACAGATTGGTGATCCTCTGACCAGCTTTGCTTCTGAGAGACTCTGCCTCCTTAACAAGCTTTTTTTATACAGTCACCTGTCTTACTTGAAAATTGACCTTCCATAAATTTTTATTAATTCCATTTACTTTTCCAGCCTTATGGCAAACCTGTCCCAACATTTTGAGTTTTGTTGCTGCCACCTATTTCTAAATGTTATTTACTTTTTTTTTTCAAATCAAATAAAAAAATGTGTAAGGTTCAACTTCTGTTACATTTTCAATTTTCTTTTGTGAATAAAATATGGCTATTAAAGATTTTCAAATCATTGCATTATGGTTTTCGTTACATTTTACACAGGGCAATGAGTAAGGACTAGAGTCTGAAATGCTTTTGCATTATTTTTCATATTTATTGTGTTGGAGTTGCGACTTTCTTTATGGTTTTTATATGAATAAAATTACGGCTTTTAACAGAAGAACCCTATTCTGGATATCACTTGTTTTCCATTTTACAAAGTGACCCAACTTTTTTTAAATTGGGCCTGTATATATGCAGAGATATTTATTCCTAGATATTCAGACTCAACATTTTTAATGCTCTCAATGGTTTCTCTACCTCTCTATCCAGGGGGACCAGATTTGCTCCAGTTTATCTCACTCAAAGCAAGAGTAAGTGTCAAAAGGTCTTGATCACTTGTATAGCTAAAGAAAAAACCTTTCTGTCATTTAAAAAAGCATATCGTGACCTGCTAGTAGAGAATTTTGTCCCCATTACCATCAATGTTGAATTCTATGTTTCCCCACTTAAAATTATAGCAAGGGGATCAATAAATAGCACAAACAGAAGTGAGGAGATGGGACAGACCTGTCTTGTTCCTCTGGTCAGAGGGAAAAAGTCGGACTGAATTTTTTGGCACTCACCCTGGCCCTGGGTGCACTGTACATGATTTAGTCCATGTTATAACATTAACTCCTGTCCCAAATCTACCAATAACCCTAAAGAAGAACCTCCGCTCCATTCTTAGTTACGTCCAGAGAGAGGATGTAGAGGTCCCCAGTCTAAACTAATGTTGGCATAAAGTTTGTGCTATCAATACGCTGGTGCATACCGTTTCAGCTCGAGTTTTGGTTAAAGAGAATTACAGCTTTGGTTAAATTCATAAATAAAGCTGTGGCCGACTCCATCCACAAAAGGAATTTCATGTGTCAGTGGTTTCTTCTATAAAAGGGGGAGTTATGTTCATGGGTTACATGTTTCATATCAACAGTCCCTCAAATAGTAGACACAACAGGGCCACAACTGGCACACAACATGATCCTGCAAAATAAAGTGCTAGTGCATCATGAAAGCAACAATAAGTATAAAGTGCTTAATGCATCATTAGAGTAGCAATGTATGTAACAGCAGCCTCTACAATAGCAATACTCACACAGTTACTATAGTGAAGTGTTCAGGATAGCTACATGCAGATAGTCAAATCCTACAAAGTAGTGAGATGCATGTGCAGAGCTAAAATAGCAATATCAGCAATAGCAATATAAAAAATAACATCATACACAAGGTGAGTATGGAATAGGTCCTTAAATAGAAGAGGACATGATGTATAAGTAAAGTATAATGGCAATATGATGCATAAAGGATCAAAAGAGCTGGTAAATCTATTCATGTATCCAACTCAAATCCAATGATAATGGTAGAAGCACAGTGCAGGCTATCCACAGCTAATAGAGGGACATTTCTATGTCAACATATATGCAGCCCAGTGGTCCCACATTCACAATAAATGCAAAGCCTTGTATACAACCTGAAGGTAGCATGGACAGCGGCCCCTCTTCTTTTTGGGTTATATATTTGTGTGGAAGAGTGTTTATTGAGACCGACCCCTCTTTTTGGATACTTATACCGTGATGTATATACAGCAGTCTCAGTGTATCCTATGTCATGAATATACAGTAGTCTCAGTGTATCCTATGTCATGTATTCATCAGTCTCAGTGTCTTCTATGTGATGTATGTAGAGCACTCTTAGTGTGTCCAATGTCATGTATACAGAAGTGACAGTGTATCCTATGTCATGTTTCCAGCAGTTTTTGTGTCTTCTATGGGATGTATTCTCAGGTTTACAGTCATGTGTCCAATGTCATGTACAGTCATGGCCAAAAGTATTGAGAATGAGACAAATAGTAATTTTTCCAAAGTTTACTGCTTCATTTTTTGTAATGGCAATTTGCATATACTCCTGAATGTCAAAGAGTGATCAGTTTAACAGCAATTACTGTACTTGCAAAGTCAATATTTGCCCAGAAAATGAACTTTAACCCCCAAAACACATTTCAACATCATTGCAGTCCTGCCTTAAAAGGAGCAGCTAACATCGTTTTAGTGATTGATCCATTAACACAGGTGTGGGTGTTGATGAGGACAGGGCTGGCGATCAATCAGTCATGATTAAGTAAGAATGACATCACTGGACACTTTAAAAGGAGGCTGGTTCTTGGTATCATTGTTTCTCTTCAGTTAACCATGGTTATCTCTAAAGAAACACGTGCAGCCATCATTGCACTGCACAAAAATGGCCTAACAGGGAAGAGTATCGCAGCTACAAAGATTGCACCTCAGTCAACAATCTATCGCATCATCAAGAACTTCAAGGAGAGAGCTTCCATTGTTGTCAAAAAGGCTCCAGGGCGCCCAAAAAAGACCAGCAAGCGCCAGGACCGTATCTTAAAACTGTTTCAGCTGCGGGATCGGACTACCAGCAGTGCCGAGCTTGCTCAGGAATGGCAGCAGGCTGGTGTGAGTGCTTCTGCACGCACTGTGAGGCGGAGACTCTTTGAGTAAGGGCTGGTTTCAAGGAGGGCAGCAAAGAAGCCACTTCTCTCCAGAAAAAACATCAGGGACCGACTGATATTCTGCAAAAGGTACAGGGAGTGGACTGCTGAGGACTGGGGCAAAGTAATTTTCTCTGATGAATCCCCTTTTCGATTGTTTGGGACATCTGGAAAACAGCTTATTCGGAGAAGAAGAGGTGAGCGCTACCACCAGTCTTGTCTCATGCCAACTGTAAAGCATCCTGAAACCATTCATGTGTGGGGTTGCTTCTCAGCCATGGGAATCGGCTCACTCACAGTCTTGCCTAAAAACACAGCCATGAATAAAGAATGGTACCAGAATGTCCTCCAAGAGCAACTTCTCCCAACCGTCCAAGATCAGTTTGGCGCCCAACAATGCCTTTTCCAGCATGATGGAGCACCTTGCCATAAAGCAAAGGTGATAACTAAATGGCTCATGGAACAAAACATAGAGATTTTGGGTCCATGGCCTGGAAACTCCCCAGATCTTAATCCCATTGAGAACTTGTGGTCAATCATCAAGAGACGGGTGGACAAACAAAAACCAACAAATTCTGGCAAAATGCAAGCATTGATTATGCAAGAATGGACTGCTATCAGTCAGGATTTGGTCCAAAAGTTGATTGAGAGCATGCCAGGGAGAATTACAGAGGTCTTGAAGAGGAAGGGGCAACACTGCAAATATTGACTTGCTGCATTAACTCATTCTCACTGTCAATATAACCTATTGGTACTCATAATATGATTGCAATTATATTTCTGTATGTGATATAAACATCAGACAAACACTAATAAAAACCAGAGGCCAGCAGATCATGTGAAAATATAATTTTGGTGTCATTCTCAAAACTTTTGTCCATGACTGTATACAGACGTCTCAGTGTATCCTATGTCATGTATACAGAAGTCTCTGTGTCTTCTATGGTTTGTATATACCACAGTCTCAGTGCATCCTATTTGATCTATTCAGCATCCTCAGTGTCTCCAATGTGATGTATATACAGCAGAGTTTCAGTGTATCCTATGTGATGTATATACGCCAGTCTCAGCAGTCTCAGTGTAGCATCTTATTACAGAGATATGCCCATTTTCTATATTAGTGATCAGAAACTTTATTATGTGAGGACTTTCTTGCTTTATCTGTGGTGTCGGATATCACAAAAATAATGGACAGACCTTTTTTTGCGCATCAGTTTTCGTTTGTGTTTGTCTTTTTTATTATACTCTTCTCCCCAAAAGGTTGGACACCTCTGCATTAGACCCATCCTGCTGATATTGACAGGTTCTATTGACATTAATCTAATTTTTAATTTTAAAGAGCTGTGGAATATGTTGGTGCTATATAAATAAAATTATTATTAAACTATTATTAATGTGTATGGGGGCCTTAATTGTCTCCCACATGAACTCAATTGTAGCATCTACTTGTAATCTTTGAGCCTCTGAAAGGACGGGAAATGGGATCAGGTCCAGATCAGACTCATTATGAAGAGGACAAATCTGAAAAGTAAAACTAAAATTCCTCCCTGATATTATCCTGATCCTGAGTAAGAGCCCCTGAAGAATTCTTATGGTAGCAATATTGTAATGTTCGTTTTGATTTCTTACTATTTCTGCTAAGATTTTATGTAATTTACTAGACTCACACAAAGTATTTTTGCCCTGCTCAGTTTTTTTGAACTTGAAATTCCTTTAATTCCTTCTATGTTGTTCCTTTTATTGCCTTCTGTAGGGTATACAAATAGATTTGCAGGACTCGATCCAGCTGCCATGTCAGTAATCTGTGGCCATTGGATGATAGCCCTATGAATTGCCTCCTACAGGTCAGCATCCACAGCTTCTCTTTTGATTAGCCGTCCTAGTGTGATGTCACTCGTGTGCTACGTTGCAACGATAACATTGCACCAGTATGGCTAATCAAAAAAGGAGCCAGGAATGCCGTCAGGAAGAAGACGGTTCTCAGGGCTTTCGTCAATTGGCCACAGATTACTGATGTGGCCGAAGAACCGCAAATCAATTTGCACAATTTTCAGTAGGGTCACCTATGAGCTTTTTCTCAATCTGCAAGACTCTATGCTTGTTTATCCTCCTGTTTTTTAAATATTTTATGATATTTAGCAATTTTTTTTTTAATAAATTTTTATTAAGGCTTTAAATGAGTCTCAGACGCAATGGATATATGATGAACCTAAATTCACACTCCAGAAGAAAGTCATCGATCAGGGTTAAGCAATCCAGGTCGTGTCTTTTAGTTGCATTCTGGCCCCATACACTTTTTCTGTTTAAAGATGTTCCCCATTAGACAGTAGTTTAACAATCCATTAGATTCATAAGTCATTTTTTCAACACAGAAAAAAATATTTTCTTTTTTTTTTTCAATTGTGTCATCAACTGAGTATATAATGACCCCATATTCAGACCAATCTTCGCCTGAGTCTAACTTGGAACATATTAATCTTGTTGAGTTTACACACAAAAAGTTGTAGAGTTGGAAAAAAGCATCCAGTGAAGAACAATTCTGTATGTGAATAATTCTTTTTAATAAGAGAGTTCTAGAACAATGGCTGGAGGAGGTGACAGAACAGCAGAAATGACCCCACTAACCAATGGCACTGCAGTGGTCTGTATAAGGGTGCTATTAATATACATTTCTGGACAATAAAGGTGTTTTCTAGTTTCAGAAAGACACTATCCTACAGCTGGTTTGTATAAAAAACACAAGCCTTTCTTTACTCACCTTCCCCAAGTCCAGCAATGAGTTTCTACCACTGCTCCCAGTGTCTGTTATTGTCTACAGAGCTCAATTCACATTGCTAGCGCGGCAGCTAATCACTGAGTTCAGCGACCTTGACCAAGTTGACAGCATGAGCTGCCCAGAGCCGCTGAACTCACCGATTGGCTGCAGCTCTGTTGATGTGATTTCAGAACTGCAGACAATAAGGGAAGATGAGTAATAAATTGATTTAAAACCACAAAACAAAACAATCATGGTACAAGGGGTTTCCGAAACAGAAAAATCCCTTTTCGGCTCTTTAGGGTATCCAGTGATGTTCTATCTATTGGAAATATGTCTTGATAGGTGTCTTTGCATACACCATGTTAGAACTCTCCTGTTAGGTTTTTTCTATCTTGCTGGTCACATGACCATTTTTGCCTATTTAATCTGCTCCGCCCTTCTGGCCTTGCTGGACTTCATTGTAATTTCAACTCTTAAGCTAGCCTGGTGCTTTGTTACCTTACTCCGTCAGTTTAGCTAGGTCTCTTGACCTCTATTTTCTATGTTGTTTGTTTGTCCTTTTCTGCTACAATTTCTGCTAGGAGGTGTCCATCTTTCTCACAGTCCCTAGTTCTTGTAGGGATCCCTCCCTCACATCTATAGGTCTTTGTACAGACTAGCTTAGGACTCTAGCGGGTCTGATCGCAGGATCAGGTTCCCCGTTACATCGTAGGGATCAAGCTTAGTTCTATTGTAGGGACAGATCTCCTGTCTCTCCTTAGTGCTTGTAGCCTATCATAACACACCTACATAGGAGAGTGCCATCAGAAACTTTACATAGGACTGAATCCCCATATACACTTTAACTTAGAGTTGGCTGAACACGCCGATATCAACAGGTTCTGGCGACAATGTAATGTGTATGGGGGCCCAGACAGATAATTGTCCAGGGAGATATGGATCCAGCGTATTCAATTTCGGACTGCTGAACCTTTCATTCTATAAGAGATAAGCCATAGCTAGAGGAGTATGTCAACAGTTCTCTCATAAAACAAGCTCTCTTGTGTATTGTTTGACAGCCATCTAACATGTATGGGGGAGTCTAAAGCAACTTACCAAACAATAAAAAGGAATGAAAAAAATAATGGGAAGAAATCTAGTTTCCTAAAATCTACAATAACCCCACGTTTTTTGTCCCATTGTCATAACATCATGTATTAAAAAACATATATACAAATAAAGAATATAGAAAGAACATGGATGGATTGTTGGACTGTGTGTTGTTCTGTTGCTTGCAACCAAAGATGAAACGCTGATGTACAAAGATTGGCCATTCTGCTTCTCTACTTGTGACCTGTGGCTCCTTTGTTGCTCTCCCTTATTCTTTTTGTTTGGAAGTGTCTAAACCCATCACTAATTCAGGATGTGGCTTAGCAAGTGATTTAGAAAAGGAGCTATTATGCTTGAATCCCATTTATGGAATGAAGGACTTATTATGGAGTGTCAAGATGGAAACTCGAACATGTGATTGCTACTGAACACAAAGAAGACACAGATATTGACGACTGCCAGGTACAACCGGGACACGTTTGAGATGGATGGTGATGAACTGGAAGTTGTAAAGGGTTTCAACCTACAGTACTCGGATCGATGATCACTCAAGATGCAGAGATGACATCAAAAGTTAATAGGAGAATAGCTATGGGCAAATCAACAATGAAGTCACTGGACAAGGTCTTCAAAGCAAAGGAATATTTCACTGGCGGCGAAGACACGGCTCAAGGTTTGGTCTTTTCTGTGGTAATATACAGATGCAAAACTTGAACAAAAAAGAAACAAGACAGAAGAAGAATTGACAACTTTGAAATGTGGTACTTGAGAAGGATGTTATCAATACAATGGTTGGCAAAAAGAACAAATAAATAAATTTTTGAACAAATCAAGCCAGACAAGTCACTCGAAGCAAGGATCACCAAGCTACGACTGGCCGACTTTGGCAACATCATATGAAGTAATATAACAACCACTTGTATATTGGAAATAAATTAATCCAAAAGCAATCCTATATTGTGAGAATAGGTATACATGGACCCAAATGACCAAAGAATAAGATCTATAACGCACATAACAAATATGACAAATGAACAGCCATGATATTTATTACCTGGTGGGCTAGTGGACAGCTTTGCAACCATATAAATAGTGATTTAGCAACATGGTAGCCAACTTTCTATACAATTTTGGTTAGTACTATTTTTTGCCTGGTGGTGTATTTATGGTACAAAATTTTGCATGGTATTTGCGGACGACATCCATTCTATGAAGTATACTGGTGTTCTTTTTAGCCACATTCTTGTAATGTTGGATTTTTATTTCAATAAAAGTTATATTTTATGATCTCGTCAACTCAGTTTCTTGTTTTTTGGATTAATTTATTTCCAATATACAAGTGGTTGTTATATTATATCTCTAGAGTTATATGTGATCACCATTATTGTTATATGGGATACCATCGTGGGACTTGTGAAAGTTAACAACATCATATGAAGACAGCAATCAATGGAGAAGGACATCATGGTCGGAAGAATAGAAGGAACAAGGCGAAGAGGAAGACCAGCAGTCCGATGGCTTGATACTATCAAGATAACGACGGAGAAGACCCTGGTGGACCTATCTAGACTTGCACAGGACTGATCTTCCTACAGATTGTTTATCCATCAATTCACCATGGCTCGAGATCAAGCCGAAGGTCGTAAAAAAATAAAAATGCTTTAATCCCAGGTTTCAATCTATCTTTTCATCTAAAAGATTGGATGTGCTTTTGCAGCTGCTGTTTGGCATTGAGAACCATTAGTTTACTGGTAACTAGGTTAATTGCAGCTTTAGTTTTCTCCATTTATCTTTCATTGAATATGTAACTGTAAGGCTATGTTCACATATTACATTTTTTATGCAAATTTTCAGTTTCGTTTTACACTACCAGCAAAGTCTATGAGATTCCAGAAATCTCATGCACACAGCTTGGTTTTTATTTGATCAGTATTTTGTGCTTTGCATGTTTTTTTTGCAAAATAGAGCATGTCACTTCTTTCAGCATTTTTTCAGCGTTTTTTCACCCATTGGAAGTAATGGGTGGTGATAAAAACGCTGAAAAAACGTACAAAAAACGCAGGTGTCAAGTTTTTCAGTGTTTTTTCAGCATTTTTTGTACCAAAACCAGAATGAGATTTTTTTTCCCACTGAACATTATGTACAGGAATAAAGAGACAAAATGACAGTGAAAAAAAACGCACCAAAAAAGCAAGAAAAATCCTGAACAAACCTCACGGCAAGAGATCAGGTTTTGCTGCAGAAAAAAAAAAACGCTGAAAAAACGCAATGTGTGAACATAGCCTAAGCATCCAGACTGTTGCATGTGACCAGAAGGAATTATTTTGGGTTTACGAACCTTAGGCTTTTTCTGCCATTTACATGTGCATGATGCCGCCTTGTTGAGGTCTTCCTGTTACATGGCATGATCATCATAATCTAGATTTTTATTTATTTTTTATTTAACATGATGAGACTTTCTTTTCACAGCAACAGTAAATGCATTGACAGGAATTTTTTAAAAAAGAGCTGAGAGCAGGAATTTCTCACAAATGGCATTTGTGAGTTATAAATAATCCAATGATAGAGAATGTAGAATTGGTGGAGAAAGCTTGAACTTGATGGACCTCTGTCTCTTTTCAACCTGTGTAAAGAATGCGTTATAATGATAAAATAAGCAATACACATATTCAATCCACCATCAGTCTAGTGCCGCCAGCAACATTGGTTTCTACCAGTAATGCAGCAATGAATACCAATAATACCATTTCTACTGATAATACAGATTTACATGACCACTGCAGGCAATCACTAGCTTTAGCAGTGACTCCTTCATATTTGGTACGTGACCGTTATTGGCAGAAGTGGTCACTAAACCCAGTGCACGTGCCACCCTTGAGGCCCCTGCCACCAGGCATAACATGGAGCTCCTTGGCTCCAGGTCAGTAACCATACAGTATAACACCTCACCTGTAGTAATTGTTTTGTACCCCTTGAACTCCGGAGTCAGGTGAGGGATGCTACCTCTACACCCCCTATAGCTACGATTCTGTGCACAATATTCGGTGTAATGTCAAATATTTGGGATCTTATATTCTATCAAAAGTGGAATGTTTGATTCTCGATCGGTATAAACTGGCCGGTGTTGTCCAATCAGATCATGTTTTCAATGCCCTTGGTCACTGGAATCTAGCTGCCATTGACAAAAATTCTAATCTGGTTACCCATTGTGTTGGTCATGTCTTTAAAGACGGTTATTCAGTTTACCATACATTCTTTGGGGTAAGACCTTCAGGTCATACAGAGTTCAAAATTCAGAGAACTGCTAGATCTGCAGGAGATAAAACCGTGATTTTATCAAAACAACATCAAGCAGCCCAGTAAGTGACACCACTGAAATCAGGGTCTCTATCTCTACATTATGTTGCTCAGAGATTAGGTGGCAAAAACCTGGTGAGAGACTCCCTTTAAGACATTTTGACATTGTGACTTTCATATCATGCATCTAAGGAGCTGGACTAACTCTAAGAAAGTTCAGGTTTTGCTTGACTTCACCACTAGATGTCTCTACAATCAGAAAGTTGTCCAAAAATTCCTTTTCTATTAGGAAAATAAAACTGATGTGGAAGCTCCCATTTCAGTAGAAAAATTCACTTCTTTCACATTAAAGTTTCCTTTTGTGGTATATAACTGAAGCTGTGAAGATGGAGCATAGTTCTAAGCAAAGACCAGATCAGGGGAGAGAAGCCCAGAACCTATTGCTGAACCGCTCATCTTCTCACTGCATCCTCCTGCCCAAAAATTATGTCTTCAAACAACACTTGGACTTTCCTTCTCTTGCTCTCGGTCAGCTCCATTGTCTACTCCAAGAGATGCATATGGCTCCAAGACAACCACAAAGATCTCCCCAACAAGATGCTTAACAACTTTCATCACATGGTGAGCTCCTGGCACTTGTGTGCTCATTTCTTCTTCCTATAGTCCAAGGTGACCTTAGTGACCTACAGTGGTGGAGCAATAGGTGATGCACAGGGCAAAGTCATCACAATCATACCATGGTCTATGGAACTTCCGCTAAGTTGACAGCGCTGTGCATGATGAGATGTTTCTACCACAGATTACATGATGTTATATTTTCTGTTCTAGACTCCAGAGAATGAGACATCGGATGGTTGTTTAACCAAAATAAGACCAAATGTGATTAGTCATTTCTACAACATTTCCCAGGTAAATGAATCCCTATGCAATGTTTGTTTTAATGGCATATTTTCCCTATTACATACTGTGTTTTTAACATGTAAAACACTATACATTTTTCTGCAAAAAAATATATTATTATATTATTTAATTTTACTTATATCATTATATTAATTACTTTATATTAAGTATATTTTTATGTAATTTTTCCAAGAATATATTTGAAAAAATTAAATTGCAATTTTTGGGAAATAATGTAAATAAAATAAGACTTTTTAAAAATATGATTTTCCTTGAACAGAACAGAGAAATGAGACAGTCTCTGTTTCTCTGTTCTGCTGAAATACAGGACATGGATAGAGCATGTGTCAAATGTTGGTCAATGGACGCATTAAAACATGGAGAGACCATTGTAGACCTACTGGTCTCCATACACATTAGTGGCCAACAGTTTATTTTGTGTTTGGGGGCCTCTTGATGCTTCCCCAAAAGATGATAAAGATTTGGCATGTCGGAATTTGAGCTGTCGATCCTTTTCTTCTCCAGAATATTACCTGTCGCCATAAGAGTATGGCATACAGAACACAAAATCGCTCTGTAAGGCCAAGCATTCCTGAATATTGAAGAGTCGTGATAAATAGCTGTCGACTGAAAGATCAGCCAAACAATGGTTCAGCCGACAGCTATCAATTATGTATGAAGGGGTAGGAAGGGCTAAAGAGTCTGTATGTTTGAAAAAAAACAAGGGGATGTTTTAAGTAGATAGCTGTGTGTCTTGTGTACACTTACCTCTTGTAGTGATGATGAGAACATTTATTGGTCTTCAGGGTCCATGTGGTGAAGTAACCGATGTAGTCAGAATTTTGCAAAAGACCATTGTTTCATTGATGTAATTAAAAAAACACTTTCCAGAATTGAGCTTTAAATAGCGGAGAGGACAACTACATCACCTGGTCCAATAATCCTTGTGACATTGAATTTACAGGTTGGATGTGCTGCCATGACGGTGCGTGAACTCTTCTACAGAACTATCCATTTCTACACAAAGCACCAGGAGAAACTTGTGAGCAACCAGACGTCCTGGGAGCAACTTCAGGAAGATCTCCACCACCAGTCAAATCTTCTGGAGGACTGTGTAAGTTTTGCACCAAAGGACCTAAAGCCGTCCTTAGTGTTATACTGGGCAACTGCTAAAAGTAGATTTTCTCTCTCATCAGATCTCCAGAACCACAGAAAACTGCATCGCTGTCCAGGAGATCGATGAATGTTTCAATCAGTTGGAGAAGATCTCGGAAGAGCAGGTAATGGCCTCTACAATACTTATCATTACATCTCAGATGTTTCTACAACCAGATTGGAGTCCATATGTAATGTAGTCAACTGATAGCACATTATTAGGAAAGGCGCACCCTTGTGTATAGGAGGTACTTGGAGTGGAAAGTGCATATCACAGCAAAAACAAAGCTGAGCACTTGTCTTTAGATCTCTGAGGCAGAGTTGTGAGAGGTACAGAAATATTCCTGCAGCACTGAAGGTTCTGAAGAAGTCAGTTAACATCATTATTATTGAGTTAAGTTCACAAATTATAAATTTGCTGCAAAGGTTTCTGAAAATGTCAATTTATGAATAAGGCTGATTCAGAAGCAGGGGCATAGATTCCTACAAAGCCCATTCAAATGTATGTGATAGTCACAGAAATATGTGCAATAAATCTACAGTGTGTGAATATACTCTTAGATGAAGGAAGTTCAGAGCCACCAAGGCATTTTTGAGATGTAAAAATTTCCCCTCGTTTTATGCTTACAGCTCCTAATCAAGACTACATGTTTCCAGGGCAACAGACAACGAAAAGTCCTGTGTAGTCTGGTCCTACAGTCACACTTAAGTTTTTTCTAGTCTACTGAATATTTGTTAGTTAGAGAGGAACCGAAAAAAAGAGACTATCCGAATGCAATTGTGCCAAGATTGTAGTGTCACATACAAGAAGACCTAAGGCTGTAATGGACTGCCTCAATTGGGTGCGACAACTTATACAAATGTGGCACAAAATTCAACTAATCAGGCTGTACTTGTCAGTATAGAGAATCTTGTGTCGTTTGATGAGAAAATAAAGTGTAATCCATAATAGTATAAGGCTGTAACATTAATAAAGGTGGAAAAAGTGATGCTCTGTATGTCTTACTGGTTGTCTTATCACGCTTGACTCTTTTAATGATGGATAAACTGTAGTGTTTGACCATTATATCTTTCTATTCTGCAGGATGACGCAGTGTGTGCTCGGAGGATAATCCACGTATACATCAATCGCTACCTGCTGCACGCCTCCAACCTCTCCACACTCATGAGGAACAGATATTTCCAAAAAAGTCCACTGTAGTCAGACAAAGGTCTCCAGAAAGCAGCACCAACAAGTCTTCAGACACTTATTTATCTACTGTTTTTTACTATTTATCTATTTATATTATATTATTGTATTTTGTATTTTTCTATATAAAACTTATATTTGGTAAGAATGTCTCACTGGTATTTACTACATAAACTCAACCATGACTGTATCAGATCATTTCTATGAAGGGCGAGAGAGGTAAAATCACAGATCCAAGAGAACTTATTGTAAGGATGCAATGAGGAGCTGACAGAAGACTCATTCCATACAGGTCATTGTGGATGTCTCTAATATTTATTATATTTATTTTGCACATGTCCATTCATGCAAATATCTAGCCATCCCAGAAATTTAATTCTTTCCAGAAAGGTAAAAGGTAATTTCAACTCTCAAAGAGAAAGAAGAATCTCAGAATATAAACTGATGATGACCTTTGACACTTTCAGAGCAGGAATGAATGTGTCGCATGGATTTATGTCATTCTACATCAACCAAGGAATGTGCCCCTCAGACTTGTGAGGCCATCATAACACTGGACCTAGTCACAGGACAATAAAACCTTCATACTCCTTATCTATTAACTGCTAAAATATTTATAGCCAGAACTGTTTATCTCTCCCATAAGAACTCTGCTTTCCATCACCTGTCTTATCTATTGCATTATTTTTGTGTCTTATTGTGTATAAATATGTGACTCTTCAGATTTTGTGTTATACTAGCCTGATGAAGAGACCTGCGTAGTCTCGAAAGCTTGCAATTTGTTACCATCTTTTCAGTTAGCCATTAAAAGGTATCAACCACTGAGGACTCTCAAATCTAAATATTTTTCTAGCCATCCCAGAAAATACATAACAGCTGTAATCATTGTCCAGATATACAGACCAAACCATACTCAAGATTAACCTGCCAACCTGGACTCTCTCTGTTAACAACCCATGTACTAGAAGTACGTTCTACAAGCAGTGTCAGACTGGGATGATAAAGGTTCACCAGTAACATTCACTCTGGAGGCCCACTGAAAGTATTACATTGCCCTCATTGAAAAATGTACCTACGCTTCTCAATAATAATACACTGGGTAGTTTGTTAAATGATTGATGAGATGTTGCCATTGTTTGCACATAGCAAATAAGGTATATTGTGCCAAACACTTCATATAGGGGAGTGAGGAACACACTCCTGCATAGGGGCCTACCGGGAAATTCACCTGCTCTCCTATGGGCCAGTTTGAGCCTGCCTACAATGTATCTATGCATAGGTGTATACAGGAGAATGGTATAAGAATATATTTATGTGATTAAAACAATTAGAAAAAGAATTTAAAAATACATAAAAAAAACAAAATAAGAAAATAAAATTTATATTTCTACCAGGGGCGGATATAGATAATATGGGGCTCCATAGCAAAAGTTCTAATCCACCTCAACCCCCCCAAAAAAAGACAATAATGCCGTATTTTTCGGACTATAAGACGGTACTTTTTTCCTCCAATATTTTGGAGGAAAATGGGGGGTGCGTCTTATAGTCCGAATGTTGGGAGGGGTGTATATTTATGTGTGGTGTGGGGGGAGCGGTATCGGTAGAGGAGCGGGGCACAGGAGGCAGCAGCCGCCTACTGCAGCCTACACTGTCCCCGCTGCTAAAGAAAATGAATATTCACTGCTCCCCACGCTCATGGGGCGTGGGGAGCACTGAATATTCATGCTCCTTAATAGCGGTATACAGTGTAGCCGCGCTGCGGCTCCTGCTGCTGCCGACTATCTCCTGTGTCCGCTGTTAAAGGGCATTAATATTCAACCTCTCTCCCCGCCCATGGGCTTGGGGAGGGGGTGAATATTCATGCCCTTTAATGAGCGGGCACAGGAGATAGCTGACAGCAGCAGCAGCCACAGCGCGGCTCCGCTGTGTGCCAGCTATGTGAAGTCACTGCTCCCCGCGCACACAGACCCGGCATGGGGAGCAGTGACTTCCGGCAGCTGATCTCTTCTTGTGAGCCGTGCATGGCAGTGACGTTATGCGCGGCTCACATGGAGAGATCAGTGCAGGCAGACCGGACGCAGCGCTGGAGGAGAGAAGAAAGGTGAGTAGGAGTGTTTATTTTTTTTTAATGTGCAGCCTGATGGGGATTAGGGGGACCATGCATACTATGACAGGGATTAGGGGTGCCAAGCATACCAGGACAGGGATTAGTGGTGCCATGCATACCAGGACAGGGATTAGGGGTGCCATGCATACCAGGACAGGGATTAGGGGTGCCAAGCATACCAGGACAGGGATTAGGGGTGCCATGCATACCAGGATAGGGATTAGAGGTATATGACCCCAAGGCTATAGGGTCTAGGAGAGGGGAAAAGACAGAAAACACAGGCGCAGATCTAAGTGCAGATTATTAGGTTCAGCTATTTTTCAGAAGCTAATTTGCTCACCTTTGATGTAGCTTGTGGCATAGCGTATCGACCTCTTAGGTCTGACTGAGATGCCTTGACTCCTTGGTGTGCAGCTATAGTCTGGATACAATGGATCTCTCAGCCAGGAGACCGTGGAATGAAGGTCAGGAGAAAATGAAAGGATTCATCCAGTCAGTTCAGCGCTCCCAGGAGACAGGCACCAGGCAGAGGTATTAAAAGTCTTCAGAAATTTACTTAGATAAAAATCATCATAAAAAAAGATACATAAAACAACGCGTTTCGGCTATATATTGGTACAGAATAGCCTTCCTCAGGTAAGGATAGGGATTAGGGGGTGCCATGCATACCAGGATAGGGATTAGGGGTGCCATGCATACCAGGATAGGGATTAGGGGTGCCATGCATACCAGGACAGGGATTAGGGGTGCCATGCATACCAGGACAGGGATTAGGGTTGCCAAGCATACCAGGACAGGGATTAGGGGTGCCATGCATACCAGGATAGGGATTAAGGGTGCCAAGCATACCAGGATAGGGATTAGGGGTGCCATGCATACCAGGACAGGGATTTAGGGTGCCAAGCATACCAGGATAGGGATTAGGGGTGCCATGCATACCAGGACAGGGATTAAGGGTGCCAAGCATACCAGGATAGGGATTAGGGGTGCCATGCATACCAGGACAGGGATTAAGGGTGCCAAGCATACCAGGATAGGGATTAGGGGTGCCATGCATACCAGGATAGGGATTAGGGGTGCCAAGCATACCAGAACAGGGATTAGTGGTGCCATGCATACCAGGACAGGGATTAGGGGTGCCATGCATACAGGACAGGGATTAGGGGTGCCAAGCATACCAGGGCAGGGATTAGAGGTGCCATGCATACCAGGATAGGGATTAGGGGTGCCATGCATACCAGGACAGGGATTAGTGGTGCCATGCATACCAGGACAGGGATTAGGGGTGCCATGCATACCAGGATAGGGATTAGGGGTGCCATGCATACCAGGATAAGGATTAGGGGTGCCATGCATACCAGGACAGGGATTAGGGGTGCCAAGCATACCAGGACAGGGATTAGTGGTGCCATGCATACCAGGATAAGGATTAGGGGTGCCATGCATACCAGGACAGGGATTAGGGGTGCCAAGCATACCAGGATAGGGATTAGGGGTGCCATGCATACCAGGACAGGGATGAGGGGTGCCATGCATACCAGGACAGGGATTAGGGGTGCCATGCATACCAGGATAGGGATTAGGGGTGCCATGCATACCAGGACAGGAATGAGGGGTGCCATGCATACCAGGACAGGGGTGAGGGGTGCATGCATACCAGGATAGGGATTAGGAGTGTCATGCATATCAGGACAGGGATGAGGGGTACCATGCATACTAGGACAGGGATGAGGGGTGCCATGCATATCAGGATAGGTATGAGGGGTGCCATGCATACCAGGATAAGGATGAGGGGTGCCATGCATACCAGGATGGAGGGATGCCAGGCATACCAGGATGGGGATGGGGACCACATATAAAAGGAAGTGGGGCGGCATATATACCAGGATGGGGGATATTGTCAGAATTGGGGGACATTACCCCTATACCAGTGTCAGCAGAAGACCCCCTCCCCCTTAAAAGTGCATCATGACCACATTTTTTGCTTACATTTTTATTTTTTTATTTTCCTCTAAAACCTAGGTGCGTCTTATGGTCCGGTGCGTCTTATAGCCCGAAAAATAAGGTAATAATAATAATATTCAGTGAGGTCACAGAAGAGCATTTCTCACAACTTTGCAGCCCCTCCCCCTTTTCCCAGAAAGGTACAGTGCCCCCAACACAGTTTGATGAACCAACTGTGACCCCAGCACAGCAATTCACACAATATGATGGCCCCCACACAACATGATGCACTTCATTCAAACCTCTACACTGTATGATTGCTCACATACAGTATAATGGCCTCCACTATCTCTCCAAACAGTATAATGGTCCTCCACATAGCCCTCCAAAAAGTATAATGGCCTGCCACGTAACCCTCCAAACAATATAATGGCCCACCACATAGCTCTGCAAACAGTATAATGGTCCCATAATAGCCCTTCAAATATTATAATGGTCCCCACGTAGACATCCATGTAGTATAATGGACCACACACAGACCTCCAAACTGTATAATGGCCCCCACATAGCCTTCAATGTGGTGTAATAGGACTCACATTATCTTCTATATGTTATAATGGGACACATAGCCTTCCATACAATATAATGCCCCCCGCATAGCCCTCCATATAGTATAATGACCCCATACAGCCCTCTAAACTGTATAATGGCCTCGACATAGCTTTCCATATAGAATAACGGGTCCCACATATTTATTTATTTTTACTCACTTATATAGCGCCATTAATTCCACAGCGCTTTACAGACATTATCATCACTGTCCCCATTGGGGCTCACAATCTACATTCCCTATCACTATGTCTTTGGGATGTGGGAGGAAACCGGAGAACCCGGAGGAAACCAACGCAAACACGGGGAGAACATACAAACTACTTGCAGATGCTGTCCTTGGTGGGATTTGAACCCAGCACTTCAAGGTTGCAGTGCTAACCACTGAGCCACCGAATATAATATAATGGGCCCCACATAGCTTTCCATGTACTATGTGGAGGGCTATGTGGGGCTCAGTTTATTAGGTGCTTCACATTGCCTTCCATATAGTATAATGGGCCCCACAATTTACTAAAATTAAATTAAAATTAAAAATACTTGCCTCCCCTCGTTCCCCCACTGCTGCGGTTTCTGCAGCATGTGGTCTGCAGCTCTGCACTGTTTGGCACAGCAGGCGTGATGTAGTGACCTGAGATGTCAGAGCTCAGACGCAGTGGGAGAATAATGGAGGAGGAAGTGTTAGCCAATACAGTTGAGAGTGTGATGCTGGGCATGGGGGGCCCATTGCCAGTGTTGGCACCAGGCACCCCAGGCTCATGGCCCCCATAGAGGCTGCATGGTCTGCTGCTATTAGCGACACGACACTGATTTCTACCATTCTCACAGCCTCCACATAGAACATATGGCGACCATATATTAGTGCCCATGTGCAGAACTTTACATTTCTCCACACTGAAGCTCATCTGCCAAGTGGCTGTCCAAATCAGTTTTACCAAGTCAGACTGTAACTTATGAACGTCCTCCATAGACTGCACTATGATATATAGCTCGTCTCATCTGCAAAAATAGAAACATCACTATTAATCCCATCTTGTATATCATTAATAAATAAATGCAGACCTGGCACTGAACCTTGGGGTCACCACTTATAAACGGAGACCATTCGGAGTAGCAGGCATTCTCCACAACTCTCTGGGTGGAATCTTTGAGGCAGTTGTTGATCAATTACAAAACTTACTTTCTAATCCTATAAACCCAAAAATGCTTTATCCACAGGTTCTTACTCACCTCTTCATAGAAACTTATCAGGTTGGTTTGACAATTTCTGTCCTTAGTAAAACCTAAGCGATGACTATCATTTATAATGTTATTTTCTATAACATACTCCTGCATATAATCTCTTACAAGTGGGGTCTTGAATATTTTTCTCACCATGGATGTTAAGCTTATTGGTCTATAATTACCTGGGAAAAACCTGGAGCCCTTTTTGAAAATGGGCACATTAGCTTTGCACAAGTTGTTAGGTGCAGTACCAGTCACTAGAGAGTCTCTACAAATGATGTACAGGGGCACAGCAGCACAGCAATAACTTAGCGGAGTACCTTAAGAACCCTTGGATGCAGCCCATCGTAAATTTGCTTGGACCAGATCTACGTTTAACCAACTGAGAATATTAAATGTCATAGTAAGAGCACTGGGATTGACTACTTCCGCCGCTCTCTCCTCTTTGGTATGTACAGAGCTAAAGAACCCTTTTAGTAATTCTGCATTCTCTTAATCCTCAGTGAAAAACTCCTCTATACCATTACTTGGGGACCCGCATGTGTGGACCTTGTTTCTTTTTATTTCTATATATAGATGGAGAAATATGAAAAGGACTGGGAATTCAAAATGAAATGAAAGATGAAATGCTGATGTGAAAATAGCCTGGCCATTCTACTTCCATATTTGTGGACTGTTAATCTGCTGTCTGGCTCCAGATCTTGGTTCCTTCCATTAGGGCTGATTCCCTTTGTGACAGTCCATGCTGAGTTACTGTAGTGACCCAGCGATCACCCAAGACATTTTAAGGCCAACTCAGACTGGTATGTGCCGTCTGAGTATTCAGTAAGCATAACATTCAGTTACCATGTGTACTTCAGGAGTTTACCTCACAATCCAGTTCATTAAGATGGCTAATCATTTGTAATCAACTTGCTGCTTGTTTATCAATAAGGGTTTACAAACCTGTGGTTAACGATCTGCTTGCTATAAGCATAAAGAATTATTTTCTGATAATATTAGTGCTGTTCACACAACTCTGCTGCAACAATATGTAATGTTCTCTGCCAGCAAGTATGCAGTTTGCCTGTTCAACAATGCTGCCCTGTGGTTAACTATTTATCTGCTGTAATTATATTGAATTCTCTGCTAATACTTGTGCTATTCATAAAACTCTGCTGCAACAATTTGTAATCTTTTTTGTAAGTATTCAAAATGCATGTTCATCATTGCTACCTTTTGGTGGACCATTTGTCTGCTGATTGCATATGTGTCTGCCACTGCCCATCTGTCTGCTGATAGTATAAATCTGACTTTAACCATTTGTTTGCTGCAAGTCTTAGACTAACTATTCAGCTTAATTTCCTGAGTATATCTACACTTTTTGCATCGTGTCTTTCGCTGCTTCCTGTTTCACTTGTTTGCCTGCTGTCCTGCATTTTTCGCTATCCTGGTCCTTGCTGATCCACATGCCATCTGACTCAGCTGTACAATCGCCTTTGGCAAGTGTTGGTCATCCTGACTTACGTCTTAGATAAACCCCCTCACTAGGTGAGAACTTAACAGAATCCTTTATCATATTCTTTCTACAGGGTGGTGCCCAAACCAATCTATAATTAAGGATGCAGTTTAACATTTCCTGTTCAGAGCAGGTCAGTACATCCATCTAATTTGCAGCAACTGTGAGAAGCTATCCTTTACGCACGGGCTAATATTGCTGCAGTACGATTTCAACACCTAGTAGAATCGATCCCCTGAAGAACTGTAAAAGAGGTCCAATACTCTACTATACTATATGAGTGTCTGAAAGTAGTTATTCAATGTATCTTTCATATACACTGCGCATTAAGTGTCAGATCCACTGCTGTACGTAGGCCATTTATGTTTTTAAAATGAAATTGCAATAAGTGGCACTGGTAGGCTAGTCACTATAACCTGCTGCGAATTAGGGACAGTTATCATTGATTGTCAGAGAGTGGGGATAAAAACAATAAAAGATAATTAATTCGCACTGATATAGTGGATGAGGCTCAAGACCAATAGGTTAAGAGATAATAGATTTATTTTGGTATAGGTTAAAAATTAATAACACTGGATAAAAGGATGGTCACTTGTAGCTCGCGTGTTCCTAGCGTAGTTATATTAAACCAGTAGGCTCTAGGACGGAGGACCTATAGCAGGAGATGAGAGATCAAATTGTTAGACCTAGTTAAAAGGGTTGGTGGTCTTAGGCGAGATAGATATGCAAACATATACCTGGTTCAGTGGCACATATAGTGGCAGGTACGGTGGATGTCTGGCCAAGGTTAGGTCAGGATGGAGGGCTTTTTGATAAATCCTTTTTGGATAGGTGTAAGGGATGAGCTAAATATGGAGGAAATGCAAAAGGTTAGTATATGTAATACGCGGTCTAGGAGGACCAGTGGATATGGTAGATACCTTTGTATAGTTGATCCCGGTAGGCAGGGACAATTTTATATATCTCGAACAGGCTGACAGGACAAGAGATTTAAAAGTGGTCAATTACCCTGCATTAGGGTTCTTCACCAGATCCAAAAAGAGAGTGAAGAGGTCCTTGAGGGTCGTTCTTATGGCTGATAGAGGATTATGCTAGGTATATAGAGGGAGCAGTGGTTAGTAGGAGTGTGTATTAGCTAGACTAACTAGAGGAGTATATGCACCTATGTATCATACCTATAAAATATGCCTGTGAGTGTTGCCAAGGTATAAATAAAAGGTGGTACCTATGAATAGTCTGGGGTACCCTGTAGGTGGATTGAGTAGGTGATCAGCTTGTGATGTACCTGGGGGTGAGCCGATGCTGCTGGAGACATCCAGGGGTGCTCACGCCATGGAGAAGAATGCTTTCTGGCGGCCGGAACGAGTGCAGAGTCCCGGCCGGTGACTACCGCTGCTCGCGTGCTTCCGGACTTGTGCGCACAGTGCTCAGTGGAGACCTGCTAGGACCTGTGTGACGTGGCGGCACGTGACACACACGTGATCCAGGCAGTACGGTGACTGATTAGGGCTGAATTAGGACCAGTTCCAATGCGTTTCGGAAGCTCCTGCTTCCTTCCTCAGGGATGGTCCTTTCCAGCTATAGGGTGCCTTTATATACTATGCAGCAACAGGAGACACCTGATTTAATCATTAAAAGCAAATAATTCAATTTCACTATTCAGTCCTCTTGGCCTAAGAGTGTTCAGCTTAAAAATCCATTGGCTTTCCGTTCGTGACATCATTTTAATAAAATCACCTGATCGCCAGTGTTCTGGTACAATTTGAATGCCTGTCACCTGGATCCCTTGAATAGATCCATTATGTTTCTCTAGGAAATGTTTGGAGAGTGACTGGCCAGTGTATTTATGTTTGATATTGCATAGATGCTCATTAATTCTGACGCTCATGGGACTTTGGTCCGCCCCACATACATTTTATTACAGGGGCACTTTAAGCCATAAATAACCCCTGTAGTTGTACAGGTCATGAAGTCTGAGATAGGATATGAATCCTCTCCATGACTGACTTTTCTGTTTGGGTGTATCTATTGTTTTGCACATTTTGCATTTCTTACAGGGAAAATAACCTTTAATTTTTTGATTAAAGGGGGTAAAAGGTTGGTTTCTTAGTTGGTGATTGCTAGCAATAGAGGCTATGATGCTGCCCAAATTTCGGGCTTTTTTAAAAATGAATTCTGGCTTACTAGACATCTGATCGCCAATCACTTTATCATCTTTCAGTATGTGCCAATGTTTTTCTACTATTTTTCTAATTAAATGCGTGTTTGAGCAATATGGAGTAATAATAGGTATATTCAAAGCATACATGTTAAATTCAAGTTTGGTGATGGCAGGTTTATTCAGAAGCTTTTCCCGTGGTATAGCAGCCACCTTGTTCCTGGTATTATTCAGGAATCGTGCATCATATCTGTTTTCTAGGTATTTTTTAGTGAGGTCGTCTGCTTCTTGTTTAAAATCCTGGTCTTTAGAGCAGTTTCTGCGCAGTCTTAGATACTGACTACGGGGTACATTTAAAAGCCAGCTCGGGAGGTGACAGCTTTTGGTTGAAATATAACTACTAGCATCTGTGGGTTTACAATATGTACGAGTATGGATATGGTTTTTTTCAATATAAATATTAAGGTCAAGGAAGTTGACCGACTTAGTACTGATGGAGGTGAAATTTAGGTAAAAAGTATTATTGTTTATTTCCTGAAGGAATTCTTGTAGGGACAATTGGTCTCCTGACCAGATAAATAGGATGTCGTCTATAAATCTGTACCATAAGACCAGGTTCACGCGCAGAACGCGATGGTGGTGGCCTCCCACCTACCCACATATAGGTTGGCGTAACAGGGCGTGAACCTGGTCCCCATGGCGGTCCCCCACTGCTGGGGGTAGTAGTCCTTCTCATATTTGTAACATACCTGGTGGCGGGCTTGCATGGTGCACCATCTCTCACTATGCAAGATCGCAAACTTGATCTTCAGTCCAGTCTGCTAGCCTGGCTTCTATTCATGCTGTCTGTTTGTCTCTGTTCTGACTGTTTAGGGTGGCGGCCCGGTTACTTCCTGTTTCTTGTAGCTGCTGTGGGCACACCCCTAATGCGTCCTCAGCCTATTGCTGTCTGTCATTGGATATTTAAACCAGCTTCACCTGGAAACTGGTGCCTGAGCAACGTTTATCCTCAGAGGGCTTTTTGCCTCTGAGGTGCCAGGTCCTGTTCTGTTTTTTCTTGCCTGTCTGCCTTTCTGGAGGCTGTACTTCCAAGCCTGTCTGAACACGATCCTTGCCTGTTCGTTTCTGCCTCTGGGGGCCGTATACCCAGGCTCGTTCCTGTATTTAGTTGCAGTAACAGTTCCTGTCTGAACTGTCTCCTAGCCTCTTACCTGTTTTGTCTTTATGTCCGTTTCCTTCCTTTTGCTGCAGTTTCTGAACCAGCACTTGGCTATACCTAGGCTCGTTCCTGTATTTCGTTGCAGTAACAGTTCCTGTCTGAACTGTCTCCTAGCCTCTTACCTGTTTTGTCTTTATGTCCGTTTCCTCCCTTTTGCTGCAGTTTCTGAACCAGCACTTGGCTATACCTAGGCTCGTTCCTGTATTTCGTTGCAGTAACAGTTCCTGTCTGAACTGTCTTCTAACCTGTTACCTGTTTTGTCTCTATGTTCGTTTCCTCTCTTTTTCTGCAGAGTCTGAACCTGCACCTAACTCCTACTCGTTGTCGCTGTACTTCCGTTTGTGAGTTTGGAGATCACTCGCTACTTCTTTGCAAGTACCTTGTGTGTATCTGGTTCTGTCTTTCCCTTCCAGTCTGTTCCGTGTGAACAGAGCCGTCCTCTCTGCTCTGCCTTTGCTCACCGCTTTTGCGGTTTATCTCTGCTCTGCCTTGCTTACCGCTCCGGCGGTTCCTGCCCGCTCTGCCTTGTCCACCGCATCTGCGGTTTTGCTCTGCTCAGCCTTGTCCACCGCATCTGCGGTTTTGCTCTGCTTAGCCTTGTCCACCGCATCTGCGGTTTCGCTCTGCTTAGCCTTGTCCACCGCATCTGTGGTTTCACTCTGCTTAGCCTTGTCCACCGCATCTGCGGTTTCGCTCTGCTTAGCCTTGTCCACCGCATCTGCAGTTTCGCTCTGCTCAGCCTTGTCCACCGCATCTGCGGTTTCGCTCTGCTCAGCCATGTCCACCCCATCTGCGGTTTTGCTCTGCTCAGCCTTGTCCACCGCATCTGTGGTTTCACTCTGCTTAGCCTTGTCCACCGCATCTGCGGTTTCGCTCTGCTTAGCCTTGTCCACCGCATCTGCGGTTTCGCTCTGCTTAGCCTTGTCCACCGCATCTGCGGTTTCGCTCTGCTCAGCCATGTCCACCCCATCTGCGGTTTTGCTCTGCTCAGCCTTGTCCACCGCATCTGCGGTTTCGCTCTGCTCAGCTTTGTCCACCGCATCTGCGGTTTCGCTCTGCTCAGCCTTGTCCACCGCATCTGCGGTTTCGCTCTGCTCAGCCCTGTCCACCGCATCTGCGGTTTCGCTCTGCTCAGCCCTGTCCACCGCATCTGCGGTTTCGCTCTGCTCAGCCTTGTCCACCGCATCTGCGGTTTCGCTCTGATTAGCCTTGTCCACCGCATCTGCGGTTTCGCTCTGCTCAGCCATGTCCACCCCATCTGCGGTTTCGCTCTGCTCAGCCTTGTCCACCGCATCTGCGGTTTCGCTCTGCTCAGCTTTGTCCACCGCATCTGCGGTTTCGCTTTGCTTAGCCTTGTCCTCCGCATCTGCGGTTTCGCTCTGCTCAGCCCTGTCCACCCAATCTGCGGTTTCGCTCTGCTCAGCCTTGTCTACTGCATCTGCGGTTTCGCTCTGCTCAGCCTTCTCCACCGCATCTGCGGTTTCGCTTTGCTTAGCCTTGTCCTCCGCATCTGCGGTTTTGCTCTGCTCAGCCCTGTCCACCGCACCTGCGGTTTCGGTCTGCTCTGCTCTGTACACCGCACCTGTGGCTTCGCTCTGCTCTGCCTTGTCCACCGCACCTGCGGTTTCGCTCTGTTCAGCCTTGTCCACCGCTCCTGCGGTTTCGCTTTACTCTGCTTGATTACCGCATCTGTAGCTCTGGACCCGTCTCCCAGTCTGTACTGTACCCTACCCAGCCTGTGCTCTAACCTGCCTGTTCCTGTATTCCCCGGTGTGGGTCAACAGCCGTGCCCGGGGTCTGACCTGGAGTCGCACCTGGTCCCTCTGCTCGGTTCCTCCCTGGTGCACGGCGTCGTAGCCGTCGTGCGACCTGGGTCGGATCGGGTTGAGACTTAGTTACGCCCCTCCAGGCACTCTCCGGTTCATGGCACAGTGGGATCACTAATCACGCACACGCCAGTCAGTCCAGGCGTGTGCATAACAGTATTGAAAGTAATTATGGGTAAGAATGAAATGCATATGTTACTGTAAAAGTCAGAAGGTCGGTAAAACCTAGGATTTACCGAAATGAAAAGTAAAATTGGACTTTTACCGGTGAAGTCTTGGTATATCTTAACATTTCTGAACAGCGTTGGTAAAAGTCAGATGTGTTCCATATAAACGAACGATTTTGGACTTTTACCTGGGCGAATTGGTAAATCTTTACATTTACCAGAATGTGTTGGTAAAAGTAACTACCAGCATTTTATTACACCCTTCTCAGCTACATTTACCAAGAAGCCGTGGTAAATGTGCACATTTACCAACTGCGCTTGGTTAAAAAGTCAGATGTTCCATCTTCACACCTGATATTTCTGACTTTTACCACGCTCGACGGTAAATGTTAACATTTACCAAGACTTCACCGGTAAAAGTCCAATTTTACTTTTCATTTTGAGCTTTTACCGACGGCCTGGGTAAATGTCCAGATTGACCGGTAAATCCTAGGTTTTACCGGCCTTCTGACTTTTACAGTAACACATACATTCTGTAATGAATGTACTTTGTTCTAGAGGCATTTTTTGTTGTTGGAGGAAGTAGTTGGAGGCTTCGCATCCTTTTTATGTTGGATAATTGTATATAGGGAGGTTATGTCCATAGTACCCAAGATATTGTGATCCTGCCAGGAAATATCATTTAGTATCTGGATAGCATGTTTGCTGTCTTTTAGATGGGAAGGCAGTAGGGGTACTAAGTCTTGGAGGTGGTGGTCTACAAACCTGGAGAGGGTGGCTGTAAGGCATTGAATCCCAGAAATGATTGGTCTCCCCGGAGGATTTTATAGATTTTTGTGGATCTTTGGCAGGTGGTAAAAGGCAGCAATTCTAGGGTGTTGGATATTGATGTAATTGTATTCATCTTTATTCAGGAATCCTGCATTTAATCCTTTTTAGTCAGAGTTTTTATTTCTTCTAGATAGATTTTGGTTGGATTGGAAGGAATGATTTGATACGTACGAGAGTCGCTGAGGAGTCTCAAGGACTCTTTATGATAGTTTGCTTGGTCTAGAATAACTATGCCTCCTCCATTATCCGCTGGGCGGAATACAATTTCCTTGTTACGTTGTAAGTGTTTCATGGCAGCTATTTCAGATTTAGTAAGATTATTTTTAAACTTGAGGCATTTTTTAATACTGATTCGGCGAATATCATCGATAACATTTTTCTCGAAGCTGTTGAAGGCATCTGAGTATTCCTGAACAGGATGAAAGTTGGATTTATTTTTTAGGGTGGTATGTGTGTATTCAGATAGAGATTCCACTTTGCATGATTGGGTACAACCATCTTTTTTTGCAAAGTATTTTTTTAGGGCTAATTGCCTCATAAATTTCTTAACTCCTATAAACGCCTGAAATTTATCCAACTTAGTTGATGGTGCATATTTAAGGCCCTTATTTAATAGAGAGATTTCATTATGCGTGAGTGTGTATTGGCTGAGGTTAAAAATGGATAAGTTATCATTTACCTCTTTCGGTTTATTCTTTTTCTTTTGGGCGAGTTTCCCTGCCCTACTGCCCCTTTGGCGTTTTTTCTTGTGGACACTTGAAAAAAATCCGAGTTACTAGTGCGTTTGCGCACCAGTGGACGTGAATTCATAGGTTCAAATGGGGGGGGGGGAGTGGTTCTGTCTATTTGGTGGGGGGAGGTTTGCTGATTCTCTGGTGTTTCCACAATAGTATTTAACGGTACAAATCTGTTTTGGATAATAACTGGAGTTTGTTCCGAATTTTCCTGCTGGGAAGAATTGGGGATTTGTCCTTGATTATTATGGTTATCTATAGTCAGATTATGGGTTGGGGAGGATTCCGTGTCCGAGGTTGGGTGGACCGAAAATCTGTCTTCTGAATGTATGGAAGTTGTAGGGCTACCCACCACTTGATCCAATATTTCAAAGAAGGTGGATTGTCCATGATCACGATCCTGTTCAGGGAGTCAAATTGTTAGACCTAGTTAAAAGGGTTGGTGGTCTTAGGCGAGATAGATATGTAGACATATACCTGGTTCAGTGGCACATATAGTGGCAGGTACGGTATTAAAATGATGTCACAAACGGAAAGCCAATGGATTTTTAAGCTGAACACTCTTAGGCCAAGAGGACTGAATAGTGAAATTGAATTATTTGCTTTTAATGATTAAATCAGGTGTCTTCTATTGATGCATAGTATATAAAGGCACCCTATAGCTGGATAGGACCATCCCTGAGGAAGGAAGCAGGAGCTTCCAAAACGCATTGGAACTGGTCCTAATTCAGCCCCAATCAGCCACAGTGCTGCCTGGATCACGTGTGTGTCATGTGCCGCCACGTCACACAGGTCCTAGCAGGTCTCCACTAAGCACTGTGCGCACAAGTCCGGAAGCAAGTGAGCAGCAGTAGTCACCGGCCAGCACTCGCTCCGGCCGCCAGAAAGCATTCTCCTCCATGGCGTGAGCACCCCTGGATGTCTCCAGCAGCATCGGCTCACCCCCAGGTACATCACAAGCTGATCACCTACTCAATCCACCTACAGGGTACCCCGGACTATTCATAGGTACCACCTTTTATTTATACCTTGGCAACACTCACAGGCATATTTTATAGGTATGATACATAGGTGCATATGCTCCTCTAGTTAGTCTAGCTAATACACACTCCTACTAACCACTGCTCCCTCTATATACCTAGCATAATCCTCTATCAGCCATAAGAACGACCCTCAAGGACCTCTTCACTCTCTTTTTGGATCTGGTGAAGAACCCTAATGCAGGGTAATTGACCACCTTTAAATCTCTTGTCCTGTCACCCTGTTCGAGATATATAAAATTGTCCCTGCCTACCGGGATCAACTATACAAAGGTATCTACCATATCCACTGGTCCTCCTAGACCGCGTATTACATATACTAACCTTTTGCATTCCCTCCATATTTAGCTCATCCCTTACACCTATCCAAAAAGGATTTATCAAAAAGCCCTCCATCCTGACCTAACCTTGGCCAGACATCCACCGTACCTGCCACTATATGTGCCACTTAACCAGGTATATGTCTGCATATCTATCTCGCCTAAGACCACCAACCCTTTTAACTAGGTCTAACAATTTGATCTCCCATCTCCTCCTATAGGTCCTCCGTCCCAGAGCTTACTGGTGTAATATAACTACGCTAGGAACACGCAAGCTACAAGTGACCATCCTTTTATCCAGTGTTATTAATTTTTAACCTATACCAAAATAAATCTATTATCTTTTAACCTATTGGTCTTGAGCCTCATCCACTATATCAGCGCAAATTAATTATCTTTTATTGCATTTATGTTTTTATTTTGACTGCAATATATTAAAAAACTATGTACAGAATCACACCAGTCTTCTTCCCCAATAGATCAGAATATAATTAAAACACACATTTGGAGCTCCTCCAGCAGAAGGGAACAAAAGAGCTGGAAAAAAATACTGATGGATTCTTGGTAATATAACTAAAATTCCCAATCCACTGTAGGGTTAAACATAACAATTATAGATGCTGTGTGTTTCTTCAGGTTTAAAGTTGTAGAATTTTTGGTGATATTGGATTGGAAAACTCTGGCCACTCATCATTTTGGTGGTATTTATAAAGGCCTATGGTGGGTTTTTTTGTACAAAGTTTGTTGATTATCTTCAAGATTACACCACTCTCAAAACTTTTTAAAAATGCAGGGAAAAGACTTTAGCTAGGAAAATAGGTTAAAGCCAGATTTATGAAAGTTGTAAAAAAAAAGATGCAATTCTTACTCCAGGAGGGAAGGAGGAGTAAAACAAAATTGGAGAAACAGCTTTAGACAAAAATAATATATATAAATATATGCCAAATTTATTGAACATTGTGCAACATCTTGATAAATTTGGCACAAATAAATGCAACGCAACCTCCACTAATACTAACTTTAAAAATTCCCCTCATGATAAATTTCCCCCTTTTTAGGTTTATATTTGTGACATTTCCTTCTGACTTGAATGGAGTAAATTGATTAATTTATGACCTGAAAGTGTGAATGTGCAAAATTACAACAACATAGAGGCAGAGGAATGAGGCAACAGTAATAGTACCCTCATGTACCATCTTCACAACGGACAAAGAATCCCCTGCATTATGACCTGAAACTGAAAGCTCAACCAAAATTTACCACTAGATGTCCCACAATCAGCAAGCAGTGTAAAAATTTTCTCTATAGGGAAAATCAATGAGTGGAAGATCCGTTTTTGGTCGATACTTTCTATTTTTTGACATTTCAGTTTGGTTTTGGTATATAATTGCAAAGCTGTGAAGATGGAACGCAGTACTAAGCAAGGACAAGACCAAGAAAGAACAGCCTAGAACCTTCTGTTGAACTTCAAATCTTCTCACAGCATCCTCCTGTAAAAAGGTGGTAGTGTTGATGTAATGCATTATGATGTTTGCGTAATTTTTGTGATGAGGTTGCGTTCTGCTCAGCAGCAGGGAGCTAATAGGGAAAGATAGGGTTAATAGTTTGGACTAGTCAAGAGTGGGAGGGAGTAAAATGAAGGGACAGCAGAAAGGTTCCTGTCAGGAGTCAGATAGTCCTAGCCTGCAACAGAAGCAGACATATGGTCTGACTAAGAAGCAGAATCATATGAAGTGGGTGTCCCTGAAGTGAGAGGAGACGGAGGCAATGGATAATGTGATCCAGAGAAGAAATAAAGGAAAATTGTTAGAAGGAGGGAGGGATTCTCCGGAGACGGGGTCTAAGGCAGGAAGCGTAGCGGGGCAGTCCGAAGATATCTGACAGTCAAGTGACAAAGCAGTGCTGAGAAGGAAAGTGGGACGAAGAGAGAGTGCCCCGTGTGGTAGTTCCAAGGTGTCGGCAAGCAGAGAAGAATCGGCCATAGTGGCATAAGTAGCTCCCCTAAGTGGAAAAAGATGCGGGACTTCGGGTTGAAGAATAGGTCTCTCACAGAGTCAGATATCGGGGGCCGGTACCCCTTTTGCAGCAGGACTCCCTCTGACTAGGTCAGAAAAGTGAGGACAGGTGGCGTATACCGCTCCGTCTGCACCCCCCTGGGATCCTTTTGCCTGCAGAGCTTTACTCCTCTGCTCCCCTCCAGGCCTTCTTGGGTAGGGACCTTGACCGGGAAGAGACAGCCGTTAACTCTAGCCCGCTCCTCGACTCAAGGCCAGAGTACGAGAAGACCGTGTCCCCATCAACTGCAGGTTCACACAGAAAGCCACGTTCAGTGATGAAGATCACTATCAAAAGACCATAAGCCCAAGATGGCTGAATATTAAATATGAAATATTAAGTGTAACCTAAATGTGTGTCCTCCACCCTCACCCACTACTAGGTTCCCCCTATCTTTGGTTCCCCCATCTCCACTTATCCTGGCTGGGGCAGCACCCTGGTGCATATTAGCCCCCCTCAGGTGGGAGAGGTGTAGTGTTGGATGCAGAGGTGGGGTCCTGACAGCTGCACCATCCTTACCTCGAAGGAGAGATACCACACATCATTAAAGAGATGCAGTACCCCTGTGGCGACCGAACCCTCAGGGGCGCCACACAAGGGTCTCCAGCCAGCGATCCCACCAAGTCTTCAGCCACTTATTTATCTATTTTATTCATTATTACCTTTTGTATCTTTTTAAAATAAAATAAATCTTTTGTAAGAAATTTTGACTGGTGATTACTATGTGGTTCTGAATACAATTGGACCAGATTATTTCTATAAAAAGCTGAAATCAAGGAAACCAAAAGATCTTATCTAAAGGATGCAATGTTGGGATCAGAGAAAGCTGATGCTATACAGGCTATGTACTATTGTGTAAACATCCATCCTGACCAGGTCCTTGGAGGCTCTGGAGGAGATAGATCCACCATCTTGATGTACTAGCTGATTTACCAACAATATTATGTGCTAAACCTTAAAGAGGTTGTTAGACTCCAAAATCCCAATTTTTTAAGCTAAACTGTGCTGTATTGCAACATACAACAGCCCTATACATTTTATTTTTGGTTTCTACTATTTGTTCCTATTGAATCTCACTTTACTTTCTGCACCAGGTTTGTTTAAATGGCCTTTCTCAGAATCATCCTTACCCCACGAGGTGAGATCTTGCATGGAGCCCTAGTCCGAGGAAGATTGACAGCATCTTGTATTTCTTCCATTTTCTAATAATTGTGCTAACAGTTGTTGCCTTCTCATCAAGCTGCTTGCCTATTGTCCTGTAGCCCATCCCAGCCATGTGCAGATCTACAATTTTGTCCCTGGTGTCCTTAGACAGCTCTTTGGTCTTGGCCATGGTGAAGAGGTTGGAGTGTGATTGATTGAGTGTGTGGACAGGTGTCTTTTATACAGGTAACAAGTTCAAACTGGTGCAATTAATACAGGTAATGAGTGCAGAGTAGGAGGGCTTCTTAAAGAAAAACTAACAGGTCTTTGATAGACAGAATTTTTGCTGGTTGATAGGTGATCAAATATTTATTTCATGCAATAAAATGCAATTTAATTATGTAAAAATCATACAATGTGATTTTCTGTTTTTTCTTTTTAAATTCTGTCTCTCACAGTTGAAGTGTACCTACGATAAAATTTACAGACTTCTCCATTCTTTGTAGGTGGCAAAACTTGCAAAATTGACAGTGTATCAAATACTTATTTTCCCCACTGATATATATATATATATACACACACACATATATATATACATATTATATATATATATATATATATATATATATATATATATATATATATATATATATATATATATATATATATATACATATATATATACATATATATATATATACACTGCTCAAAAAAATAAAGGGAACACTTAAACAACAGAATATAACTCCAAGTAGACCAAACTTCTGTGAAATCAAACTGTCCACTTAGGAAGCAACACTGATTGACAATCGATTTCACATGCTGTTGTGCAAATGGAATAGACAATAGATGGAAATTATTGGCAACTATCAAGACACACTCAATAAAGGAGTGGTTCTGCAGGTGGGGACCACAGACCACATCTCAGTACCAATGCTTTCTGGCTGATGTTTTGGTTACTTTTGAATGTTGGTTGTGCTTTCACACTCGTGGTAGCATGAGACGGACTCTACAACCCACAGAAGTTGCTCAAGTAGCACAGCTCATCCAGGAAGGCACATCAATGTGAGCTGTGGCAAGAAGGTTTGCTGTGTCTGTCAGCGTAATGTCCAGAGGCTGGAGGTGCTACCAGGAGACATGCCAGTACACCAGGAGACGTGGAGGGGGCCGTAGAACACCCCAGCAGCAGGACCGCTACCTCCGCCTTTGTGCAAGGAGGAACAGGAGGAGCACTGCCAGAGCCCTGCAAAATGACCTCCAGCAGGCCACAAATGTGCATGTGTCTGCACAAACGGTTAGAAGCCGACTCCATGAGGGTGGTATGAGGGCCCGAAGTCCACAGATGGGGGTTGTTCTCACAGCCCAACACCGTTCAGAACACTTTGCATTTGCCACAGAACACCAGGATTGGCAAAGTCGCCACTAGCGCCCTGTGCTCTTCACAGATGAAAGATTTACACTGAGCACATGTGACAGATGTGACAGAGTCTGGAGACGCCGTGGAGAGCGATCTGCTGCCTGCAACATCCTTCAGCATGACCGGTTTGGCAGTGGGTCAGTAATGGCGTGGGGTGGCATTTCTTTGGAGGGCTGCACAGCCCTCCATGTGCTCACCAGAGGTAGCCTGACTGCCATTAGGTACCGAGATGAGATCCTCAGACCCCTTGTGAGACCATATACTGGTTTGGTTGGCCCTGGGTTCCTCCTAATGCAGGACAATGCCAGACCTCATGTGGCAGGAGTGTGTCAGCAGTTTCTGCAAGATGAAGGCATTGAAGCTATGGACTGGCCTGCCCGTTCCCCAGACCTGAATCCGATTGAGCACATCTGGGACATCATGTCTCGCTCCATCCACCAGTGTCACGTTGCACCACAGACTGTCCAGGAGCTGGCGGATCCTTTAGCCCAGGTCTGGGAGGAGATCCCACAGAAGACCATCCGCAACCTCATCAGGAGCATGCCCAGGCATTGTAGGGAGGTCATACAGGAACGTGGAGGCCACACACAATACTGAGTCTCATTTTGACTTGTTTTAAGGACATTACATCAAAGTTGGATCAGCCTGTAGTGTGTTTTTCCACTTTAATTTTGGGGGTGACTCCAAATCCAGGCCTCCATTGGTTAATAAATTTGATTTCCATTGATGATTTGTGTGTGATTTTTGTTGTCAGCACATTCAACTTTGTACAGAACAAAGTTTTCAATGAGAATATTTCATTCATTCAGATCTAGGATGTGTTATGCGAGTGTTCCCTTTATTTGTTTGAGCAGTGTATAATGTTTCCCTACACACAATCATAACACACACACTGCCTATTTTATGCTGGGGCTACACAATGTTTTGGTTACAACAGAGGTCAAGCTGCCAAACATTGTTCTATGCCGCTGTTACATGGTAGTGTGGCACCCCAGGGGTCTGGTCTCCACAATAATAGCAATGTTATGTCTGAGAGCAGGTGGGAGGTCTCTTGGTCAGGAATCCTATGCATGCCACACCTCCTGCCCAGTCCTGGGAGGGGAAGGACTTCCCCTATATAAACCTGGGGCTGAGGCAGGGTTAGTGAGAAGAGAAGAGTAGAGAGAACAAGAGTAGAGAAGAGAAGCAGCATAGGAAGAAACAACAGGAGCTCTGTGGGAGCAGTGCTACAAGGAGTCAGGGGCTGGCAGCTGCAGAGCTCGCCCTGACTGAGAAGTTATCACCGGACCCGGAGTCCGAGGCTGTGGGGACTAATCCTTACCCAGCAGCAGAAACCGACCGGCAGGGGATTGCAGGTCCTCTGGCCCAGAAACCCAAAGGCATGGTCACACGCGTGGGACCAGCACCGCCATCGTGGAGCGGAAGCCATTAGAAGGCCCCGAGTCACCGGCCATACGGGTGAGCACCACACGGTACACTCAGGGACGTGGGCTACTTTTACCCGCCTCTAGCAAGGTAGCCAGAAGAGTACAGTTAGCTGGGAAGGCCTACAACTCCGCCTGGCCAGGGGAGATCCCATCTGCTCAAGGACTGACCAGGCCCCGATCGCTAGCAAGTACTCCAGGAGGGTCTATCTTTGTCACAAGTAAAGACCCTGAACTACACGCATCGTCTCTGAGTGGTTCCTGCTACCCCCATCATCCACGTCGGCTGCCCTGAGGCCATACCCCTCCCGTTGGGGGTTATACCATCCCCGCTGCACCATCCTTCCACCGGCCTCAGCGGTCTGCCCTGCAGCGGCAGCTCCAAAGCTGCATTCAACGGGTGGCGTAGTCATCCAACATCCACTGCTAATAGACCGCCACTTAGTTTGACACCCTGGGCACGGACCGGGTCACCGCCACGAGACTACTACCCCCATCTGATCCGGCTCCGGGTAAGCCCCCGTGCGCGCGATGCCGCACGACGCAGAAGGCCCAGGGGCGCGTCAACTTTTGGCGTAGTCGGCAGGATTTCGTGCCCGCAACCACCGGGTACTGCGTGCCTGAAAAAGACTGTTCAAACTTACCAGTGGTGAAGATTCCCGCCATGCGGCGCCATCTTCAGCCTTCTTCCCGCCATCGGTGAAGATTCCCACCATCCGGCGCCATCTTCAGCCTTCTTCCCGCCATCGGTGAAGATTCCCGCCATCCGGCGCCATTTTCAGCCTTCTTCCCGCCTTCCGTGGAGTTTTCCCGCCGTTGGACGCCATCTTGAAGACGCCGCGCGGGAAGAAGAGGGGCGTGGACTCCAAAAGCGCGCGAGAACTGAAGCCCCGCCTCACGTCCAGACGTCGCGTAAGGTCCTGGAAGGAGCCCAGCAGACGCTGACGTCACAGGAGCGCGACGGAAGGTCCTCGACCCTGACGATCCACTGCGGAGCCGCGGCCTACGGAAGAGGATCATCGCAAGGTAGGCCACGGTCCACTAGGGGGGAGGAAGATGTCGGATACGGAGGAGAGCTTCACTGCCTCAACCCCCGCCAGCGCCAGCGCTGCTGCAGTCATGCCTTTTACCATGCCCTATATCCCGGGAGCAGCCTGGCTACCCCAATACTCAGGGGAGTCACATACCCTGAATGACTTTAGAGAAAAGCTGGATAGCCTCTTCCAGGTGTACCCCCTCACAGAAGAGCAAAAAGTGAGCATCCTGGTGGCCCAACTAACCGGGGCAGCCCAAAGGGAGGTAAAGTCCTGGCCACCTGGGAGGAGGACTGTCGCGGGGATACTAACCCGGCTGAGGGACACCTTTGATACCCGCACCTCAGCCGAGATTAAGCTTAAATTCTATGGGTGCAAGCAGCGAGCACATGAGAGTATAAGGGACTATGCACTAAACCTACAAGAGGCCCTGAGAGCCATTAAGCAGACCGACCCCGACAGCGTGGGAAACGAGGACAGGCTGTTGACCGAAAAATTTATAGAGGGACTATATTGCAATGTCCACCGAACCCAGTTGCGGGCCATAGCCTTACAGGATCCTCATCTGGACTTTGCACAGTTCAAGGACAGAGCCATCCGGGTGCTCCGAGAACCGGCACCGGGTGGCGTTGTGACCCACAGGCGCCCAGCTATCACTTACCACCAGGAGGCGGCGCCCTTGTCGGCAGGGCCTGTGGGGGCTGATGCGCAGGCTTTGAACAATGACCCGGCTCCAGACCTGCACCATCAGGTCCAAGAGCTAGCTAAAAGCGTTGCTACGCTAACCCGAACTGTGCAGTCTTTACAGGTTTCCACTCCAGGGAAGATCCAGCTGGCATCCGGACCGGAGGACATCCCGTGGCGTCGACCAAGGAGGACCCCACCGGCCAGAGGAAGACCCAGCGACCGATACAACGAGGACGGACAACCCATCTGCCGCCGCTGCAATCAACCCGGACATATGGCAAGGTACTGTCCTTTAAACTGGCACAACCTGGGGTAGAGGGCCAACCCCCAGGAAAAAGATCACCAGGCCCATCGAACTGGCGCGACAAATATGTGGGAGGACGTCCAGTCTTGCCTGTGGTACTGGATGGCATTCCTATGAGTGCCCTACTGGACACCGGGTCACAGGTCACCACCATCCCGTACGTGCTCTTCAAGCAGTACTGGAATGACTCGGATATAACCCGCTACCCTGACGACGACTTGAGTATCATTGCCAGCAATGGTCAACCCGTGCCGCAGATCGGATTTAAAGAAATGACCATTAAAATCGGTAGAGTCGAACTGGCAGCACAGGGACTGATCATTGTAGACATTGACAAGCGTGAGAGTCACCCAAAGATAACTCTAGGAACTAATGTGATTGAAAATTGTCTTGCAGAGGTGATTTTCATTTTACAGCAGGTTGCCAAGAACGCCAGCACCGGCCAGCTGCGAGTGCTCCAGAAAGAGATCCGGGCACTGATGCGACGGCAACAAGTGGAACTCTCCGGCGGTGAGATTGGTAGCGTAAGAATGTGTGACCCTTTCCCTATTGCCATACTCCCGAAAAGTGAAATGATGATTTGGTGCCGGGCAGCTATTGGTCTGAGAGGTAGAGATTACCAAGCAATGGTAGAACCAGCCTATTCAGACAGTAGGCCCACCATTTTGACAGCCCGGGGGGTGGTTGATGTACGCCATGGGAGGGTGCCCGTTCGCATAATAAATATCGGGAAGAGGGAAGTGTACCTACCCCGGTATGCCACGCTAGCCAAATTATACACCATCAACCAAAATTCTATACAGTCTGTGGAACCCTTGCCTCCATCTCACCCGGAGGAAGGTAACGGCTCTAAGAAAATAATGGAGGATTGGTGTCAGCAACTACATTTGGGTACTGACTCCACTCCCTCCCATCAGAAACAGGGAGTCTATCGGGTGGTTCAAGAGTATGAGAGAGTGTTTAGTAAACACCCGTTAGACTTCGGGCGAGTCAAGGGGGTGGAACACCACATCCCCACGGGAGACCATCCTCCCATAAAAGAGAGGTATCGACCCGTACCCCCTGCACACTACCAACACGCCAAGGGGATGCTTAGAGACATGAAGGAGGCTGGGGTAATCAAGGATAGCTGTAGCCCCTGGGCAGCCCCACTAGTCTTAGTCAAAAAGAAAGACAACACCATGAGAATGTGTGTAGATTACCGGAAAATCAACCGAATCACACACAAGGATGCGTACCCCTTACCAAGGATAGAGGAGTCTTTGGCTGCTTTAAAATCTGCTAACTTCTTCTCTACCTTGGATCTCACTAGCGGGTACTGGCAGGTTCCTGTAGCAGAGGCGGACCGGGAGAAGACCGCATTCACTACCCCGATGGGACTTAGCGAGTTTACTTGTATGCCGTTCGGACTCTGCAATGCACCAGGAACCTTCCAACGATTAATGGAGTGCTGTCTGGGACACAGAAACTTCGAGACGGTCCTGCTGTACCTGGACGATGTCATCGTATATTCCAAGACTTATGAGGACCACCTGAAACACCTGGCGGAAGTGTTCGAAGCCCTGGCAAGTTATGGCCTGAAGGTGAAACCCTCTAAGTGTCACCTCCTGAAGCCAAAGGTGCAGTACCTGGGACACGTGGTGAGTGCTGACGGAGTGGCTCCCGACCCCGATAAGATCACCGCAATTAAGGAATGGCCAAGCCCCTCCAGCGTAAAGGAAGTGAGGCAGTTCCTCGGGTTGGTAGGCTACTACCGAAGGTTCATATCCGGTTTCACCAAAAAGGCAGCTCCTATGCAGGACCTCCTGATAGGCCAGTCCAGGAAGGCCAAGAACCAGAAGCCGCCCTTTAGATGGGAGAAGCTGGAAGAAGAGTCCTTCCGCCAGCTGAAGATGGCCCTCACGGGGGATGAAATCCTGGCATACCCTGATTATAGCCAGCCCTTTATCCTCTACACCGACGCCAGTAACATCGGGCTAGGAGCCGTACTGTCCCAGATTCAGCAGGGGAAAGAACGGGTAATTGCTTACGCCAGCCGAAAACTGCGACCCACCGAAAGAAACCCTGAAAATTACAGCTCATTTAAGCCAGAGTTCCTGGCAGTGGTGTGGGCAGTCACCGAACGCTTTAAGCACTACCTCGCTTCTTCCCGGTTCACCGTGTACACGGATAACAACCCGTTGACACACCTGGACACAGCAAGACTCGGTGCCCTAGAGCAGAGATGGATGGCCCGCTTGTCCAACTATGAGTTCACAATCAAATACCGGGCAGGACGCTCCAATACCAACGCGGACGCCCTGTCCAGGATGCCAAATCTACCGGACGTAGGGGAAGACTCAGAGGGACTGGAAGAAGTGGAACTCCCCGCATTCCACCGTCATGGGACTATCCAGTATTCCCACCGTGTAAGGAGTAAATCCGCTACGTTCAACCCTTTACCTCATTACAACTGGGCGGAGACGCAAGACAGTGACCCTGCCGTCCGACTGGTAAAGGAGATGCTGACTCGGCCAGATGCACGCCTTGACCCAGACGCTCCGGAGGAAGCCAAACAACTGTGGGCTGAGAAGAGTCGACTGTTCCTTTACAAGGGGAAGTTGTGCCGCAGAATGGTTAACTCCCGGACGCATGAACTAATCTGGCAAGTAGTGGTGCCAAGAAGAGACGCAGCTATGGTGATGGAGGCATACCACGACGGAGCTGGGCACTTCGGATGGAAGAAGCTGGAGTTCCTGCTGCGCGGGCGGTTCCATTGGGTGGGCATGAGAGGAACCATCGAGAGGTGGTGCAGAGACTGTGGCCCGTGCAACTTAAGAAGGAAGGACTGTGCCAGCCAGAAGACTCCCCTGCAGTCCATCGTCACCCGGCAGCCGTTGGAACTGGTAGCCTTGGATCATGTAAAACTGACCCCAAGCAGAAGTGGCTACGTCTACGCACTAACCATCGTGGATCACTACTCCCGGTTCTTGGTTGTCGTCCCCGTCAAGGACTTAACAGCTCGAACAGCAGCTAGAGCCTTCCAGCAGCATTTCTGCCGTCCACACGGGTACCCGGACCAAGTGTTGACGGATCAGGGACCTGCCTTTGAAGCGGAGGTCTTCCAAGAATTCTGCACTCTGTATGGTTGCCGGAAGATAAGGACGACACCTTATCATCCGCAAACTAATGGACTGTGAGAAAATGAACCAGGTGGTGATAGATCTTCTAAAAACATTGCCCCTGGAAGAACGCAGTCTGTGGCCCGAGAGGCTGCCCGACCTAGTGGACCTATACAACCACATCCCGGTAGGTTCCACTAACTGTACCCCGGCTTACCTGATGAGGGCAAGACCTGGTAAGCTACCTGTTGACCTGGAGATGGGAGTCCTGACACCTGAGGACACTTCACCAGAAGCAGACTGGGACACAGAGAGGCAGCAGCAGTACCGGAAAGTACAGGAGAGCGTGGAGCGTAGTCTCTGTCAAGCTAGGGAAAGACAAGAGAAAACTTACAACCAGTATGCTCCCGCTGTTCCCCTGGTGCCCGGAGAGCAGGTCTTGAAGAGGAAAAGACGGCTCCATAAGTTGGACGACCAGTGGGAGAAGGACCCGTACACCGTACTGCCCTCGAGCCACGACAACCCGAAGGTCTGTACCATCAGCAAAGACGGAGGGGAAACCACAACCATTGTATCCCGGGATCACCTGAAGAAGTGTCCCGAACAGCTACGGAACCCTGAAGAGGAACAAGAAGACCCTCGACCCGTAGAGGAAGGGAAAGATATGGTTAGTACTGTGCTCGGAGACTTCCCTCGGTCCTGGACTCAAGTCAATGGTGCAGTTGTGGTACCCGTCCTCACGTTCCTCCAACCAGCATCCCAAGTACTTACAGAGCAACCGGTAGAGCTGGAAGAACAGCCGGTCCAGGAGGCAGAAGACTCCACACAAGCAGATCAGGAGGATCAACCCTCTGCTTATAGTGAGCCTGCCATACCCCTAGTGAGCCAAAGGGTCCGTAGACGGCTGCCCAGTTTACCCTTGACAGCTCCTATACCCTGTAGCTCAAGACCAGTCAACCAGCTTCGTAGGTCCACTAGGGTCACTAGAGGCCAGTTGCCCGTACGGTGGAGGATCTAAATGTTTAAGTTATTTTATTAATGTTTATCTGTTATTGTTGCTTGTGTATAATTTTGTGTTTCTAGTTATTTACAGGAGTCTTTGGTGGATTTACCGGGAATCCTTTGTGTATAGTTGGAGCGTAACCCAGGACGGACTAAAAGACTGTTAAGGACTCGGGGCAGGACAGACCCCTACCTGGTTACGTCTCCCTGTTTTGGTGAAATGGACACCTTTGTTTCTTCAAAGACTGCACCCGGTTGCGGACACACCGTGACCATCTTTATGTGTTTCCTTATTGTATTTTATTGTTGTTGTTACACCCTGTTATGTTTTTGTAAAATATGTTTAGTCCCGGAGTACTAAATTTCACTAGGGGGGAATGTGGCACCCCAGGGGTCTGGTCTCCACAATAATAGCAATGTTATGTCTGAGAGCAGGTGGGAGGTCTCTTGGTCAGGAATCCTATGCATGCCACACCTCCTGCCCAGTCCTGGGAGGGGAAGGACTTCCCCTATATAAACCTGGGGCTGAGGCAGGGTTAGTGAGAAGAGAAGAGTAGAGAGAACAAGAGTAGAGAAGAGAAGCAGCATAGGAAGAAACAACAGGAGCTCTGTGGGAGCAGTGCTACAAGGAGTCAGGGGCTGGCAGCTGCAGAGCTCGCCCTGACTGAGAAGTTATCACCGGACCCGGAGTCCGAGGCTATGGGGACTAATCCTTACCCAGCAGCAGAAACCGACCGGCAGGGGATTGCAGGTCCTCTGGCCCAGAAACCCGAAGGCACGGTCACACGCGTGGGACCAGCACCGCCATCGTGGAGCGGAAGCCATTAGAAGGCCCCGAGTCACCGGCCATACGGGTGAGCACCACACGGTACACTCAGGGACGTGGGCTACTTTTACCCGCCTCTAGCAAGGTAGCCAGAAGAGTACAGTTAGCTGGGAAGGCCTACAACTCCGTCTGGCCAGGGGAGATCCCATCTGCTCAAGGACTGACCAGGCCCCGATCGCTAGCAAGTACTCCGGGAGGGTCTATCTTTGTCACCAGTAAAGACCCTGAACTACACGCATCGTCTCTGAGTGGTTCCTGCTACCCCCATCATCCACGTCGGCTGCCCTGAGGCCATACCCCTCCCGTTGGGGGTTATACCATCCCCGCTCCACCATCCTTCCACCGGCCTCAGCGGTCTGCCCTGCAGCGGCAGCTCCAAAGCTGCATTCAACGGGTGGCGTAGTCATCCAACATCCACTGCTAATAGACCGCCACTTAGTTTGACACCCTGGGCACGGACCGGGTCACCGCCACGAGACTACTACCCCCATCTGATCCGGCTCCGGGTAAGCCCCCGTGCGCGCGATGCCGCACGACGCAGAAGGCCCAGGGGCGCGTCAGTAGCACGATTCAGGTGAGTAAAATCACAATGCGACCCCTGCAGTGCTGTGACAAGTTCCACATTTTTTCAATCTGCTTGCTGTGGTACCCTAAAGGGAATAATGTGACCATATTCACTTTATTTCTGCTGCTATGTATACACTCTGCGATTTGCATATTCGCGGTCTTGTGCTGTCTAAATGTACCTGGCTTCTCTCAATGCAATTCTATCGAGAAAAGTCTAGCACGTCTAGACTGCACATGACTAAGTATGCAAATTGCATTCATGTGGTCACGTGAATGCCCGTTTGCTGTGAGAAATCCTGACAGTGTGCACACCACTCTCTGTCAATTCCGCAGGTTACAGTCAGAAAGAATAACTGCAGACTTTTGTGTCAAGCCTGGACAACCCCTTTTATGCCCCCATATAACTCACCATTATGTCTCCACAGTGCTCTACTACCATTTAAAAAAAAAAATGAACAATCTCTCACCTGTCCCTGGTCCCACGCTGAGTGGCTAGTACCTCTTCCTTGTTTTCCTGGCTGGGTTCCTTTATTATACAGCCACAGGCCTATTAAAGGACACAGCCCCAGAGCACACTGGTGTCATGTCACAGGCTGCGGCTGATGTCATTACATGTATATTATATAGATATAATATATGTACATATTACATTCCATATTATGTAAGGGATAGAATATACATACAGTTGAAACCAGAAGTTTCCATACACTATATAAAAAGACACACATGCATGTTTTTCTCAATATCTGTCATGAAATCAGCATAAACCTTTCCCATTTTAGGATTACCATAATTTTTAATATTTGCCAAATGCCAGAAAAATGAGACAGAGAATGTTTTATTACTGTACAGCCACATATGGGGTGTTGCCATGTTCAGCAGAAATTGTGTGACAAATTTTGGTGCCATTTTGACCCATTTACACTTGTAAAAATATAAAATCTGGGGCTAAAACAACATTTTTGGGGTAAAAATATAATTATTGTTTCCTTCACTGCCCAGTAGTATAAAATTCTGTGACACACCCTTAGTGTCAATGTGATCACTGCACCCGTAGATGAATTCACTGAGAAGTGTAGCTTGTAAAATGGTCACTTATGGGAGGTTATGCTGTTCTGGCACCTCAGGGGCTCTTCCAGTGGGTCATGACACCTGCCATCCATAACAGCCAAATCTGCAATACAATATGGAGCTTTGCGCTGTGCCTCAAAAGTAGTTTTTGACCATATATGGGGTATTGACGTACTCAGAAGAAATTGTGAAACAAATAGTGCCGTTCATTTTCTCCTATTATCCCTTTTAAAAAAAAATAATTTTGGGGCCCTAGCAACATTTTAGTGGAAAAAATGGTTTCCATTTACTCAGCCCAATGTTATACAATTCTGTGAATCCCCTGAGAGTTAAAAATGCTCACTAAACCCTGGATGTGTTCCCTAACAGGTGCAGTTTCCAAAATGGGGTAACTTGTGGGGGTTTCTGCTGTTTTGGCACGTCAGGGGCTCTTGAAATGTGATATGGAATCTGCAATCTATTCCAGACAAAATTGCGTTTCAGAATTCAATTGCCGTTCCTTCACTTCCGAGCCCTGCTGTGTGCCCAAACAGTAGTTTTACATCACATATGAGAAATTGATGTACCCAGGAGAAATTGCACAATAAACTGTTTGGTCCATTTTCTTCTATTAACCTTGTGAAAATGAAAAACTTGGGGTTGACGCAACATTTTTGTGGAAAAATGTATTTTATTCATTTTCATGGCTCAACGTTATAAAATTCGGTGAAGCACCTGTGGGCTAAAGATGCTCACCACACCTCTAGATAAGTTACTTGAGGGGTGTAGTTTATAAAATGGGGTCACTTTTGGGGGTTTTCACTGTTTAGGCCCATCAGAAGCTCTGCAAACAGTACTTTGTGCCTGCTATCTATTCCATCCAATTTTGCATTCCAAATGTCAAATGGTGCTCCTTTCCTTTGGGGCCCTGCCATGCGCTCAAACAGTAGTTTTCTACCACATATGGGGTGTCGGTGTACTCAGGAAAAATTGCACAACTAATTGTTTGGTCCATTTTCTCCTGTTACCCTTGTGAAAAGTAAAAATTTGTGGCAAAACCAACATTTTTGTGGGAAAAATGTGTTTTTTATTTTCACAGCTCAACATTATGCTCACCACATAAGTAAATAGATTCCTTGAGAGGTGTAGCTTCCAAAATGGGTTAACTTATGGGGGTTTCCACTGTTTAGGCACATCAGGGGCTCTGAAAAAAAGCGACATTGTGTCCACTATCTATTCCAGCCAATTTTGCATTTCAAAAGTCAAATGGTGCTGCTTCCCTTCCGAACCCTGCCATGCACCCAAACAGTAATTTTCCACCACATATGGGGTATCGGTATACAAATTCTTTGGTCAATTTTCTCCTATTACCGTTCTGAAAATGAAAATTTTTGTGGGACAATTTTCCCACAATTTACATTTTTGTGGGAAAAATTCAAATGTTCCTATTTCCCTTCCACATTGCTTTACTTCCTGTGAAGCACCTAAAAGGTTCAAAATAAACTTCTTGAATGTGGTTTTGAGCACGTTGGGGGTTCAGTTTTTAAAATAGTGTCACTTTTGGGTACTTTCTGTCATATAGGCCTCTCATAGTCACTTCATGGTGCCGTGGATGCTTAACTTCCATCACATGGTGAGCTCCTGGCATGCGTTCTCATCTCTCCTTCCCATCGATGGACAATATTGCACATGATGCGAAGTTTCTACTGGCAGATGATACATTATTATATTTTCTGTTCCAGGTTCCAGAGAATGAGACATCAGATGGCTGTGTGACCCAAAGGAGAGCCAATCGCACTAATCTCAACAAAATCTGTCAGGTAAGTGACTCACTATATAAGACTAGGCGGATATAAAAAAAATTTAGTTTAAGGAAGCAAACTATAAAAAAAAACATTTTTAGAAAGGATTCATGGTCATTTTTTCTTTTAAAGTGGTGATTCATTTTTATATTAAATTATATGTTACATCAGTCAGAATGCCTATCGTTCAGACTTGTATTATACAATTAGAAACAAGTCAAACGGAGGTCCATGGAAGCTTTACGCATGACGGTCACACTATTGCCAACCTATTGATACTGTGCGGAGTTGTTTCATTAGGATAGCAAGAAGTGTATGCTTACATCTTTTAGTGATGATTAGGCCATCCAATACCTTATAGTTCCATGAAAGATGAAGAAAATATGTAGAACTTCACCATGTGTAGGATTTCACAAAAGACCATTGATTCATTGATGAATGACCACTCCATACATAGAAGATGACCTTATTATTATTATTTCGGACAACTACATCACCTGGTCCAATAATCCTTGTAACACTGAATTTACAGGTCGGATGTGCTGCCATGATGGTTTGTCAACTCTTCTACCAAACTATTGTTTTCTATACAAAGCACCAAGAGAAACTTGTGAGCAACCAGACGTCCTGTAAGCAGCTTCAGGAAGATCTGTATCACCAAACAAATCTGTGTAAGTTCTACATCAAGTGACCTAAAGCGCCCATATGGGCAGTTATTACTCAACAGGTTTTCTTTCACTCCAGATCTCCAGCACCATAGAAAACTGCACCACAATCCAGGAAATGGGCAAATGTTTCAATGAGCTGGAGAAGATCTTGGAAGAGCAGGTAATGGCTTCTACAATGCTTATCATTACATCTGTTCAGGTGGAGGTATAGTCAGAATATGCACATAGAGAACATATATATTAGTAGGGTCAAAGTTTTCTAAATCTTAATCCACTACTTTTACATGCCCTATCGTAGGAAGGCCGGAAGTGCTCTCCAGCGGGGCTCCATTCAACTGAATAGGAGGCGGATGTGCAATACACCATGGTGGCCACTACCACTTGATGGAGCCCTGCAGGTGAGCACTTCCGGCCAGCGGCTGCCGCCGCCGATCACAGCTGATCGGCAGGGGTGCCGCGTGCGGGACCTCGGCCTGATCATACATTGATGCCCTATCCTATGGATAAGGCATCAATGTAAAAGTAGTGGACAACTTCTTTAATGATGAAGATGTAAGAGAACATTTCTCTAAGACATCATCATGCGAATACCTTCCAGGTCAGTGCCTTGTCGAAAACCAGAGTAGGGAACCATTAATGAAAGTTCATATTACTGCCATATTTCACTAATATCAACAAACATTCGCAACCTTTTCTATGATGATCACAATCAAGGTTCATCGAATACTGATTCCAATAATCAGGTTTAGATTTTTCTACAACCAGAATGGAATCCACATATAGTGAAGTCAACTAATAGCACATAATATGGAAAGGCACATCCATGTCTATAGGAGATACCCTGAGTAATCAGTAGATTTTAACTGTTATATCTTTTTTAATTTTCAGGATGATGCGTTGTGCACTCAGAGGATAATCCACATATACATGAATTGCTATCTACTCCCTGTGGGTAGAGATAAGGGGAGGGGGAAAAAATAATAAATTACTGATATAACAAACCTCTAAGTCTCCAAAAATAATGGAAGCAGCGGAGAATATCCTCATAAAGCAAATAGATGAAGCAGCGACTCAAGGAGAAGTCATTATTATGGGCGACTTCAACTACCCTGAAATACATTGGGGAACAGAAACCTGTAGTTCCAGCAAAAGTAATAGGTTTTTGACAACTATGAGAGACAGTTACCTTTCACGACTGGTTCAGGACCCAACAAGAAGGGGGGCACTATTAACCAACAGGCCAGACCGCAGTTGGGGGTCACTTGGGTAATAGTGATCACAAAATAAAAAGCTTTCAAGTATCCTTTAATAAGATGTGTAGTAGAGGGGTTACAAGGACACTAAACTTCAGGAAGGCAAATTTCCAACGGTTGAGAGATGATCTTAGTGCAATAAACTGGGACGATATCCTGAGACATAAAACTACACAAAGCAAATGGGAGACATTTATTAGCATCCTGAATAGGACCTGTGCACAATATATACCCTATGGGAATAAACGTGCTAGAAATAGGAGGAAACCACTATGACTAAATAGAGCTGTAAGGGGCGCAATAAGTGACAAAAAGAAAGCATTTAGAGAACTAAAGCAAGTAGGTAGTGATGAGGCATTAAATAAATACAGAAAATTATATAAATTTTATAAAAACCAAATCAAGGCAGCAAAGAATGAGACAGAGAGACTCATAGCCAGAGAAAGTAAAAATAATCCCAAAATATTCTTTAAACTGCATAAATAGTAAGAAATAGTGTTGAGCGAGCATGCTCGACACTGCTCGTTACTCGCCCGAGCATCTCACTACTCAGGATGTTCGGTGAGCACCGAGCATTTCCGGGTTACTCGGACGGGAGCTCGGGTCTCCGCCCTGCACGTTTGGTGCTCTTTACAGAGCCAATGAATATGCAGGGATTGCCAGCCAGTCACTGTAATGCCGCAGCCATGTTGTTTGTGGGCATTACAGTGATTGGCTGGCCGCACAGCGTCACCTCGAGTATTTAAAACCGGGCGCTGCCATCTTGGACACAGTCGCTCTGGATCAGCCAGTGTAGGGTCAGTGTTGCTGAGCTAGGGAGAGATTTATACTCCGAAATAGTTAGTGTAGGGTCTCTAAAGCCTGCTAAATCAAACAAACAGCCCTTCTCAGGACTAATAGCCATCCCAGATATCAGGCAGGCAGGCTGCATAGGAGACGCAGTGGTTATACCAGCAAACGCTGCATTACAGTCCTGTGTGCTCCTGTTGGTCAAATTGCTAGACTTATCCCCTGGTCTCAGGGGCCAGGAAAAATCTTTTTTTTTTTTGCATCCAAATCCTTTTTTTTTTTTCTCACTCAGACTGTCCAAATACGCGTCTTATTAACCTTTTGGTATCCCCCCCCCCCAAAAAAAAAAAAAATTGAGTGTGTCTGTGACTGTTCAGACACCAATATATCTGAGTAAAAGAGTCTGGTGTAGGCCAGAAGAATAGAACTGTGGTTTTGCAGTTCCACGGGTCAAATCACTGTATTATCCTGCTTTTGGCATTTTTTGCTGTAAAAAAAAATGGTAATAGTGTCTCCCTGACTGGTCAGACACCAATATATCTGTTTAAAAGATTCTGGTGTACGCCACATAACTATAACTGTGGTTTTGCAGTTCCACGGGTCAAATCTCTGTATTATCCTGCTTTTGGCATTTTTTGCCGTAAAAAAAAAACAGTAATAGTGTCTCCCTGACTGGTCAGACACCAATATATTTGTTTAAAAGATTCTGGTGTAGGCCAGAGAAATAGAACTGTGGTTTTCCTCTTCCACGGTTCTAATCTCCTTTTTATTACCCTTTTTCCATTGATAGTGCGAGTGTAAGCTATTTTACTTCATTTACAATGGGCAAGGCGCGTGGCAAGGGACATGGAACTGGACGTTCTGGTGATGGTGCGTGTAGAGGACGGGGCCGTGGCCAAGGTGAAAATGTGCCACAACCAACAGCCACATCTTCTCGCTCCCACTTCTTGACCGAATTACTAGGGAAGCACACTACAACACCAGTATTGCAAACTGATCAGTGTGAACAGGTTATTAATTGGATAGTAGATAATACTTCCAGTTACCTGGGCACCACCACCTCCGGCCTGTCTTCCACACGGTCAAGATTTAGTAGCCGTGAGTCTCGACCACATACTCCTCCTCACCCTGATGCTCCTTCCTCCCACCATGCCGAGTGTCGTCAGACAGCAACTGATCCCACACTTGGACACTCTGAAGAGCTGTTCACTGGTCCATTTCCATATTTGGGCCCCTCGCCTGCTCCGCTTGAAGTGGTGGAAGAGGAGATCCCATGTAGCGATGCCCAAATATTTGAACAGCCACGGCCACAGGAAGTCGACGCTGGCAATTTGTCACAAGAGGTGGACGATGACGAGACACAATTGCCACGAAGTGAGGAGGAGGATCGTGGTGCGCAAGTGGAAGAGGAGGTGGATGATCTAGTAACTGACCCAACGTGGCAGGAGGATACGCAGAGCGAGGCCAGCAGCACACAGGAGGAGGGAGGCAGAGTACCCCAACAGGCAGGAAGAAGCAGTGTGGTGGCCGCACACAGAAGGAGGGCAACAGTTTCCCGTAACACCAACAAGAGGGACATTGCCCATACAACCGGTAGGTCTTCCAGAGTCTGGAATTTTTTTAAAGACTCTGCTGATAAGCCCAAAAAGGCCATTTGTACCACCTGCCAAGCCAGCATCAGCAGGGGTGACAAAACTACCAGCCTGGCCACCACCAGCATGATCAGGCACATGTCAGCAAAGCACCCGACTTTGTGGGGCGAACCACAGGGTCCACGACCAGTGTCAGCGGGTGTCACCACTGCTTCTTCCGCTGTTGTGCGTGCAAGGCAATCCCCTGTCCATACTGCATGCAAAGATGCCCCCTCCTCTCAGTCTTCACTTGCTATGGCAGTTTCTCAAGAAACAGCATCAACGTCCACGTCCTGCCGCAGCGTTCAATTGTCCATATCCCAGAGCTTTGAACGAAAGCGCAAATTCGCAGCTAACGCCCCACAGGCCACAGTCCTAAATTCGCACATTTCACGACTGCTTGCGTTGGAATTGCTGCCTTTTAGGCTGGTGGAGACAGAATCCTTCCGCAACCTTATGGCGGTGGCCGTCCCTCGGTACTCGGTCCCCAGCCGACACTATTTTGCCCGCTGTGCCATCCCCGCACTACACAAGCACGTGTCCCAAAACATCTGCAGTGCCCTCAACAACGTAGTTGCTGGGAGAGTCCACCTGACAACGGACACGTGGACAAGTGCTTGTGGCCAGGGACGGTACATCTCCCTGACGGCACACTGGGTAAACATAGTGGAAGCTGGGACTCAGTCGGACCTTGGGGCGGAACACATCCTCCCTACACCGAGGATTGCGGGCCCTATGTCAGTCAGAGTTGCCCCCACAGTGTACAGCTCCTGCGCATCATCCTCCTCCTCCTCATGTTCATCCTCCATCTCAGATATCACCACATCAGTTACAAGCTGGAAGCACTGCAGTACTGCCTCATCCAAGCGGCAACAGGCTGTGCTGAAACTCATAAGCTTAGGTGATAAACCTCACACTGCTTGTGAGTTGTAGACCGCTGTGAAAGAGCAGGCAGATCTGTGGCTGAGACGGCTGAAACTACATCCAGGCATGATCGTGTGTGACAATGGCCGTAACCTGGTGGCGGCTCTGAGGCGAGGCGAGATCACACACACACCATGCCTGGCTCATGTGCTTAACCTCGTGGTTCAGCGGTTTCTTAAATCTTACCCCGAGTTGCCAGATCTGCTCATCAAAGTAAGCAGCCCGTCAGCTCATTTTCACAAGTGGGCTACAGCTTCCGCCGCCCTTGCTGTGTTGCAGCAGCGTTTGCAGCTTCCGGCATACCGACTGGTGTGTGATGTCCCCACACGTTGGAACTCTACCCTCCACATGTTGCAAAGGATTTGTGAGCAGAAGAGAGCAGTTGTGGAGTACCAGCTGCAACAAGGCCGTCGATATTCAGGTCAGACTCCACACATAAGACCTGAGGAGAGGACCTGGATGTCAGACATATGTACCATCCTGAAAAACTTTGAGGAGTCCACCAAGATGGTGAGTGGCGATGACGCCATCATTAGCGTCAGCATCCCACTTGTCTGTCTTTTGCAACGCTCTCTGCAGAAAATTAAAGAGGAGGCATTGCAGCCAGAGTATGATGAGATGGATCAAGAACCCGTAATGGGCGATTACACACAGCCCAGCCTTATCTCATCCCAACGTGCATTGGGGGACAATGAGGGAGGGAGAGGAGGAGGAGGAGGAGGAAGAACAGGAGCTGGTATCATGCGCTGTGGACGGTAGTACCTGTACAACTTTCATACCGTTGGTTCAGCATGGGTGGCCTGAGGACAGGGGGGAGGAGGAGGAGGAGGAGGAGGAGAGCATGGTCAGTCGTCATCTTGGTGAGGACACGGAAGTCTTGCCAGTTACCAGTCTGGCACGCATGGCTGACTTTATGTTACGCTGCCTTAACCGTGACCCTCGTGTTGTCAAAATGTTGGGTGACAGTCATTACTGGTTGGTGACACTTTTAGACCCCCACTACAAGGAGAACTTTCACTCTCTTATTCCTGAGGTGGAGACGTCTACAAAAATGGGGCAGTACCAGAAGGCCCTTGCTGCAGAACTGTTAAAAAAAATTCCCTTCTGAACACGCTAGCGGCAGAGGTCACAGTTCGTTGACCAACCAAGGCGTACAGGCGAGAGAGACGCAACTCCAATCCAGCAGAAGCAGGGGAACACTGTCAACATTCTGGGACAGTTTTCTGAGACCCGCCCAGCTAAAGGCCCTGAGGCGCGGGGTACTCTCACAAGGAGTGGAAAGTTTCAAAAGATGGTGAGGGAGTACCTTGCCGACCGTACCAGCGTCCTCTGTGATTCCGCTGTGCCTTTTAATTATTGGGTATCCAAGCTGGACACTTGGAAGGAACTCGCTCTGTACGCCTTGGAGGTCCTGGCCTGCCCTGCCGCTAGCGTGTTATCGGAGCATGTTTTTAGTGCCGCTGGGGGAATTATAACTGATAAGCGCACTCGCCTGTCAACTGACAATGCTGACAAGCTGACCCTTATCAAAATGAGCAAGGGCTGGATTAGGCCAGACTTCTCATCACCACCAAATGACAGCAGAGTAACAAAGTCAAATCCACTGTGTTATTTCGGGAGGTGTATTCCCATGCACCACTTCACACCCACACATGGGTATACGCTTCCTCATTTTGGTTGTATTTTGCTCTTCTGCTTATCCTCAGCCTCCACCACCACTATACCACCAGGGTGACCGTGGTCCATGTTGCCAGCATTGCAAGTTCCTCCGTCCTAATTTTTGGCAGCTTTTGCTTGGAAGGCATAGGCAAAGACTATGGGAGACCCACTCCACAATAATGGGAATAATGTTTTTAATATGCTGTACTGCATGGCTCTTGTAAGGGGCATGAAAACCGTCTTGTTAAGCTACTGCGACCTCCACCACTTTACCCAGGGGCATTGATATTGTCTTTTTATTCCACTGCGACCTCCACGTCTCTTCCAAGGGACATTAAAACCGTATTGTTAAGCTACTGCGACCTCCACGTCTCTTCCAAGGGACATTAAAACCGTATTGTTAAGCTACTGCGACCTCCACCACTTTTTCAAGGGGCATTGATATTGTCTTTTTATTTCACTGCGACCTCCACCATTCTTCCAAGGGGCATTAAAACCGTCTTGTTAAGCTACTGCGACCTCCACCGTTCTTCCAAGGGGCATTAAAATCGTCTTGTTAAGCTACTGCGACCTCCACCATTCTTCCAAGGGGCATTAAAACCGTCTTATTAAGCTACTGCGACCTCCACCACTTTTCCCAGGGGCATTAAAACCGTCTTGTTAAGCTACTGCGACCTCCACCACTTTTCCCAGGGGCATTGATATTGTCTTTTTATTCCACTGCGACCTCCACGTCTCTTCCAAGGGACATTAAAACTGTCTTTTTATTCCACTGCGACCTCCACGTCTCTTCCAAGGGGCATTAAAACCGTATTGTTAAGCTACTGCGACCTCCACCACTTTTTCAAGGGGCATTGATATTGTCTTTTTATTTCACTGCGACCTCCACCATTCTTCCAAGGGGCATTAAAACCATCTTGTTAAGCTACTGCGACCTCCACCGTTCTTCCAAGGGGCATTAAAATCGTCTTGTTAAGCTACTGCGACCTCCACCATTCTTCCAAGGGGCATTAAAACCGTCTTGTTAAGCTACTGCGACCTCCACCACTTTTCCCAGGGGCATTAAAACCGTCTTGTTAAGCTACTGCGACCTGCACCATTCTTCCAAGGGGCATTAAAACCGTCTTGTTAAGTTACTGCGACCTCCACCACTTTTCCCAGGGGCATTAAAACCGTCTTGTTAAGCTACTGCGACCTCCACCATTCTTCCAAGGGGCATTAAAACCGTCTTGTTAAGCTACTGCGACCTCCACCGTTCTTCCAAGGGGCATTAAAACCGTCTTGTTAAGCTACTGCGACCTCCACCGTTCTTCCAAGGGGCATTAAAATCGTCTTGTTAAGCTACTGCGACCTCCACCATTCTTCCAAGGGGCATTAAAACCGTCTTGTTAAGCTACTGCGACCTCCACCACTTTTCCCAGGGGCATTGATATTGTCTTTTTATTCCACTGCGACCTCCACGTCTCTTCCAAGGGGCATTAAAACCGTCTTGTTAAGCTACTGCGACCTCCACCATTCTTCCAAGGGGCATTAAAACCGTCTTGTTAAGCTACTGCGACCTCCACCGTTCTTCCAAGGGGCATTAAAATCGTCTTGTTAAGCTACTGCGACCTCCACCGTTCTTCCAAGGGGCATTAAAACCGTCTTGTTAAGCTACTGCGACCTCCACCACTTTTCCCAGGGGCATTGATATTGTCTTTTTATTCCACTGCGACCTCCACGTCTCTTCCAAGGGGCATTAAAACAGTCTTGTTAAGCTACTGTAACCTCCACGTCTCTTCCACGGGGCATTGATATTGTCTTTTTATTCCACTGTAACCTCCACCACTCTTCCAAGGGGCATTAAAACCGTCTTGTTAAGCTACTGCGACCTCCACGTCTCTTCCAAGGGGCATTAAAATCATCTTGTTAAGCTACTGCGATCTCCACCACTTTTTCATGGGGCATTGATATTGTCTTTTTATTCCACTGCGACCTCCACCATTCTTCCAAGGGGCATTAAAACCGTCTTGTTAAGCTACTGCGACCTCCACCACTTTTCCAAGGGGCATTGATATTGTCTTTTTATTCCACTGCGACCTCCACGTCTCTTCCAAGGGGCATTAAAACCGTCTTGTTAAGCTACTGCGACCTCCACCACTTTTCCAAGGGGCATTGATATTGTCTTTTTATTCCACTGCGACCTCCACCATTCTTCCAACGGGCATTGCATTTCCTCCTAATTTTAGTCAGCTTTTGCTTTTCAATGCATAGGCGAACACTAAGGGAGACCCACTCCCAAATAATGGGTAGAAGGTTTTTAGTATGCTGTAATCCATGCCTGTTTCAAGGAGCATTGCAGTTCCTCACAATGTTTGGAAAGCCTTCCATTCACTGCTTAGGCTAACAGTGCACAGGAGACCCAGTTGCTATAAATGGAAAAAACGGTTTAGTTAAGGTCCTCTGACCTCCATGTCACTTCCAAGGGGCATTGTAGTGGCTCGAAATTTTCGGTAGGCATTGCACTCACTGCATGCCCTATAACTGTGTAGCCGAACCGCTCCTTTTGGTACAGAAACATATCCTACAAGACATGTGTGGTTGACTGGCCTGATATTGATGTGAATGGTCCCTTTTTCTCTTGCTCTTTCTCCATTGCCACCACCTCATCCATCATTCATCACCTGAAGCTTTGTTTTAACGGGAGTCATAGAACTGGGATAGTAGCAGGAAAACATCCAGAAATCCTCGGAGGAGGTAGGATATGCGCCAAAACGCTGACCACCTCAGGCCTAGCCACTACTACATACATGCGCTTGCATTCCAAGAAAACAAAGCAGACGCTAACTTCTATCATCATCATCATGCTCCTCACCTTGGCACTCTCAACTCCCCTGATGGAGAAGCCAGGGCCCACCGGAGGAGTCTGGTTCTCTGGTGGGCTCGTCCAATGCTGCCCTAAAGCAGGCCGGGCTAAGAAAAGTGTGGGGGGGGACTTCCAAAGAGAAATAGGGGCGGCTAAGGACCGTTTATGGACACCTGGCCGCCCCCAGGCGGCTGGGGACCGTATGTGGACACCCGGCCGCGGGGCGGCTGGGGACCGAGTATGGACACCCGGCCGCCGGGCGGCTGGGGACTGAGTATGGATACCTCGCTGCCGAAGCAGCCATGAGGTAGTGGCCAGCTTCGGCCTCCTCCAAACTAAAAGGCCCCATTTCAAGTGCAAGCTAGCAGTATGGTATTGCAGCCTGGGGGTGGGTGGGTGGTAGGCTGCATACTTGCGCTTGCATTGCAAAGAATGGGGGAGGTACAATTGAACACTGCCCTGGGACAAGGACTTGCACGGGGGTAGTTGCAGGTCTGCATCTTCTGATGCGGCAAGGATCACTTCTGATGGGCACACTTTTAGGCAGTGACCTGGGTGTCAGAGATGCTTCCAGTGCTCTTCGCCATGCTGTGCCCATGTCTTTTCAGCACTGTATGCATGTGTCACACACCACATGGCCAGATAAGATTGTAAAATGTTAAAATTACATTTCCCGGTGAATGCATTTGTCACGGTTGAAAGCAATACAAAAGTGCAAAAACGCATAAAAAATGCTACTTGTGAACATAGCCCAAGGTGTGGAGGAGTATTTTTGTTTTTGGTTATTTATTTTACCTTATACACAAGTCTTTACCCTGGAAAGGAAGTTCCTTAACATATTTCACAGGAAAACCGTTTCAGTTTCGTTTTTGAACGTTTTATTGTGAGCCCGTAAAAGTGGCTTAATACCTCTGACCACGTTGTTGACAGCAGTGACCTGGGGGTCAGAAATGCTTCCTGGGGCGATGCCCATGCTGTCCATGTCTTTTGAGCACTGTCACTATCGTTTTGGGCACTTTTTAGGCTTTCTACAGACTGCCGGGGGTGCCGCCGCAAAAATGCTCGGGTCTCCCATAGACTAACAATGGGCTCGTTGCTCGGGTCGAGCACCCGAGTATCACGGTGAGCTCGGCCCGAGCTTCGAGCACCCGAGCATTTTAGTGCTCGCTCAACACTAGTAAGAAACTAAAAAATGATAGCGTTGGCCCCCTTAAAAATAGTCTGGGTGAAATGGTGGATGAGGATGAGGAAAAAGCCAATATGCTAAATGATTTTTTTTTCAACATTATTTACACAAGAAAATTGCATGACAGAAAACATGATTAGTGATGAAAAAAATTCTCCATTAAATGTCACTTGCTTAACCCAGCAGGAAGTACGGCGGCAACTAAAAATCACTAAAGTTGACAAATCCCCAGGCCCGGATAGGATACATCCATGAGTACGGCAGGAATTAAGTAAAGTCATAGATAGACCATTATTTTTAATCTTTAAAGATTCTATAACAGGGTCTGTACCACAGGACTGGCATATAGCAAATGTGGTGCCAATATTCAAAAAGAGGACAAAAACTGAACTTGGAAATTATAGGGCAGTAAGCTTAACCTCTACTGTGGGTAAAATCCTGGAGGGTTTCCTAAGAGATGCTATACTAGAGCATATGAAGAAAATAAGTGGATGTTGTGTATATGGACTTTTCAAAAGCTTTTGATACGGTTCCACACAAAAGGTTGATACATAAAATGAGAACAATGGGGATAAGGGAAAATATATGTATGTGGGTTAAGAATTGGCTCAGTGATAGGAAACAAAGGGTGGTTATTAGTGTTGAGCATTCCGATACTGAAATATCGGGTATCGGCCGATATTCGCGGTATCGGAATTCCGATACTTAATTCCGATACTTTTAGAATATCGAATACCGGAATCGGAAGTTCCCATAATACCTGCGCTCTGCAGTGTCTCTGAAGGATGACAAGCTGGATGGCAGCGCTCAGCTGCGATCCAGCCTGTCATCAGAATGCCATCCCAGCTTGAGAGAATTCTCCTGATTGTTTAAAAGCCGGCGGGCGGTAAAAAGCCGCCGGCTTTTAAATAATCACACAGCCCCATACTGCTTCCCCGCAGCCTCCCACCCCGATCCTCCGCTCCCCTCGCCACCTCCCATCCCGATCGTAAGTTAGGACCGGGTGGGGAGCGCAGCACCAAGGAGCGGGGAGCAAAGGACCCGGGCGGGGAAGCCAGCAGTGAAAAGACTTCACCGCCGGCTTTCCCGTTCTGTGCTGCGCTTTCCCGCCGGTTATTTCAAATGAACAGCTGAGGTATCAGCTGATGCCGATTAGCTGTTCATTTGAAGTAGCCGCGGTGCCCTCGGAGGGTTCATGTGAGTTCATGCTTGACTGCATTGCATGAACTCACATGAACTTTCCCACGGCCGCACAGGTCATGACTGGTCATGACTGGTCAGCCTCACCTCCCAGACCAGTCATGATTAGTGTGTGTGGGTGTGCGCTGTGTCTGTGCGATGTCTGCGTGCAGGCAAACATAGGCTGATGTGACACTATTACTCCCATCGGCCTATGTCTGTCCCCCGTCCACTCGTGCCAGCAGGATCAGCTCGATGGGAGCAGTAGTTCCCATCAGCCTGATCCTGCTATTTAAACTGCCCCATGGTCCCCAATAAATTTTAAATACATGTCATTGGTGGCCAGTGGTTACCTACAATAAATTAGTTTATACATTACCTGTCCCCGCCGATCGCCACCTAAAATAAAGTAAAAAATAAAAAAATACACCTATACTCACCTAGACACCTAATTCCCCGAAGCCATCGATCTCCTGCAATAAAATATAAAATAATAAACCACAACCTTATCCTTACCCCTCCGTAGTAGTCCACGAGTGTCCCACGATGATCTCCAGTTTAGAGCAGCCACATAGAATGTGACCGCTCTGAACCGCTGCCGCCGCTAGAATGATGGGGCCGTAAAGCAGCCCTGTCATGGCATAAGCTGGTTCGCCGGAGTTCAGGCAGCGCTGCTCCGGTTAGCTCCTTTATGGCCCTGCTGTACCATGAGAAATTCCCACGGTACAGCAGTGCTGTAAAGGAGGTCTCCGGAGCTGCGCTGACTGAATGCACTCCGGTGACCTCAGTCAGGGGCTCACGCTGCCGGGAGCGGACGTGTTCCCGGCAGTGTGAGCTTACAGCAGCCATGACAGCTGTCACCATCTCCAGATGTGAAACCTGTGCATGGGAGATCAGCGCAGGAACGTGGACAGGTAACTATTTTTTTTTTAGTAAACTAAGAATTAAATAAAATGGTGTGTTTTATTTCAAATAAATTATTTTTTTCTGGGTGTAGTGTGTTTTTTATTTTTAACACTTTGTAGGTTAGTAATGGGGGTGTCTTATAGACGCCCATCATTACTAACCTGGGCTTCATGGCAGCTGGCGCTGACGTGAACCCCACCACTATTACCCCCTGCCACCGCACCAGGGCAGCGTGGAAGTGCGAGGCTAAGTGCCAGAATTGGCGCATCCTATGGATGCGCCATTTCTGGGGCGGCTGACAGCTGGTGTTTCTAGCCTGGGAGGGGGCCAATATTCATGGCACCCTTCCTGCGCTATTAATATCAGCCCCCAGCTGTCTGCCTAGCCTTTGCTAGCTATTAAAATAGGGGGGACCCCACGTCATTTTTTGGTGGGGTCTCCCATTTTAATAGCTAGTAAAGGGTAGGTATTCAGCTGGGGGCTGATATTAGTAGCCTGGGAAGCTCCGTGGGTATTACCCCCTTCCCAGGCTTCAAACATCTGCCCCAGCCATCTGCTTAACCTCCGCTAGAGGCAAAAATTATGGGGGATCCCACGCCAATTTTACTATTAATAAATCCTTTATTTTAACACTAAATGACACTTGAGGGGTTAATAAAGATGCAGTCCCTAAATTATTATTTATTTTTTAATTAATTTTTCCCAAAAATTTTGACGTGGGCTTTGCCATATTTTTGTATGCCAGCCAGGTACAGCAGGCAGGAACGGGCTTCCCCCAACTCCCAGCTGCCTATTTGTACCTGGCCGGACACAACAATATAGGGAAGCCCTTTTTTTTTTAAATTATTTCATGAAATAATTTTAAAAAAATTGACGTGGGGCTTCGCCCTGTTTTTGTGTCCAGCCAGGTACACCTAGGCAGCTGAGGGCTGGAATTCGCAGTGCTGGGAGGCCCAAGCTTTCTGGGCCACCCGCGCTGCAAATTGCAGCCCGCAGCCACTCCGGAAAATGGCGCGTTCATAGAAGCGCCATCTTCTGGCGCTGTACCCAACTCATCCAGGGCCCTGGTGCGGTGGCTCACTGGGTAATAAAGGGGTTAGAGCCAGCTTGGCATTATCAGCTGGCCCTAAGCCCGAAATTCATGGGGTCACGCCAATATTAGACATAACCACCATGAATTTCTAGTAAAGTATTTAAAAAAAACACAACACCCAGAAAAAAGTCCTTTAATTGAAATAAACACACAATTCTTTATTGTTCTAAGTTAAACTATACTTACCATCACGCCCATTCCAGCTGAAGCCAAAGATCTCCTGCAATAAAAGAAAAATAATAAAGCAACCTCATCCTTACCTTTCCATGGTTCCCACGACAGCTTCAGCTCTGCTACATCGAGATGACAGGCTGGACCGCAGCAGAACGCTGCCTTTCAGCCTGTCATCCCGCAGACACTGAGAAGCGCAGGCATGCTTGCGCTCCTCAGTGTCTCGCTGTGACGGCATAAAGATGAGCCGAGGTCATGTCCAATGAACTCGGCTCACCTCATGCACGTCACTGACAGCGTGGGAAAATTCTCCTGCACTCAGCGCTTCAGGAGGAGAATTCTCCCACGCTGTCAGTGACGTGCATGAGGTCAGCTGAGTTCATTGGACATGAACTCACCTCATGCACGTCACTGACAGCGTGGGAAAATTCTCACGCTGAAGCGCTGAGTGCAGGAGAATTTTCCCACGCTGTCAGTGACGTGCATGAGGTGAGCCGAGTTCATTGGACATGACCTCGGCTCATCTTTATGCCGTCACAGAGAGACACTGAGGAGCGCAAGCATGCCTGCGCTTCTCAGTGTCTGCGGGATGACAGGCTGGATGGCAGCGTTCTGCTTCGGTCCAGCCTGTCATCTCGATGTAGCAGAGCAGAAGCTGTCGTGGGAACCATGGAAAGGTAAGGATGAGGTTGCTTTATTATTTTTCTTTTATTGCAGGAGATCGTTGGCATCAGCTGGAATGGGCGTGATGGTAAGTATGGTTTAATTTATAACAATAAAGAATTGTGTGTTTATTTCAATTAAAGGACTTTATTCTGGGTGTTTGTGTTTTTTTTTAACTTTGACTATGGGGTTAGTAATGGGGGTGTCTTATAGACGCCTCTCCATTACTAACCTGGGCTTGATGTCAGCTGGCATTATAAGCTGACATCAACCCCAGCCCTATTACCCCACTGCCACCGCTACAGGGCAGTGGGAAGAGCGAGGCTAAGTGCCAGAATTGGCGCATCCTATGGATGCGCCATTTCTTGGGCGGCTGACGGCTGGTGTTTCTAGCCAGGGAGGGGGCCAATATTCATGGCACCCTTCCTGGGCTATTAATATCAGCCCCCAGCTGTCTGCCTAGCCTTTGCTAGCTATTAAATTAGGGGGGACCCCACGTCATTTTTTTGGTGGGGTCCCCCATTTTAATAGCTAGTAAAGGCTAGGTATTCCGCTGGGGGCTGATATTAGTAGCCTGAGAAGCTCCGTGGGTATTACCCCCTTCCCAGGCTTCAAACATCTGCCCCAGCTGTCTGCTTAACCTCCGCTAGAGCCTAAAATTACGGGGAACCCTACGCCAATTTTTTTTTAAATAAATCCTTTATTTTAACACTAAATGACAAGTACAGTAATCAACACTGTCACTGTACTTCATATTTATGTGACTGACATGTTTTTTTTTAAATAAATCCTTTATTTTAACACTAAATGACAAGTACAGTAATCAACACTGTCACTGTACTTCATATATATGTGACTGACATGTTTCTATCTATCTAATCTTTGTGTGATTCTCTATTCCTTCTATTCTAAATTGTCGGGTACCGCTGCTGAATTGCCGGCCGGCTTTTTTAAAGAGACGGTGCATGAAAACACTTATTTTTTTTAATAAATCCTTTACACTAAATGACAAGTACAGTAATCAACACTGTCACTGTACTTATTATATATGTGACTGACATGTTTCTATCTATCTAATCTATGTGTGATGCTCTATTCTTTCTGTTGTAAATTGTCGGGTACCGGTGTATGCCGCTGATGAATTGCCGGCTTTTCGCGTAATACATTCTACATTATTCTTAGTTGTTTTACTTCATGTAGAATTAACCTACAAGGAAAGAAAGGGTTTATTTTCATTCCGATATTTGTGTCCCATTGACTTGCATTGGTTTCCGGTATCGGAATCGGCGATATTCGATACTTTTTGGGTATCGGTCCGATCCAATCCGATACGATATTTCCTGATATCGGAAGGTATCGCTCAACACTAGTGGTTATTAATGGAACACACCCAGACTGGGTCTCAGTTAACAGTGGGGTACCACAGGGGTCAGTATTGGGCCCGCTTCTTTTTAACATATTTATTAATGACCTTGTAGGGGGCATACAGAGTAGTATTTCAATATTTGCAGATGACCCTAAACTCTGCAGGGTAATCAATACAGAGGAGGACAATTTTATATTACAGGAAGATCTATGTAAACTAGAAGCTTGGGCTAATAAATGGCAAATGAGCTTTAATGGGGATAAATGTAAGGTAATGCCAGTGTCAGGCAGCTGCGGAAAAGGCAAATAAAATAATGGGATGCATTAAAAGAGGCATAGATGCTCATGAGGAGAACATAATACTAGATTCCTTGATAGGGTGTTGATCCAGGGAACTAGTCTTATTGCTGTATGGAGTCAGGAAGGATTTTTTTTCCCCAATGTGGAGCTTAGTGTTTGCCACTTTTTTTTTTGCCTTCTTCTGGATCAACATGTTAGGCTATGGGTTGAACTAGATGGACTTAGTCTTCCTTCAACCTTAAAAACTATGTTACTGCAGGCCGCTCGACTCTCAACGCTCATGAGGAAGAAACATTCCCATAAAACTGCTCAGCAGTCAGACAAAGGTCTCCAGCCAGCGATCTTGCCTAGTCTTCAGCCACTTATCTCTCTATTTTATTTATTATTTGTCTATGGTTTCATTATTATTACATTTTGTATCTTTTACAATAAAATATATCTTTTGTAAGAATTTTTGACTGGCCATTATCATCTGGTCCTGAATACAATTGGACCAGATTATTTCTATAAAAGGCTGAATCAAGAAAACCAAAAGATCTTATCTCGAGGATGCAATGCTGAGATCAGAGAAAACTGATGCTATACTGGCCAAATACTATTGAGTGAATAGCCATCCTGACCAGGCGCTTGGAGGCTCTGGGGAAGCTAGATCCCCAACCTTGATGTGCTAGCAGCCGATGTACTAAGAATATTACTGTAAGTGCTAAAGCGTAAGCATAACCATAAGACTGTAGAGTTGCTCAGTAAACTAATCCTTCACTAATTAAGTTTTTTTTTCCCAAAGACATGTTGATTAGCTATAATTTGGAAATAAATATCTGAGCAGTGGTGTCCGTGAGATATAATCACCTCAGACTAAGGCTACCTTCACACATCCGTGTGACAAGTCCAAGTGCTGTCCGCGGTGTCGGATATACTGCCGCTGGAGCGGCACCGGGGCGCAGAAGTGGAGGGTGCACATCCAGCTGAATGTATTGCAGCGCAGAGGCCCGCCAGCTCCCTGAGCTGCAATACCGCTGTCGGCCAAGCAGAGGCTGGCAGCTGATATCGGCGTGCCCCACAGAGGGTAAATATGGCCGTGACATAAGCAAGCCGACATCAGCTGCCAGCTCCTATGTCGGATATTGAAGAGGACACTGCAATTCGTGGGAGCAGAGGAAGGTAAGAAGAGTCATTAATTTTTGAAAAATGTGTTGAAAAAGAACAGGGTACATTATTACTAGAAGGGGCTCAGGATGGTGGACATTTTACCATGAAAGGGCCCAGGATGGGGGACATTTATACCAAAAAGGAGCCCAGGATGGGGGACATGTTACCATGAAGGGGCCCAGGATGAGGGCCATTTTACCATGAAAGGACCCAAGATGGGGGGACATTTTACCAATAAGGAGCCCAGGATGAGCGACATGTTACCATGAAGAAGCCCAGGATGGGAGACATGGTACCATGAAGGGGCCCAGGATGGGTTTCATTTTACCAAGAATGAGCCCAGAATAGCAGACATTATAACAGGATTTTGCCCAGGATGAGGGAAATTATATCATGAAGGAGCCCAAAATAGGGGACATTTTACTAAAAAGGAGCCCAGGATGGGGGACATTATTATAGGATGGGGCCCAGGATGGGGGATGTTACACAGAGGAGAATGTCAATGTGGGGGACATTATTATAGGAAGGGTCCCAGAATGGGGGACATTATACCATGGAGGGGCCAAGGTTGGGGAACATTTTACCATGAAGGGGCCCAGGATGGGGGACATTATTATAGGATGTGGCCCAGAATGGGGGATATTATACCAGTATGTGGGTCATTTTTATATGGGGGGTGAACACATATGTCATTATAAGATCTGGAACACTACTAGGGCAAATAGATCTGACCAATATGCAGGTGGGGGCCCAGGTCCAAATTTTGCTAAGTACCTGAAGGCATCCTCCCCCCCCCCCCCCCAATTCATAATAACATCTTCTTTCACCTTCTAATTCCTTATGACACTATCAGGAACTTATACTGAGCGGAGCACATTATGGATTTGCAGCAGAAAATTCTGCTGCAAATTCAGACGTGTTGACACGAAAAGCGCTGCATAAAATACTAGTTTTTGCCGTGTTTTTACATGCGTTTTTGTTGCATATTTTACCCCACTTATTAGTACTTTATGGGTAAAATACGCTGCAAAAACGCAACAAGAATTGACATGGTGCAGATTTTAATCTGCTGCAAATCTGCAAGGAAAAAATAAAAAATGTTTGTATGGAATTTCAGGAATATCATTCACTTTGCTTATACTGTAAAACACTGCATATTTTCAGCAACAAATCCATGTGGAAAAAAGCAACAAAAAATGCAACTTGTGCACATAGCCTTAAAATAAATTGGGGGAGAGTCACAGTGACAGATTAATTTATATTTATTGGGCGGCATAAATTATAGTAAATGAGGGGGAAAGTGGTTAGCTAGGAAAATAGGTTAAAGCCAAATTTATGAAAGTCTCACTCCAGGACAAAAGGGGTTTAAAAAAAGCGAAGAAACAGCTCTAGACAAAAATAATATATTTAAAAAATTTGCGAAGTTTATTGAACATTGTGCAACATCTTGATAAATTTGGCACAAAAAAATACAATGCAACTTCCATTAATACTATCTTTAAAAGTTCCCTTCAATCTCCCCCTTTTTAGGTTTATACTTGGGGCATTTTCTTCTGACTGAATGGAGTCAATTGACTCATTTATAACCTGAAAGTGTGAATGTGCAAAATTACAACAAGAAAGAGGCAGAAGAATGAGGCAACAGTAACAGTAGCCTCACGTACCATCTGCACCACAGATAATGAATCCCCTGCATTATGACCTGAAACTGAAAGCTCAACCAAAATGTACCACTAGATGTCCTACAATCAGCAATCAGTGCAAAAAAATGTCTGTAGGGAAAATAAAACTATGGAAGATCCGGGTTTGCTAGATGCTTTCTCTTTTTTGACATCAAAGTATGTTCTTGGTATATAATTGTATAGCTGTGAAGATGGAATCCAGTACTAAGCAAGTACACTGCTCAAAAAAAATAAAGGGAACACTTAAACAACAGAATATAACTCCAAGTAAATCAAACTTTTGTGAAATTAAACTGTCCAGCTACACTGATTGACAATCAATTTCACATGCTGTTGTGCAAATGGAATAGACAATAGATGGAAATTATTGGCAATTATCAAGACACCCTCAATAAAGGAGTGGTTCTGCAGGTGGGGACCACAGACCAATTCTCAGTACCAATGCTTTCTGACTGATGCTTTGGTCACTTTAAAATGTTGATTGTGCTTTCACATTTGTGGTAGCATGAGACGGACTCTACAACCCACAGAAGTTGCTCAGGTAGTGCAGCTCATCCAGGATGGCACATCAATGCGAGCTGTGGCAAGAAGGTTTGCTGTGTCTGTCAGCGTAGTGTCCAGAGGCTGGAGTCGCTACCAGGAGACTGGCCAGTAAACCAGGAGACGTGGAGGGGGCCATAGGAGGGCAACAACCCAGCAGCAGGACCGCTACCTCCGCCTTTGTGCAAGGAGGAACCAGACGTCCTGGGAGCAGCTTCAGGAAGATCTGTATCACCAAGCAAATCTGCTGGAGGGCGGTGTAAGTTCTACACCAAGTGACATAGACTCTTCCTAAGTTACATTGGTCAGTCACTAATCAACTGGTTTTATTTCTCTCCAGATCTCCATGAATGCAAAGAACTGCACCACAATCCAGAAAATGGGCGAATGTTTCAATGAGCTAGAGAAGATCTTTCAAGAGCAGGTAATGGCCTCTACAATGCTTATTTTTACATCTGTTCAGGTGGAGGTGTAGTTAGAATACCCACATAGAGAACATATTCATGACTATGGTCCAAGTAATCTAATTCTTAATGATGAACACGTAAGAGAACATTTCTCAGAGATGTCATGATATGAATACCTTCCAGGTCAGTCAGGTCAGTGCCTTGTCAAAACCTGAGTATGGCACCATTATTGGAGGTTCATATTACAGCCTTAATCCTCTGATTTCTACAAACATTTGCACCCTTTTCTATCACCCCCAGAATCAAGCATTAGTGTATGTTGTTTCTAATGATCAAGCTCAAATGTTTCTACAACCAGATTGGAATCCATATGTAGTAAAGTCAACTGATAGCAGATGATTTGGAAATGTGCACTCGTGTCTATAGGCGGTATCCCGAGTACTCAGTAGAATTTAACCTTTATATTTTTCTAATTTTCAGGATAATGCAGAGTGCGCTCGGAGGATAATCCATGTATACATGAATCACTATCTTCTGCAGGCTGCTTGCATCTCGACAATCATGAGGAAAGGACATTGCTGCCTGAAACACAGAAGTGGGGGGTCCGGGAATCATCTCCTACATTACAAAAACCAAACAAGAAAGCAACCTGGTGCCTCTAGTAGTCACCCACAATCCAAATCTGGAGGCGCTAAGAAGAGCTGCATGGTAACTACAACCCTTACTACCAAAAGATGTCCGATTACAATTCATATTTCTGGACCCCCCACTTCTGTGTTTCAGGCAGCCCCCAAATCTAAGAAGCATCATTGTCAGAAGCTCCCTGTCATCTCCTCCAGCTACAGGTACTTTTCCTTGCAACCAGAAAAAATGTAAAACCTGTCCATTTATAATGACCACAGACAAGATAAAGATCCCCAATTCACATCAGGACTATAAGATCCCAGGTACGTTCAGCTGTATCACATCTAATGTAGTGTACTTAATTATATGTACCAAATGTCCAGGTGGGGGTCTTTATGTAGCGGAGACAGGGCAAAAACTTAGGACAAGGATGAATCGTCATTGTCACAAAATAAAAGAAAAAAGAATAGATCTACCTGTAGCCAAGCATTTTTGTTCCCCTGATCACAGCATAAAAGACATGAAATTACTGGTATTAAAAGGTAATTTCAAATCTCAAAGAGAAAGAAGAATCTCAGAATATAAACTGATGATGACCTTTGACACTTTCAGAGCAGGAATGAATGTGTCGCATGGATTTATGTCATTCTACATCAACTAAGGAATGTGCCCCTCAGACTTGTGAGGCCATCACAACATTGGACCTATTCACAGGACAATAAAACCTTCACACTCCTTACCCATTAACTGCTAAAATATTTATAGCCAGAACTGTTTATCTCTCCCATAATAACTCTGCTTTCCATCACCTGTCTTATCTATTGCATTATTTTTGTGTCTTATTGTGTATAAATATGTGACTCATCAGATTTTGTGTTATACTAGCCTGATGAAGAGACCTGAGTAGTCTCGAAAGCTTGCAATTTGTTACCATATTTTCAGTTAGCCATTAAAAGGTGCCAACCACTGAGGACTCTCAAATCTAAATATTTATTAATTATATATTTATTATTACATTTTGTATCTTTTTCAATAAAATATGTATTATGCAAGAATTTTTGACTGGTCATTACCATGTGGTCCTGAACATGACAAAAACACATTATTTCTATATAAAGCTGAAATCAAAGAAACCAAAATAACTTTTATAGTGGATGAAATACTGAGAACAGAGTAGACTGATGGTGATGTATACATGTGGTCAAGCTCGAGCTGACTGCGCCCTGTAAGCAGATCCTATTCTCATTCACTTTGCGGATCAAACTCGGTCATTATTATCTATTGGGTTCCATATAAAAAGGGATGGAACAGACTTTGTACTTCAGAGTACCATATGTGTTTCATTAGTTTTTTACTGATCCATTGTTAAAAGTCAATGGATAAAATAAGCTTAGACAGTCTGTTTCAGCTTTTAAAAACGGATGAGAAAAAACCGAGGCAAAACAGATGACATGAGAAAAAAATGGTTCTTTTATCACGGAAAAAGCCTTGGGGTTCAGGATTTGCAGCAGAAAATTGTGCTGCAAATCCTGATGTGTTGACAGGTAAAACGCAGCGTAAGATAAGTGTGTTTTTGGCTCATTTTTTTTTAACATGCGTTATTGTTGTGGATTTTTCCCCACTGATTAGTATAGGTGAAATCTGCAAGGAAAAAATAAGCAATGTGTGCATGAACCTTCAGGGATCTCAGTCACTTTGATGGGACTAGGAAATCCTTCTAGCTTTTATGACAAAACTACGCACAAAAAAAACAACAAAAATGCAACGTGTGCACAGACCCATAGGCTAGTTTCACACATGCCATATTCTCAGTTCAGATACGGACTGCAATGTCTGGACCGGCTGCGGTTCTCGGGACCAAAACTCAACAGCCCCATATATACCTATATACAGTTTAAATGAAGTGCATCCAGTGAGGAGAATTAGTGTGGGAGAATCAACCTCCCCAACTTATCTACTGGCAGTAATCCCAAAATGGCATCTGTGCATGCATCTAGTAAGGCCTTACTCATATCTGCGTAGAAATCTGGCGAGTGCAATGTGAGAAAAAAATCGTATTGCACTTGCACTAATGTTATTCAATGAGGCAGCGTTCATCTGCGAGTTTTTTTCCTCAGCTGGAATTGTGCTGAGGAAACAATGGGTGCGAGAAAAAAAAAAAACGCACGGCACATGGACCATGCTTCTGCCGTCCGATTTTTACGCACACATCTCATAAGAAACCAGACATTTCATCAGCCAAGTACAGTAAATCCACAGTATGACCCATTTAGAATAGGATAGAATAGATATATACATAGATACATACATAACATACATACATAATAAATAGATATGTACAAAGAATATAGATCGATAGATAGAGATGCATCTCATTAAATTAGAATATCATTAAAAAGTTAATTTATTTCAGTTCTTCAATACAAAAAGTGAAACTCATATATTATATAGAGTCATTACACACAGAGTGATCTATTTCAAGTGTTTATTTCTGTTAATATTGATGATTATGGCTTACAGCCATAAATAGCCTTGAAATAGATCACTCTGTCTGAGGAATGTGTGGATCCGGGAGATATTTTTGAGTTGGAGTCGGCAGGAAGTGGAAAGGGTTTGGATATGTGGTTTGAAGGAGAGATCAGAGTCCAGGGTTACCCCGTGACAGTGAGCTTGCGGGACTGGGGAGAGTGAGCAGCCATTGACTATGATGGATAGGTCAGATGGGGGGGGTTGAGTGAGATGGCGGAAAGATGATGAATTCTGTTTCATCCATGTTAAGTTTTAGAAATCTGTCAGAGAAGAAGGATGAAATAGATGAAAGACATTGTGGGATTCTGGTTAGTAAGGAGGTGATATCGGGTCCAGACATTGTGGGATTTTGGTTAGTAGAGAGCAGATATCGAGTCCAGAGAGGTAGATCTGTGTGTCATCAGCATAGAGGTGACACTGAAAGCCATGGGACTCTATGAGCTGTCCCAAGCCGAAGGTGTAGATTGAGAAGAGCAGGGGTCCTAGGACTGAACCTTGGGGGACACCGACAGATAGGGGGTGAGATGAGGAGGTGGTGTATGAGTGGGAGACACTGAATGTCCTGTCTGTAAAGTATGAGGAGATCCAAGATAGGGACAAGTCTGTGATGCCGAGAGATGAGAGAGTCTGTAGTAAGAGGGAATGGTCCACTGTGTCAAAGGCAGATAACAGGTCTAGGAGGAGGAGGACAGAGTAGTGTCGCTTAGATTTGGCAGTTAGTAGGTTGTTGGTGACTTTAGTCAGGGCAGTTTCAGTGGAGTGATGCGGTCGGAAGCCAGCTTGTAAGCGGTCAAAGAGGAAGTAGAAGGAGAGGTGCGAGGACAGTTCAGAATAGATGTGTTGTTCCAGTAGTTTTGAGGCGTAGGGGAGAAGTGATATGGGGCGATAGCTAGTCAGAGAGGATGGGTAAGGGAGGGCTTTTTGAGGATGGGTGTGATCAAGGCATGTTTGAAGAATGAGGGAAAGACACCAGTTGTTAGTGACAGGTTGAAGAGGTGGGTTAGGGTTGGGATGAAGACTGTGGTGAGGTTAGGGTTGAGGTGGGACGGGATTGGGTCAAGTTCACAGGTGGTGAGGTGTGATTTGGAGAGTAAAAAGGAAACTTGATCATCTTCTGCTTGAAGAATGAGGCAAAGACTTTTCTGTGTGTGTGTGGTTATTTCTTTTGACTTCGGGGTTAGTAATGGTGGTGTCTGACAGACGTCTCTCCATTACTAACCCCTGGGCTTGATGTCAGCTGTGTAATGTCTGCTGACATCAACCCCAAAACGATTACCCTGATTGCAAAAGCACCAGGGCAATCGGGAAGAGCCTAGGCTAAGCGCCAAACTTAGGCATCTAATGGATGCGCCATTTCTGGAGCGGCTAAGGACTGCTCTTATTCGGATGGCAAGGGGCCAATATCCATGGACCTTCCCATCCTATTAATATTAGCCCACAGCTGTCTGCTTAGCCTTTGCTGGTTATTAAAATAGGGGGGTACCCCACATTTTTTTTGGGGTCCCCCATTTTCAAATGCTAATCAGACAGCTGGGGGCTCATAGTAATAGGCTGGGAAGGTCCATGGTTATTGGCCCCTTCCCAACATAATAACAGCAGCTGTCTGCTTTTCCTTGGCTGGTTATCAAAAATAAAGGGGACTCCACATCATTTTTTTAAATGTAATTATTTAATAGGTTAGATAAGGCTAAACACCCTTTAGTGCCACATGAAAGGTACTAATGGGTGCTAGTTTATTAGTTGTAGGGGGTTTGTGACATTAAATATCTACAGGACATCCTATTTATTTTTAAAATACAGATCCCATGGCGCTGGAAGGTTAGTCGTTATATGCCATTATGAACCAATACGTATGTGGGGCAAGTCTATGGGGTCCACAATTTAACCAACCACTAAAATAAAACTAAATTTCAACTTATCTATGTATTATTCACCACTGCAGGGGTGATATTTTCCATTTGCTGCTTTTATGGTATGAACTTATGGCACAATAGTTAGTGCGGGTGTTCTGGTTTTACTTATATCCTATTTATTCTATTTATCTATATCTGTATATAAGATTGCTTCATTAGTTTGTAAACTAGCTTTAAATTACATAGAGAATTACAGTATGTAAAAGATGATGTTAAAAATGCACTGTATACGGATTGCATACGCATGTCATATGGATGCTAGATGGGGGGGGGGGGAATAAAAAAAAATCAAAAAAAAAAAAAAAAAAAAATCGCACACTCGCACAGCACTCACATGGCAGACGGAATGACATAAGTAAGACACTCGCCAACTTTTTTGGCTGAGAATCTGAGCGAGCCCTAAAGGGAAAGCTAATCTCTACATAGGACTAAAACAATTGAAAAAAAAAAAGTGAAAAATAATGGAAATTAAATTTACACTTGTGATCTGTGTACTTTGGCCGTCTCTCGTAATCTTTCTGCAATGCAATGCCCAAACCCATCTCTAATCAAAGACGTCCGTCCAAACAAATTACTTAGAAAGGTGAGTAAAACAAAATCCCAGATTTCATTTTCTCGTTTCATATACTTTAGGATTGGATTTGCTTTTGCAGTTGCTGCTTGGCCTTGAGCTCTGCCAAGTATTTTACCATTAACCAGTGCAGCTCTAGGCCTCATTCAGACAGCTAAATCTCTTTTCATATTAGAAAAAAAAATAGACCGAGTGGCAAGGCACAGAAGTATAAGGTGTTCAGTTCTCAGAGACATGGCCCAGGTAAGGAAGGCTGGACCCAACCACTGTGCAAGACACAAAAGTACAAGGTGTTCAGTGCTCAGAGACACGTCGAGGTAAGGAAGGCTGGACCCAACCACTGTGCAAGACACAGAAGTACAAGGTGTTCAGTGCTCAGAGACATGGCCAAGGTAAGGGAGGCTGACACCCAACCACCGAGCAAGGCACAGAAGTACAAGGTGTTCAGTCCTCAGAGACATGGCCGGGGTAAGGAAGGCTGGACCCAACCACTGTGCAAGACACAGAAGTACAAGGTGTTCAGTGCTCAGAGACATGACCGAGGTAAGGGAGGCTGGACCCAACCACCGAGCAAGGCACAGAAGTACAAGGTGTTCAGTCCTCAGAGACATGGCCGGGGTAAGGAAGGCTGGACCCAACCACCAATGAGCAAGACACAGAAGGACAAGGTGTTCAGTGCTCAGAGACATGGCCGAGGTAAGGAAGGCTGGACCCAACCACTGAGCAAGACACAGAAGTACAGGGGGTTCAGTGCTCAGAGACACGGCTGAGGTAAGGAAGGCTGAGCCCGACCACCACTGAGCAAGACACAGAAGTACAAGGTGTTCAGTGCTCAGAGACACGGCTGAGGTAAGGGAGGCTGAGCCCGACCACCACTGAGCAACACACAGAAGTTTACATTCATGTAAAATTTAAAAGCTCAACAGGCCGACAACTGCTGCCTTTGGCTGAGTTCACCAAAAATAATCTCACATTTCAGAATTTGCTGGTTAATCTCCCTTCATGATTGTTCATGGACGTCAACCCGATCTATCTTTGCCAATTGCCATCAAGTCTCCACTTTCTTTCTGATTAAAACTATCTCCCAGCCTACAAAACTTTACCATTTTTAATGTAAGTCTTCTCCATCCACTGTCGATCAATGAATCTGACTCCACCTGTACACGTTCAAGAGTTTTCCACCGATTTTGATGTAAATGCAATTTTTGGACTGCAAAAGGGTACATGGAAAGCTACAATATTTGATGGACTGGAAAGGACATGGTCCTGAGGAGAGATTTCAAAGCAGACGTCTTTTTGCCAGCATCAGACTGGTAGGCAACCTGTGACACCCTCACCTGCTATCCATCATATACTCTGGTCCAGGTCTTCCAGGTGGCAGCTCTGATCCTCTAGCACCTGCTGATGACATCATGGAAGCAAATTATCTATAACTGAATTCAGCATGCAGACATGATCACAGGTATTATTAGTTTAAGTGCTAGCTATTGCTACTTATTCTTCATCTCTGCTACTGATCTTTAAACTGCTTACTGACTCTGCTTCCTTTTGACTCCTGGCTTGATATGACTTATTGTAGAACGGAAATGACCTTGGCTTATTTCTCAGATTTTGTCTCCTCTTGCTGCACTGGTATCTTTGCTTGTTCGACCACGCTATCTCTACTGATACCAGAAAGTACCACCAAACCTAAGTGCTCTGGAAGCACAAACCTGGGGATTCCTTGTGGTTAAGGTCACACCTCCATGAGGGGGCTCAAGGGTGAAGTCTGCATAAACCCTTAAAGTCTGTGCCCAATTTAGCCTGTGCAAAATTAATTGTGGGAATAAAGGATCCATCAGTGCTGTAGGCGGCATAACAGTGCAAAACGACAAGAAAACAAAGACAGAATGAGGTAAAACACAAATAATACCCTAGCACTAAGACCTGAAACTGAAAGTTTAACCAGAATTCAGTGCTAGATGTCTACAATTGGCATGTCTGTGGCTTAGTGGGAAAAAAATTGTGGAAGGTTTCAGCTCGGTAAATGCATTCACTTCTTTGACATCCAGAAATGCTTTTGTTATATAAATATAAAACTGTGAAGATGGAACCCAGCACAAAGCAAGGACAAGACCAGGAGACAGAAGCCCAGATCCTTCTGCCAAATATCTACTCCTCACCAAATCCTCCAACCAACAGATAATGTCTCCTGTCAACATCTGGACTTTCCTTCTCTGTGTCAGCAGCATTGCCTACTCTGAGAGCTGCATATGGCTCCAAGACAACCACAAAGATCTTCCCAACAAGATGCTTAACAATTTCCAGCACATGGTGAGCTCCTAGCACTTTAATACTCATATATTTTGCCTACAGAAAAAGTGGCGGAACAATAAGTGATGCAAAGGTCACGATCATACCATGGTCTAAAAAGCTAGCCTGTAAGGCAACTAAGCAGTGCATGATGAGAGGTTTCTCCTGCTATTTAGTTATATTTTCTGTTCCAGATTCCTGAGAATGAGGCATCAGACGACTGTGTGACCAAAACAAGACCCGGTAACACTGATGTCAGCAAAATCTATCAGGTAAATGAATCCCATTGTGTTAATTCATTTTTTCAGTTTCTTGAAAACACATGGATGCCACACACACAATGGTGTCCTCTCCTGTTGTGTTCTGTAGACTTACATTGCATTATACAAAGTAGAGCCACTGGATCCTGTAATTGAACAGGACAGAAAAATGAGTCTCCTTTTCTCACAGCACTAAGGGACGTCAGATGTCATACTGAAGAGCAGTAATCTATGTACATAGAATTTCACAAAAGACCATTATTCTTTGATGGATCCGACAACCGACCTCTCCGTAGACAATAACTCAACCATCTAGGCCAAATTTCTATTGCTCGTGGTCCAATAATCATGAAATTGAATTTGCAGGTCGAATGTGCTGCCATGACATTGCGTGAACTCTTCTACCAAACTGTCCATTTCTACACAAAGCACCAGGAGAAACTTGTGAGCAACCAGACAGCCTGGGAGCAGTTTCAGGAAGATCTCCACCACCAAGCAAATCTAGTGGAGGACTGTGTAAGTTCTGCATCCAGTGATCGAGAATCCTGCTAAGTGTTACACATTGGTGGTCATTAATCAATAGGTTTTATTTCTCTACAGATCTCCAGGACCACAGAAAACTGCAAAGTCCAGAAAACATGGAAAGTATATTTCAGCGATCTGCAGAAGATCTTGGAAGAGCAGGTAATTGTCTCCATGGTCCTTAGAATCACATTCCTTCAGATATTATCTAAAAAGGGGACAAATGCACCAAGTGATGTTCCCAAATGAATATAGGGAATTGGGTATAGGAAATAAAAAGAAAGGATTATCCATCATAAATATGGCTATAATGTTCAAAAAGGTAAAAAAATATAAAATTAAAGGGAGTGAATATTTTCTGACCGCACTGAAGGTCTTGATCGTTTTATCACACGATTCTTTTCATGACTGTAGACTTTAACCTGTATGTATTTCTAATTTGCAGGATGACGCAGTGTGCGCTCAGACGATAATCCATGTATACATTAGTCGCAATCTCCTGCAGGCCGCTCGCCTCTCCAAAGTTATGAGGAGAAGACATTTTATAGGAAACCTTCAGTAGTCAGATCAGGGTCTCCAACCAATGGCGCAGTTGTGTCTACGACCACTTATTTATATATTTTAATTTATATATGTAATTGACGTTATTGTATTTTGTATCTTTAGCAAATAAAATGTATCTTTTGTAAGAACGCCTCATTGGTCATTAATAAGCGTTCCTAAACATGACTGGGGTGGATGTGTTTCTAGTTTCCATATTTTCATCATAGAAATAATCTAGTCGGTGCAATGCAGAGCTCAAAGTGGACTGATGATACACCGGCGCCCCACTATCGAGTGAACATCTTTTCACTGCAGCTTCTTGGATGTACTAGCAGCTGATTTACTAAGAATATTCATGTGTGCAAAGGGTTCAGCATAAGAATGTGGAATGATGGGTGTATAACATACTTAGCTCCAAATAATTGGGGGGTTTCTCAAAGGGAATCTGTCACCAGGTTTTTGCAACCCATCTGAGAACAGCATGATGTATGGGCAGAGATCCTGATTCCAGCGATTTGTCACTTACTGGGCTGTTTGCTACAGTTTTAATAAAATCACTGTTTTATCTGCTGCAGATCTTGCAGTTCTCTGAATGCGGAGCTCTGTAAAACACTGCCCACACCACTGATTGGCAGATTTCCATTTATACTATTCATAAAACAATGATTTAAAATAAACTATACAAAAGAAGACCAGTAAGTTATACATTGCTGGAATCAGGGCCTCTGCCTGTACATTATGCTACTCCCACATTTAGGTAGCAAAAACCTGTGGACAGATTCCCTTTACGGACATACTGATTAGCTATAAATTGGACATGTCTGATCAATAGGATCTAAAATGTATAATTGATACAAAGCCAAGTTCAGAGTAGGTTAAAGTGTTTCAGGCCACTTACTATTGAGTGAACATCCCTCCTAAGCATCTGGAGGAGCGAGGTCCACCAACTGGATTTTACAGGACCAATTTATTAAGGACTTTCATGTGGGACAAAGCTTTAGCATAAGAACTAAACCCCCACTAATTAAAACCTTTCTTAATGAGAAATATATTGGCTAACTCTAAACTGGTTGTAAAATTCTGATCAATGGGGTCCAAGTGATGGGCACTTTCCCCTTCATCACAACTATGGAGTGGTCATGGATTTCTGATGGTGACAGAGGTAGTCATGCATGCACAATTGTTTCCATTATGGTGGTGCACAAACAACGGATGCCCTTAATGTCTCCGAGGTCTCAATACACAACCGATGCATCGAAGCTCCGAATATTCATACCAACCCTTACCTCAAACCAACCCTGAATATGCTGATCTTCAGATATTCCACCACAATATCTGGAAGTAAAAGAAAATGTGTCCAGCAAGGAGCAATTCTGTAAGAGTATCCACCTTGTACATTAAACTATGGCCAGCGAAAGTAACTTTAACTAACCATGGGGCACAGGAGAACGATCCTGCTAATATGCAGCTAAAAGAAGTAACTGGTCCGTTCTTATGGTGGCTTTCGCTTGGAAGCCCCCACTGTGTTCTCTATGGAATTTTTTTTTTAAATGATGCTTTAGGGAAAACACTGCCAGCATTTTCCTGAAGTGTCTTCTGCTTCAAGAACTATGTGGGAAAGCCGATGACTAAAAGACGTTGTGTGTCCTAAAGGAGACAAAATCTTGTGGTCTTCACTAAGCCAAAACAAGGAGCCTGGCACATAGATCCTTCAAGTTATGGCAATCATTTTTCATTGCTTATGTAGATCCAACCTATTGCAATGTACTGTAGACATCCACACCAGTCTCTGTCCAGAGAAGCTGACAATTTAATTTCTTTGTCTAGCATGCACATGTGGAACTGCCATATCATAAGGGAATGACAGGACTGGAAGAAATGCTGAGCTCAGTATGAGCTCAAGTTGGGTAATAATGAAACTTTTCAATACACTAAAGAAGGACACAAGAATTTTCAATGCTCTCTTCTACTTCAGGTTTGCAATTGTTAGAAAATTTACTTTGTAACTGATTGGATAACCCTTGAGGGCTAACCATTTATTGCCCTAATTCATTATATTTTGCACCTTTTTCTGGAGTGAAAGTTTGTTTTTAAGGGAATTCTAGTTTTTCGTAAAATTCATTATGGCTTTTCCGCTATTTTCTAGCAAAAAAAGGAGGAAAAAAATCATAGCATTTACACCAAAACTATTACTTTAATGATTTTGTTGCAACATTTTCCAACGCAAAAGAAAGACCAGGCAAAAAACGGGTTAAATTAGTTAGTATTCAGGACGCTTCTTCCAGACTGAAGGAAGTAAATTGCTTCATTTCTGACCTGAAAGTGCGTAAAACCACAACAGGAAAACAAAAGCAGAAGAATGAGGCAACTGTAAAAGCCTTTAGTAACATTTTCAACCAACAAAGAGAAATCCCGGCACTATGATCTGAAACTAAAACCTTAATCAAAAATTGCCACTAGATGTCTCTACAAACAGCAGAAAAAAAATTCTAAAAAATGTATTGGCCAACATTCAGATTTGTTTTTTTGGATGTATCTGTGAAGCTGGAACCAAGTACTAAGCAAAGACATTATTTATTATTATTATGCTTTGCTGATATTGCACCATCATATTCCACAGCTCTTTACAGACATTATCATCACTGTCCCCATTGGGGCTGACAATCTAGATTCCCTATCTTTTGAGTGTGGGAAGAAACCGGAGGAAACCCACACAAACATGGGGAAACTCCTTGCAGATGTTGTCCTTAGTGGGATTTGAACCCAGGACCCCAGCGCTTCAAGGTTGCAGTGCTAACCACTGAGCCACTGTGCTGCCCATGAAGTGGAGAGAGGGGCCAACATGGAACATGCCTCCTCAATCCCATGGAATCACGAACTCCCAACGCATAGCAGTCGGAGATTGCGGCTATCGTAGTTTTCTTACCTTTTATCCAGTGCTGACGTAGGACTTATTCTGACGTCCGATTTTCATGTACAAGTGCCAGCTGTGGTTTTCACGGATAGCACTCGCACCTCTTATAGTCTATGAGGTCATTTTCACATGGACGCGATTCTTTTTTTGCTCGAAAATCAAATCGAATTTCATTTCGAAAATCGCTTAGACATGTCTGATTTTGAAAAAATTGCCAATGCAAGGCAATGGGTCTGTGAAAAAATCGAAAAGTGGAAAAATCAGACGCGCGAGTCCTTATAGGGAGCAAAACTACGTTATTGGAGGGTCAAGTGCAGTTGTATGCAATCATTTTTACCTTGAAAGCCACATTTATGATTAAAGGATCACAGAAGCCATAAAACTAATACACAAAAGAAAAACACAGGAAAATAAGCCAAATAATGCAGTGATGTGTGGGTCTTAAAGAACAAACACTTTTTTTCAGCCCGGACTTTTTGATCTCTGAGCCATAATTTTATTTTACTATCGACTCATCCTTGTGATGATATAAGCAAAGTTCTTTACCTCATCAACTTCCATAATCGGAGTACAAAAATTTTGCCGAAGATCAACAGGTTTGGCGAAAGAGGAGCTACGCTGTGCTAATAATATCATATATACTGGGAGGTTAACCTCCTAAGAGCGAGATGTAGAGCGGGTGATGTTTCATGGTGGGGAGGCCAGACGCAGTGATGTTGTGGCATTTTGGGGTAAACAGATTTGATTAGAAGATCCACAACTGCTCCTGGAGTCAAATCCTGATGCATCCGAGGGCCTGTTACATATGGACCAATGACCAGATGTGTGCAGGGTACAACATGACCACATATGAAAGTAGCTCCCCATCAAGCCTTTTTAGCACTTAAAAGCATGTAGCAAAGTTCCAGCGTTCGTGCATTACAGAAATAAGTGTCCGCTGTCTGCTAGTCCACTGCAATAGTTCCAGATTAGCAGACAGCCTATGAATAATAATAATGCAGGAGTTTGTGAGCCACAAATTGGAAACCTCTGGACTGGATACAGTTCCAGGGATAATAATAATAATAATCTTTTTATTTATATAGCGCCAACATATTACGCAGCGCTTTACAATTCAGACAATTTACAGACATTATCGGCACTGTCCCCATTGGGGCTCACAATCTACATTCCATATCAGTATCTCTTTGGAGTGTGTGAGGAAACCCGGGATATTTTTTTAGATCCGCTTTCTCTACTGGAATGCTAATAAATCACTCGTCAAGTGGAATCAAGGCTCCTTGTCCCCGATTGCCATAAGAGGACCTCTCACTTGTCCTGAAAAATTGAGTTAATTCCTTGTAGAAGTCCCTAAACTCGACTGAGTATGCCGCTCTTTTCCATTTTGCGCTGTCTTGCTCCATTGAAGAGATATTTACATTTTTTTCTTCTGAAGCGCATTATTTGAAATCTCTGCTTTGCAGTCCAACTGGGCATTTCTTCAGAGTCTTCTCTGGGGGCATGCGCTTTTTCCTCTTCCTATCAGATGCTGCCTATCAGAGCTCAACATCTGATCTAGAAGTCTATCAGTCTCAGACACTGCCGAGCTATGACTGGCAGCGTCTGGAAGGGAGAGGTGAAGGCTCATACCATCTAAGAAGACTCTGAAGAATTGCCCAGTCGCACTACAAAAAGAGATTTCACATACTGTGCTTTAAAAGCAACAAATGTGGATATCTCTGCAAGTGCAAAATGGAAAAGAGAGGCATAATCGGGAGAGCTCAAGGATTTTTTACAAGGTATTTAACTAAATTTTTTTAGCGAGAGGTCTTCTTTAAGTCGCAGTCACAAAGGTAGAGGGAAAGGTCTTTCTCTATAACTTAGAAAACTAAATTGGTACCCAACATCAGTGCTCAGAGGAGATTTGTACTTCCTTACATAAAGAAATAAAGATTGACTTGACCACTGCAAATCTCCTCTACTACATATAAATGAAGTTTTCCAGACTTTGGCAAAGCTCAAATCATGTGAGACATCTCTACATTGACCTGCATTTAGAAGAACAAGAAAGGTGCGGGTGGGAAGACTAAATATTGTATACGGGGCAAACGGATGGATTTTGTAAAGGGGAAATATGGCTATGCTTGGGCACGGAGATAGCATTGTATTTTGGAGCTCTGGGTATCACTATATGATGTGCTCTGGTGGTGATTTTATTTGGACCAAGACTGGGACTTTTAGGGGAGCAGTAATTGCACCTCCAAAAGGATTTTGGAGGTCCACGTAATCAGCTTATAGACTGCTTATTTTCTATAATAGAGACAGCACAAGTGAAACCACCTGTCGGTTGTCTACAGGGGACAATTCATTTAATATTAAGAGTACTAAAAGGCCACATGATGTTGTGGTTGACCACAAGTGGTCTAGGGTATGTCTTCTGCATGCTGAGCTTTTTTTCATAGGGATCATGCCATCCCTTACATTAATTTAGTTGCTACCTTAGATCCTGGTCCAGCTCCGCTATATTATTTTCACAAGAGAAAGTTTACTTGCATCACAGTTTTTTTCCTTTTTAATTACCGGTACCTAGAACTTGATTTTTGTCGTCTTTTTTTTTTTTTGAGCTGGAAAATTTTGCCTCAAATTCAACAAAATATATTGCGTTTTTTTTATGAATTCGAGACAAACTCAAAGATGCTTTTATTTTATGATCTTTTGTTGCAAAACCCTTTCAAGAAGGTATAAAATGTCACATGTTAATCTTCAACTGCACAAAAAAATAGGGTACTGGCGTACAACTGAGTAAGAAATGTACAATATTTTTAAAAATCTCAGCGTGAACATCTGGATAATGAAAAGCAGGCCCATGTCGTCAAGCAAACCTAAAAAATGAAGGATTGAAACTAGAGGGGTGAACTAGAGTAAATGAATTTGGGACAAAATGTAAAAATCCAAACTTTAAACTTCAAAAAATAAGCAAATGGGCTCTTCAGAAAGAAGAGGACTTGATCTCCGGCGCCACCTATTGGATCTAGCAATCCAAAAAAGCATTGCATGGCACTCTCTGCAAGGACAAATGTTCCTCTTAGACCCTCAGTCAGAGGCCTCTCAATCAGCCAAATCAGTTCTCCAGCTCTGCACTGATGACGGGCAAACACCCTGAAACACGTGTCTGCAAACAGTGTCTGGTTTAACTTCTTATTCTAAATAGTGTTGAGCGAGTATGTTTTTTTAACCCTTTCGCCGAGTATACTTGGGCGAGCACCGAGTATTTACAGCTGCTCGGTGATATGTTTGAATCGCTCCCGTGTGTATGATTTACGACTGTTTGACAGTTTTATTACATGGGAGGAATGTCTATTTCTTACACATTCCTCACATGTAATAAAGCTGTCAAACAGTTGCAAATCATGCACACGGGAGCAATTCAACCATATCACCGAGCAGCTATAAATACTCGGAGCTCGGCCTGAGCATAGTTGGCGAAAGGGTTAACAAAACATACTCGCTCATCACTAATTCTAAAGCGTCAGGTAAGGCTCGCTAAATGTTTTCCCTTAGATGCCTTACTAAAAAAAAGAAAAAAAAAAGAAGACACAGACAAAATGATGAAATGGAGCCAAACTGTTTTGGTCTACACAAAAAAATCCTTGTGAGTACTATGGATTGTTTAACATGCCTTTATGGCTACCAGGCTAGTGATAGGATATTGGTAAATTGTAAACATTCAAAGAGACCAATACACAATAAATAGATATTGTTCGGCCGGCAGCTATCTTTCCTGACGCCGCCATACACAAGCCGTCCACTCCTGTGTTCTCTAATAGAGAGTCACTGCCATCATCTGTACTTTATAGGAGTACATTGCTATAGAAATGCAGCTGGAAGCAGGCAAATAAACGGAGGAAAATCCATGGTTTGGAAGCCACTTGCATGAAATTTTACAGGAATGAAAACAAAACTGCTAATAAAAAATGTTTTGTAAAATTTTATAACTTTACATGCTGGACAAAATTATTGCAAAAAAAAAAAAAAAAAAAATTTAGCTCCTCTTTAATAGCTTCACGACATCGGCTGTACATGTACAGCATGACGATCACGCGGGCTCACTCTATGCACCGGCACGATCAAAAGCGAGCGTCAGTGCTATAAGGGAGCTGACATCCTACGGCAACGCCAACAATTAGTGGTAGCACCGATCGCGGGTGTTTAACCCCTCAATAGTGAAAGCGACATCAATTGGCAGAACGTGATTGCAATGGTCTCCATGATGACCCCGGGCCGAAAGATGGCTGTGGGGTCAGCCAGGTACGGTGGCCTGTAAGTTCCTGTCCATGTCCTATCCTGTGAAAAGGTTAAAAAAAAAGTTTTTAAAAATAAGAAAAAAAAAAAGATATATTAAGGCAATAAATACATAAATATACATAAAAACAAAAAAAACAGATATTTGGTATTGCCGCGTCTGTAATGACCTGACCTATAAAACTGCCAAACTAGTTAACCCCTTCAGTGAACACCATCATACCAATGGAGTGCAATATAATGCGATCAAAAAGTCAAATGCAAATAAAAATGGTATCTCTGAAAATGTCATCTTGTCCTGCAAAAAACAAGCCGCCATACAGGTCCGTCATCGGACAAATAAAAAAACTATAACTATTAGAATAGAATGATGCAAAAAAAGATTCTTTTTTTATAAAATACTTTTTATTGTTTAAAAGCGCCAAAACATAAAAAATGATATAAATGTGGTACCCCTGTAATCGTACTGACCCGAAGAATAAAGCTGCCTTATCACTTTTACCACATGGCGAATGGCATAAAAAATACCTCAAAAAACAATTCCTGAATTACTGATTTTTTTTTTTTCATTCTGCTTCCCAAAAATCGGAATAGAAAGCGATCAAAAAAAGTTGGTGACCAAAAATGGTACCAATATTAACGTCAACTCGTCCCGCAAAAAACAAGCCGTCGCATGACTCTGTCGGCCAAAATATAGAAAAATTATATCTCTTAAAATATGGCGATTCAAAAACTTGTTTTGCAAAAAAAAAAAAAGCGTGTTTTAGTGTATGACAGTGGCCAAACATAAAAAAACAATATAAATCTGGTATTGCTGTAATCGCACCGACCCAAAGAATAAAGTCGTCTAAACACTTTTACCGCACGAGGAACAGCATCTTAGTCTTTTTAAGCGCGCATAAAAGTGCGGTCAACCACAGTTCTGAAAAGAAGGAAACTGTTGAACAGAGGCCAGATGCAGTCATCTCTGCGTCCTCATTATACTGAATGGTTTCATCTGAATAACGTTATTCAGAGATTTAGATGGAAACCCCGATGTAAGTGCTCAGCGTAGAGCGCAGGATAAATGTGATCCCAAGTGTTATGTAAAATGTTCCCAATAAGAGCTTCAACTCAATCCACAAAAAAAGGAAGTCCCCACTCTTCCACATTACTGGCAGCACAAAGGCTCAGGAAAAGTGAAATGGCTCCCCCAAAAAGAAATTCAGCAAAGGTCCGTGCCTCTTCTGAGCCCCACAGTGTGCCTAAACAGGCTAGCATCCACATGTCTGGCATTTCTGTAGCGATGAGAGCCTGCTTAATTTATGGGGGTCCATGTCTCAAGAAGCACAAGCTGGGTACAACATATTGGGCACTACAACGTACTAGACACTACAACAGCAGATTTGCCATTTTCACTCAGCAACTTCCATTGCTACTTGTTTCTGCCAAACATCCATGGAGTCAAAATCGTCATTACACCTGGGCAAACACTTGGCAAATGAGGTTTAATTTAGATAAATGCAGAGTAATGCACCTAGGACGGAGTAATCCTATTGCTGCATACACATTAAATGGGAGTATACTCGGGACTACAGAAGAGGAGAAGGACTTGGGTATTCAGGTTACAAGTAAGCTGAGCAGCAGTACTCAATGTCAAGCAGCAGCCGCAAACAAGATTTTAGGATGTATAAAAAGAGAAATAAGATCCCGCGATCCCAACGCACTATTGCCCCTTTATAAATCACTGGTGAGGCCACATCTGGAATATGGGATCCAGTTTTGGGCTCCGCATTTTAAAAAGAATATTCAGAAGTTAAGGTACCGTCACACTTAGCGACGCTACAGCGATCCCGACAACTATACAACCTGGCAGGGATCATTGCTGCGTCGCTGTGTGGTTGCTGGTGAGATGTCAAACAGTCAGATCTTCCCAACGACGCAGCAACGATACGGCGACCCGTAGCGACCTGTATAACGATGCAATGCAAATGCACGCTTATGTGTCTCAGTTTTGAGTCGCCAACGAGGTCGTTGGTAAGGTGTCAAACACACCAATGCATGCTACCCAGCGGGACCTCAACGATCAAAAAATGGTCCTGGCCATTTCGACACGACCAGCGATCTCACAGCAGGGGCCTGGTCGCTGCTAAGTGTCAAACGTAGCGAGATCGCTACTGAGGTCGCTGTTGCGTCACAAAACATGTGACTCAGCAGCGATCTCGCTAGCGATCTTGGTTAGTGTGACGGGGGCTTTATAGTCAGTTCAAAGGCAGCAACTAGATTATTACAAGGGATGGAAGGCCTCTCATATGATGAGAGGTTGAAAAAGGTGAGCTTGTTTAGCTTAGAAAAACGACGCCTCAGAGGAGATCTCATTTACATGTATAAATATATGTGTGGTCAGTACAAAGAACTGGCACATGGCTTACTCCTTCCTAAGATCATACTATGGACCAGGGGGCACTCATTACAGGTGGAAGAAAGGCGATTCCGGCACCTAAACAGGAAAGGGTTCTTTACAGTCAGAGCAGTCAGACTGTGGAATGCCCGACCACAAGAGGTAGTAATGGCCGACACGATAACAGCGTTCAAAAAAGGGCTGGACGATTTCCTCAATACACATAACATTATGGGTTACAGTTAAATTAGACAAAATATTACACCTATAGTAGTACATTTAATACAATAATAGTAATTACATAACTAGTATTTTAATTAGGTTGATTCAGGGTTCTAGGACTGATCGCCTTTTCTCCGGGTCAAGGAGGAATTTTTCCCCAGTGACATAAATTGGCTGAATGTGTCCTGGGGTTTTTGCCTTCTTCTCGATCAACAGATTTAAGCATAGGGATTTTAGTAATATCATTATTAGAATCACAAGAGTAATACAAAATATAAAACTAATTAAAAAAATTTAATTAAAAACAGGTACATTTTTAATTGTAATAGTGCAGCAATAATAAAAATGGTAATAATAATACAGGTCTAGTACCAGTTAGTTAGTAAGTTAGTGTAGTGTTAAGTTAGTGTAGTGTTAGTGTAGGGAGTACACTTGTTACTTGTAGATAAAATTCCCAGAGGGGTGTAATTTCCAAGCTGCTGGAGCCGCTGAGAGTCAGCGCGGCGAGGTTAGCGGGAAGACAGGCGTGCATCACATGCGCGCTCACAAACTCTCATGTGGATACTGACGCTCAGCGGCTCCGGAGCATGCGCACATAGGATATGAAGCTGGGGCGTACACCCAGATTCAGTTCGCATGCCCGGAAAGCAGAGCGGCATTGCGCAAGCGCTGGATCTCCTGGGATATTGCGGTGACGTAGGGAGCTGACTGGAAGGCATGCTAATGGAATGGGCGGGGAGAATTTCAAAACACCGCGACTGAAAAGTTAGAGCTGCCCGTCCCTAGGACTGAATAAGGAGGTACATGGGGCACTCAAAGTGTAAAAAGTGATTTGTGCGCTAAATACTCTGACATTTTGCTTGAGACAAACAAGTTAGTGATGCATTGTGCATCACTAACAAAACACTGGGGGCGGTTTAATAGCCATAAAGGACGTGACAAGTTCCCTTTAATGCTGAGCTGTGTATAACTCCACCCACATCACAGAAAGCTGCCAATCAGTGGTGGGGGGCGGGATTATACAGAGCAGAAGGACTACTTGGCACAAGACAACTAGTCCTCTAGTTATAATGACCTGCTGATAAAAGACTGATTTTATTGAAACTACAACAAGCAGCCCAGTAAGTGAGACATCATTGGAATCAAGGTCTCTGCCCCTACATCATGCCGCTCTAAGATTTAAAAGCAAAAACCTGCTGACAGATTCCCTTTAAGGGGGGATTCATATATTTGGCATCACCAACAGTACTGGATCCAGAAAAAAGTAATTGAGTGAAGGAAATGACAAGCTCGGCCACAGCTGTTGATACAGGTCACATAATGCATTCCATGTGATATCACTAGAGATGGGAGGCATGTTAGTATTGACTGTGCAGATTTGGATTTGTTCTTATATAAGATGATGCACGGGGATAAATGATGTCTGAGCTATTGTAAGAGAAAGTATTTGTGGGTTTCTGATAGGAAAATCCTGAGAGCAAAATGACCTGAAAGTGTGAATATGCAAGAAGACTACAATAAAAAGCAGAAGTATGAGGTGACAGTGAATGTTTCCGGGATCAACTTCTGCAAGGAGGAGAAATCCCTTGCAATCGCAAGCTGAAACTGAAAGCTCAACCGTCCAGAAGGTAAAACCAGCCGTCATACGTGACGCAATTGAGGGGGTCCGATTGATGACATTTTTGCACTGGGCTTCTAATGTAAAAATCAAAGTTCACCACCTGATATAAATAGTTTAACACGAAAATAAGTACGCCTGTGTCTGAGCAAATTAAACATTGACAAATCTCCTGGCCCAGATGGCATTCATCCACGGATACTGAGGGACTTGAGCTCAGTAATTGACAAACCGCTGCATCTCATTTTCTTAGACTCCCTTGTAACAGGGGTAGTGCCACAGGATCAGAGGATAGCTGATATTTAGGAAAGGAAAGAAGGTGGATCCAGGTAACTACCGTCTGGTAATTCTGACATCAGTAGTGTGCAAAGTTTTTGAGGGCATTATAAGGGATGACCTGCAGAGTTATATCACAGAGAATCATATAGTAAATGATAATCAGCATGGATTCATGAAAAATAGGTCGTGTCTAACCAATATGTTGGGTTTCTATGAGGAGATAAGTGCAAATCTGGATGTTGGTAATGCGGCTGATATGATTTATGTGGACTTTGCAAAGGCATTTGATACTGTACCACATAACAGCCTTATACTGAAGCTACAGAAGCAAGGACTTGGGGGAACTATATGCAGATGGGTTATGAATAGACTAAATGATAGGAAACAGTCGTCATAAATGGTAGTTCTCTAAATGGGATATATTCAGCAGTGGGGTGCCCCAGGGATCTGTGCTAGGAACGATTCTTTTTAACCTTTTTATCAATGACCTTTGGGATGGGATTGAGAGTAAAGTGTCAGTTCTTGCTGACGACACCAAACTATGCAGAATATTAAAATCTGATCTTGGCATTACAATATTTCAAAACGATCTGGATATGACGACTGAATGGGCAAACACTTTGCAGATGAGGTTTAACGTAGATAAATGCAGAGTAATGCACTTAGGACGGAGTAATCCTATTGCTGCATACACATTAAATGGGAGTATACTCGGGACTACAGAACAGGAGAAGGACTTGGGTATTCTGGTTACAAGTAAGCTGAGCAGAGGTACTCAATGTCAAGCAGCAGCTGCAAAAGCAAACAAGATTTTAGAATGTATAAAAAGAGATAAAATCCCACGATCCCAACATATTTATAAATCACTTGTGAGGCCACATCAGGAATATGGGATCCAATTTGAGGCTCCACATTTTAAAAAGGATATTCAGAAGTTAGTCAGTTCAAAGGTGGGCAACTAGATTATTTCAAGGGATGGAAGGCCTCTCATATGATGAGGTTGGAAAAGTTGGGCTTGTTTAGCTTAGAAAAAAGACGCCTCAGAGATCTCATTTACATGTACAAAAATATTTATGGTCAGTACAACGGTCTAGCACATGACTTATTCCTTCAAAAGACCACACCAGGGGGCACTCATGACGGGTGGAAGAAAGGCGATTCCGGCAGCTAAATAGGAAAGGGTTCTTTACAGTTACAGCCGTTGGACTGTGGAATGCCCGACCACAAGAGGTAGTGATGGCTGACACCATAACAGCTATTAAAAAGGGACTGGATGATTTCCTCAATACCCATAACATTGTGGGTTATAGTTAAATTAGTGATAAAATGTAAAATTGGTGGAGGAAGGTTGAACTTGATGGACCTAGGTCTTTATTCAACCTATGAAAAAATGGCGACACAAACCATTTTTTTTTTTACAAAGTTGTTAATTTTTGTAACCACTAAAATTTATATAAAAACTATACAAGTTTGTTAATAGTTCTGATCTGCGTAATCATGATATCAAGGCATTTTTACACCACAATAAAAAACGTAAAAATGAAACATAAAAATAAGCTTACTTTTTTTTCACCTTTTCGCTCCACTTTAATTTTTTCCTCATTTTTCAGTACATTGTATGATAAAAAGGAACGGTGTGACTCAAAAATACAACTCGTCCAGCAAAAAACAAGCTTTCATGTATCTATGTCGACAGAAATATAGAAAATATATCACTCCTGAAAGAATGGTATGAAAAAATTAAAGCACAAAAAGAAATAAATTCACCCAGTTTGAAAGGGGTTAATGTTGGGTTTCCTGAGAATACATCAACCTTGATTCAGAATAGTTACTTACACATTTACTCCTTCTCGCTCCCACTCCTCCATACCACTGCAGCTGGAAAAAGCCATATTTTCTCATTTTCAGCCTTGAGAATGTTTAATTTCAGATAAGTTGGCGTGTAGCATTTAAAAGAGGTCTTGGTCAGAAGAGTAAGGTATAATCTAGGGAACGGGTCAACCAGTCATCGTGCTTTTATTATGTTTGCACATTTTATTTTGGGTCCACGGCTGAAGAAATAAGCTGCATGGATTACATATACAGGCTTTTCTTTTGGTTCATTGCAGCAATAAACTTTTACAAAAGCTGAAAAACCTTATTTGGTGGTTCATATCTTCTCATCTCTGCATCCTCCTGCCCACTGTCTTCCAACAACACTTGGACCTCCCTTCTTTGCGTCAATTGCTTTGCCTATTCCAAAACAAGAATTGGCTCCAAGATCTTCCAAAGAAGATGCTTGACAATTTTGATAACATGGTGAGCTCCTGCCACTTGCATCCTCGTTGCTCTTTCCTATAGACAGTAGTCACCTGCGGTGGCGGTGAACAGTCATACCATGGTCCAAGGAGCTTGGCTCTTAGGTGACATTTCTCCTGATGATTACACGTGATATATTCGGTTGCAGACTCCAGAAAGTGAGACTTCAGACGATGTTGTGACCAACACTGGACATTCATCTGTTCTGCCATTAGGTACATGAATCTCTTAGTGATGACCGCAGTATCTAATGGTCTTCAGGTTCCATGTGGAGAAGTAACCGGTGTAAGCAAAATCTCACAAAAAGACCTATCCATAAAAAGTGACTGAACCAATTAAGACAAGTATTAATTACAGCATCTAGTCCAGTAATCAAGGTGACACGTAAGAGGTCAGATCTACAACCATAACGATGAGCGAACTTTTTCTACTGAACTGTCCAAGGAGCACCAGGAGAAACGTGTGCACCACCAAAAAGCCTGGAAACAGTAACAGGCACCTCAAGGAAGACCACATCAAGAACGATATGGTAAGTTCTTGGTAAGATGGGAAGGGAAGGTTTATCAAAAGGTAAGGCAACAATGATGGTTTCTCCTCTATGGGGGAACGCAGGCAGAGCAGCTAATCACAGGTTCTGATAATGTCAGGTTATTAGGAAAATTGATCAGGGTTGACCAGCGGTTGCTCTGTGTGGGGACAGAGAAGTTGCGCAGGCAACGCTAGAATTGAGCTGATGACCTATCATGAGGTGCAGCAACTGTCCTAAATATTACAGAGTTAAGTAAAAAATGGCTAGTTAGCTAATACTATATTTCAGCTGATGATAATCGTCTGGTCGGTCTATATTCTACTCTGCAGAGACAGTTTATAACCCTCTCAGCCTTCCCTTTCGCTGTATACACAACACTGAACAAACACTGTGTATACAGCCTAGAAAGCGGACAGTGCTTCCTCCTCTGTAGGGAGGGTGAAAAAATTGCTGGGTTCTTCACGACCCACTTAGATCTGCTATGCAGACAGAAGGCTGAATTTCTCATTAAAAAATATATTAATTATATTTAAATGTTGAAATGCCCTCCAATGGTCTTTAATGAACTTATGGGGAGGGCACAATTTGAGAAATAAGTGAAAAATAACAAGTAGGGTAAAAATTGCCGTTACTAGTCCCACCCCCCCTCAGAAAAAAAGGATGTCTGATATATAAAAATAATTGTTACGGAAAGGGGAACATATTTTTAAATTTATTTTAGTGGTCCTTTCTGGTCATAACAAGATAATGAAAAAATGTGAAAAAATAGACATATATTTCCTTCTTTTTCCCACCACGATCAGCAAAGAAATTAAGAGTATGAACATAACAGAAAAATTAGGCGTATCATTATTACGTATGATGAAAAAAAAAAATTTGAATATCTGAATGAGAAAATTTTTTACAGCTTTTGCGAAAAAACGTGACTGGTTAAAAACTGCGGTAAAAGGCCTGGTCTTGAACTGGTTAACATGTGAGCTCCTTAAGTGTTATCATAGGCCAAGGTTATGATTATAGTCAATATTACACGCCTCTCTTCTCAAAAACATAAAAAATCTTTACTTCACATTACCATGTAGAGGACATGAGATAAAAGGAGAACGGACAGCACAGACCATTGTCCTTGTAGTGATACTCCTCCGAGTCTGGCACTCATATAATACTACACTCCTCTGCTAGTACATTATTATAACCATACATATGCTGCCCCCTTGTGGCACCAAAGAGCAAGTAGCACAGAACCGTTTGGTTATTATACCTACCTGTACTCTGTAACTTGCCTCACCATAAGGGTCCATTTACACTGCGCGATGAACAGTGTTAAATGTTTGCCGGTCAGCGGCTGTTTAATCGCCTGTCGACACAGGCTGACACCGCTATAGAGGTGTACAGAAGAATCTGCAATAGATCGTTCAGTGTGCATAGCTTGCCACTGCTCTCAGCATCACAGGTGCTGTTTACACAGGACGATGAGCTGCTGAGAATGATGATCTTTTGTGCAAACCAAGAGATATTTGTTGATCAGCAGCCTGTTTAGACTGAAAGATTATTATGGAACAATCGCTCACAATAACCATGCAGTATAAATACACCTTAAAAGAGGTTCTCCAAGAATGTAATAAAACAGTACCCGTCACGTAATTCAAAAGGCAGCCCGCTCTAGTCATGTGTCAGGATGGGCCGCAGTCTGAAGAAACACAGCTCCTGAGACCTGCAGTGATGTGAAAAAGTGTTTGCCCCCTTCCTGATTTCTTATTCTTTTGCACGTTTGTCACACTTAATGTTTCCGATCACAAATTTAAATATTAGACAATGATAACACAAAATGCAGTTTTTAATTGAAGGTCTTTATTATTAAAGGAAAAAGAAATCCAAACCTACAGGGCCCTGTGTGAAAAAGTGATTGCCCCCTAAACCTAATAACTGGTTGGACCATCCTTAGCAGCAACAACAACTGCAATCAAGCGTTTGCGATAACTGGCAAGGAGTCTTTTACAACGCTCTGGAGGAATTTTGGCCCACTCATCTTTGTAAAATTGTAATTCAGCCACATTGGAGGGTTTCCAAGCATGAACCGACTTTTTAAGGTCATGCCACGACATCTCAATTGGATTAAGGTCAGGACTTTGACTAGGCCACTCCAAAGTCTTAATTTTGTTTTTCTTAACCAATTCAGAGGTAGACTTGCTGGTGTGTTTTGGATCATTGTCTTGCTGCATAACCCAAGTGCACTTCAGCTTGAGGTCACGAACAGATGGCCAGACATTCTCCTTCAGGATTTTTTGTTAGACAGCAGAATTCATGGTTCCATTTACCACAGCAAGTCTTCCAGGTCCTGAAGTCGCAAAACAGCCCCAGACCATCACACTACCACCACCATATTTTTCTGTTGGTATGATGTTCCTTTTCTGAAATGCTGTGTTACTTCTACACCAGACGTAATGGGACATACACCTTCCAAAAAGTTCAACTTTTGTCTCGTCAGTCCACAGAGTATTCTCTCAAAAGTCTTGGCGATAATCAGGATGTTTTCTGGCAAAACTGAGACAAACCTTTATATTCTTTTTGCTCAGCGGTGGTTTTTGTCTGGGAACTCAGCCATGCATGCCATTTTTGCCAAGTCTCTTTCTTATGGTGGAGTTATGAACACTGACCTTCACTTAGGCAAGTGAGGCCTGCAGTTCTTTGGATGAGGTTGTGGGGTCTTTTTTGACCTCTTGGATGAGTCGTCGCTGCGCTCTTGGGGATATTTTGGTCGTCCACTCCTGGTAAGTTTCACCAGTGTTCCATGTTTTCCCCATTTGTAGATAATGGCTCCCACTGTGGTTCTCTGGATTCCCAAAGAAATGGCTTTATAACCTTTTCCAGACTGATAGATCTCAATCACTTTGCTTCTCATTTGTTCCTGAATTTCTTTGGATCGCAGCATGATGTCCAGCTTTTGAGGATCTTTTGGTCTACTTCACTTTGTCAGGCAGGTCCTATTTAAGTGATTTCTTGATTGAGAACAGGTGTGGCAGTGATCAGGCCAGTGTGTGTATGGAAATTGAACTCCGTTCCCAAAGATCTGATTAACCACAGTTAATTTATGTTTGAAGGGGGGGTGGGGGCGAATCACTTTTTCACACAAGGCCCTATAGGTTTGTATTTCTTTTTTCCTTAATAAAGACCTTCATTTAAAAACTGCATTTTGAAAAGATATGGAGTCCTTGGTTGGATACTCCAGGGCTGCCCACAAATCTTCTAATTAGAGATAGAATATTTACGATCCCTTTAATTGTTAGTCACTTTTTTTTATCTTCTTCCCCCTTCTATGAATTTTACACTCCGTTATTCTAGAACTGCTCTGAAAATGAAAATGGTCATCTCTGTAATGTTGGGATTTTGATTTTAGGGTGGGTTAGGCAATTGAAGCTGTGATACTTTATACTATGGAATTACTATGTCATTTATGTTATTTCAAAGATGGAAAATTTGTATTTGGAGTTTTTAAATAAAAATTATTTGATTAAAAAAAACTGCATTTTGTGTTTACTTGTGTTATCTTGGTCTAATATTTACATTTGCTTTGTGATCTGAAACATTTAAGTGTGACAAACATGCAAAAGAATAAGAAATCAGGAAGGGGGCAAACACTTTTTCCCACCACTGTATGTCTCAATGGCAGAGGAGCTGTATCAGAAGCACACATACCGATGAGCTACCAGAGAAGGGATGTGATAGGATAAGAAATAAATCTTCTCATTGATTGACTGAGCACAAATGATTTTTTTCCCCAGCCTCAGTCCTCCAAGCTCAGTCAGCCGAGAAGATTTATTTCTTCTTCTGCCACTGCCCTTCTCCGGTAGCGCTGGTATGTGTGCTTAGATCTACAGCTCTTCTAACAGTTGAGACACAGGTTTCACGAGCAATGTTTCTTCAGACAGCAGCCTCATCCGAAACGTGACTAGCACAGACTGCCATATGGATTACGTGATAGGAGCCATTTTATTACATTCTTGTAAAACCCATTTAAGACACTTGATTGATGCGAAATCTAGAGTAAATGATAAGAAAACAATTAAACCATTTATTTCTTAAGAGATAAAAAGTAAATAAATAATCAGACGGGATTTTCCTTCTTTACCAGGATAATTAAAATAATTCTTGTATTGCTAGGACGCATTGTTACACATCCCTTCACCCAACATCAAGAAAAATCACCCAGACCCATGCTCATTCAAATCTACAGAAGCTGACAAATAAATACCCTATAAATAAGTCTCACAAACTCATGAATGTGACCTCACTTCACATACACCGCTAGAAAGTTGTCACAATGAAGGCGCAGTGAGCAGCTGCCACCCTGCAGCATGCCACTCTCACATCACATCAAGTTGCTCCACAACTTCAGTACAGCAGCTGTGTCAAGGGGGTAGGATCCATTTGAGGGTAAGTAATGGAGATGGCTGTGCAAAGGTAGGGACAAAATAGAAAGGTTTCAATGTCTGCAGCTCCAGTGAGAACTATGATACCCTAGTCAGCACATGTGGGCCAATTGCTGAGATCACTAGTAATAATCATCACATGGTTCCAATGCCATACAGGGGAGATTTAAGGTATTCAAATCCAGAAAGAGAAGTGGAATGGGCACAGCATAGTCCAGGAAAAGGCCTGATGGAGCAGACCCCAATGTACATGACCACTTTTATCTGAAGTCTTCAGTTCCGGGTATTATAAGAGCTCATGCTCATCTTCATCCTCGGATCCAGATGGCCCCTGACGCACCTCCTCATACCACTTGTTAGTGAGGCTTTTCATTTGTATGCGCCCGTGATGGAGATCCTGAATGGTAGAGGGCAAAAACATAGTGAAACAAGATGTATAGTAAGAGCGTGTCAACCGAGGCCTCCCCCACCGTGCATGCAATGCCAACCAGAAAGGCTTTACAGATGGGTGCTCCTCCAACTGCTAAGGGCAGGGCATCCTCTGCGGCCCCTATGTTACCAGTACACAGAGGAAATGTGAACCAGTGGTGGTGGCAGCACTGACTGGCCTACTCTGTCTGTTATGCATAGCCGAGGGACAGACCTAGCCAGTACAGGATACAATTGAAAGGGCACAGTGATTTCACACATGCACGTTACCTCCTGTGTCAGACGCCGTGTGAAGAATGGGTTCAGGTATTTGGCGTCAAGCCACATGAAACCCTTGAGATTGTGCTGCTTGATGTAGTGAGCCTCGTACTCCTCCTCTGTTAGCTCGGACAGGTGCTCAGACTCCACCGTGTTCCCCTGCAGAGACAACAGAGAGTAATAGGACAGCCAGTGGCAGCAGGTCACTTCCCAATCACACCAGAGTTGGATAATCCTCTCATATAGTTAGAATCTGTCTCTCATTGGCCAGACTCCATAGCCATATGTACAGCAGAAATAATCAAAAGTGCTTGCAAAATGTCAGCAAAAGCTGGTGCCCGTCCTAGGCACAACGTAGTGCCTTCAGCAAGGTATATATGATATCAATCTCTAAGTAGAATAGCTACCAAGCCATAAGGCCCTCTAATCTGCCAGAGGGCATCACACTGAATCAATATACAGGAGACTAGTAAGAGGGTGTCATACTGAACTGATACTACAGGAGAGTAGTAAAAGGGTGTCATACTGAACTGATACTATAGGAGAGTAGTAAAAGGGTGTCATACTGAACTGATACTACAGGAGAGTAGTAAAAGGGTGTCATACTGAACTGATACTACAGGAGAGTAGTAAAAGGGTGTCATACTGAACTGATACTACAGGAGAGTAGTAAGAGGGCGTCATACTGAACTGATACTACAGGAGACTAGTAAGAGGGCGTCATACTGAACTGATACTACAGGAGAGTAGTAAGAGGACATCACACTGAATTGATACTACAGGAGAGTAGTAAGAAGGTGTCATACTTAACTGATACTACAGGAGAGTAGTAAGAGGGCGTCATACTGAACTGATACTACAGGAGAGTAGTAAAAGGGTGTCATACTGAACTGATACTACAGGAGACTAGTAAGAAGGCGTCATACTGAACTGATACTACAGGAGAGTAGTAAGAGGGTGTCATACTGAACTGATACTACAGGAGAGTAGTAAGAGGGCGTCATACTGAACTGATACTACAGGAGAGTAGTAAGAGGGCGTCATACTGAACTGATACTACAGGAGAGTAGTAAGAAGGTGTCATACTGAACTGATACTACAGGAGAGTAGTAAGAGGGCGTCATACTGAACTGATACTACAGGAGAGTAGTAAGAGAACATCACACTGAATTGATACTACAGGAGAGTAGTAAGAAGGTGTCATACTGAACTGATACTACAGGAGACTAGTAAGAGGGTGTCATACTGAACTGATACTACAGGAGAGTAGTAAGAGGACATCACACTGAATTGATACTACAGGAGAGTAGTAAGAAGGTGTCATAATGAACTGATACTACAGGAGAGTAGTAAGAGGGCGTCATACTGAACTGATACTACAGGAGAGTAGTAAGAAGGTGTCATACTGAACTGATACTACAGGAGAGTAGTAAGAGGGCGTCATACTGAACTGATACTACAGGAGAGTAGTAAGAGAACATCACACTGAATTGATACTACAGGAGAGTAGTAAGAAGGTGTCATACTGAACTGATACTACAGGAGAGTAGTAAGAAGGTGTCATACTGAACTGATACTACAGGAGACTAGTAAGAGGGTGTCATACTGAACTGATACTACAGGAGAGTAGTAAGAGGACATCACACTGAATTGATACTACAGGAGAGTAGTAAGAGGGTGTCATACTGAACTGATACTACAGGAGAGTAGTAAGAAGGTGTCATACTGAACTGATACTACAGGAGAGTAGTAAGAAGGTGTCATTCTGAACTGATACTACAGGAGAGTAGTAAGAAGGTGTCATACTGAACTGATACTACAGGAGACTAGTAAGAAGGCGTCATACTGAACTGATACTACAGGAGAGTAGTAAGAGGACATCACACTGAATTGATACTACAGGAGAGTAGTAAGAAGGTGTCATACTGAACTGATACTACAGGAGAGTAGTAAGAGGGCATCATACTGAACTGATACTACAGGAGAGTAGTAAGAGGGCGTCATACTGAACTGATACTACAGGAGACTAGTAAGAGGGCGTCATACTGAACTGATACTACAGGAGAGTAGTAAGAGGGCGTCATACTGAACTGATACTACAGGAGAGTAGTAAGAGGGCGTCATACTGAACTGATACTACAGGAGAGTAGTAAGAGGGCGTCATACTGAACTGATACTACAGGAGAGTAGTAAGAGGGCATCATACTGAACTGATACTACAGGAGACTAGTAAGAAGGCGTCATACTGAACTGATACTACAGGAGAGTAGTAAGAGGACATCACACTGAATTGATACTACAGGAGAGTAGTAAGAAGGTGTCATACTGAACTGATACTACAGGAGAGTAGTAAGAGGGCGTCATACTGAACTGATACTACAGGAGAGTAGTAAGAAGGTGTCATACTGAACTGATACTACAGAAGAGTAGTAAGAGGGCGTCATACTGAACTGATACTACAGGAGAGTAGTAAGAGAACATCACACTGAATTGATACTACAGGAGAGTAGTAAGAAGGTGTCATACTGAACTGATACTACAGGAGAGTAGTAAGAAGGTGTCATACTGAACTGATACTACAGGAGACTAGTAAGAGGGTGTCATACTGAACTGATACTACAGGAGACTAGTAAGAGGGTGTCATACTGAACTGATACTACAGGAGAGTAGTAAGAGGGTGTCATGCTGAACTGATACTACAGGAGAGTAGTAAGAGGGTGTCATACTGAACTGATACTACAGGAGAGTAGTAAGAGGACATCACACTGAATTGATACTACAGGAGAGTAGTAAGAGGGTGTCATACTGAACTGATACTACAGGAGAGTAGTAAGAAGGTGTCATACTGAACTGATACTACAGGAGAGTAGTAAGAAGGTGTCATTCTGAACTGATACTACAGGAGAGTAGTAAGAAGGTGTCATACTGAACTGATACTACAGGAGACTAGTAAGAAGGCGTCATACTGAACTGATACTACAGGAGAGTAGTAAGAGGGCGTCATACTGAATTGATACTACAGGAGAGTAGTAAGAAGGCGTCATACTGAACTGATACTACAGGAGAGTAGTAAGAGGGCGTCATACTGAACTGATACTACAGGAGAGTAGTAAGAGAACATCACACTGAATTGATACTACAGGAGAGTAGTAAGAAGGTGTCATACTGAACTGATACTACAGGAGAGTAGTAAGAAGGTGTCATACTGAACTGATACTATAGGAGACTAGTAAGAGGGTGTCATACTGAACTGATACTACAGGAGAGTAGTAAGAGGGCGTCATACTGAATTGATACTACAGGACAGTAGTAAGAAGGCGTCATACTGAACTGATACTACAGGAGAGTAGTAAGAGGGCGTCATACTGAACTGATACTACAGGAGAGTAATAAGAGAACATCACACTGAATTGATACTACAGGAGAGTAGTAAGAAGGTGTCATACTGAACTGATACTACAGGAGAGTAGTAAGAAGGTGTCATACTGAACTGATACTACAGGAGACTAGTAAGAGGGTGTCATACTGAACTGATACTACAGGAGAGTAGTAAGAGGGTGTCATACTGAACTGATACTACAGGAGAGTAGTAAGAGGGTGTCATACTGAACTGATACTACAGGAGAGTAGTAAGAGGGTGTCATACTGAACTGATACTACAGGAGAGTAGTAAGAGGACATCACACTGAATTGATACTACAGGAGAGTAGTAAGAAGGTGTCATACTGAACTGATACTACAGGAGACTAGTAAGAGGGCGTTATACTGAACTGATACTACAGGAGACTAGTAAGAGGGCCTCATACTGAACTGATACTACAGGAGACTAGTAAGAAGGTGTCATACTGAACTGATACTACAGGAGACTAGTAAGAAGGTGTCATACTGAACTGATACTACAGGAGACTAGTAAGAGGGCGTCATACTGAACTGATACTACAGGAGAGTAGTAAGAGGGCGTCATACTGAACTCATACTACAGGAGAGTAGTAAGAGGGCGTCATACTGAACTGATACTACAGGAGACTAGTAAGAGGGCGTCATACTGAACTGATACTACAGGAGACTAGTAAGAGGGCGTCATACTGAACTGATACTACAGGAGACTAGTAAGAGGGCATCATACTGAATTGATACTACAGGAAAGTAAGCAATAGGGCATCATACTGAACTCATACTACTGGAAAGTAGCAAGAGAGTGTCATACTGAACTGATACCACAGGAAAGTAGTAATAGGACATCATACTGAACTCATTAGGCCTGTTTAAATTTTGGTCCCTGTTGGAACCCAACATGGACAATATCTATAGTACGTGTAATATGAATGACTGAACTCACAATTTGATCCACAAACTCTGTATAACACTAAAGTTCATCAAAGGACTACATCAAAGAGATTGACCATGTGCTGTGGACTCATAAAACCTGTGAGGCGGGAAGGCAATTGTGTGTCCTGTGGTGTGGTGCCTTTTGTTCTGTTGATAGAGTAAAGAGAGCACCTACATGGCAGATGGACACCTTGTCTGGCCTCCTGAAAGGTACATAACCCCTGTGGTGTTTGGATTACAAACCATTGTTCTTCAAGTTGTCCTCTTATCTCCAACCAAAATGCAGTTGGACCTGTCCTCAGGCCACTTGATACAAAGACCTTTTGGCTGTATGCCAGACCCCATCTGCATGAAGATGAAGACCACTGCAATTACGTATGGCCCCTGACCCTCTTATCCATTCTGGACCTAAGAGCGCCACCTTCAGCAGAATGTCTGCATCAGCAGCCATGTGCATGTTTTTGGAGAACTCCAAAGACTGTGACCTGATTGGATGGTACCATTATGTGGAGGTGTTACAGGGATGGGCAATGTATGGGCCATGTCTGACTGTGTAACTGATATAAAGGTAGCACATCAAGCTAGTTAGGTATTCTTCTTCCCACTTCCCATTGTCTACCACCCTCTCCTTTTACCTTATATTGTTCCCTTGTCCCTTAGTTAGGATATTTACAATAACATACATAAGGAAAACCTATTTGTAATAAATCCCCTTTTACAGATCCAGTAACTCTTGTTAATTAATATATTAACTGGCACCCCAAAACTCAGCAGATTCTACAGTCCCAATGTCTCAAAAATAAGCTAGTGCTGTTAAGATGCCAGAAATCTTGCTGTACAATAGAAGTAGAGATGCAGTGACTGCTGGCTACTGTTCCTTGTTATCAGCATGACTATAGTGCCCTTCAGTGAGGGCACACTTATCCGCTAAAGCAGCGATCAGCAGTAATGAAGAGCAACACCAGCTTTACCACCCACTAACACTCACAATTCACCCACCATTTTTTCAGTCTTGCTCAAGTTGATATCTTTCTTGTTTTTCTTCCGAGCTTTGGAGTCCTCAATGTCTATGAGTCGAATAAGCGGCATGGTGCCTCCACCCATCAGCAAGATAGTGAAGAGCACAATGATGATGGTAGTGGTGCCAATCAGTTGACGTTTTTCCATTGGCTCCAGCTCCAAGTGAAGGCTCAGGGCATATGGAATGGCCCCTCGTAAACCTGACAAGAGAAACACCCAAATCATCATGTCAATAAACGTACCGAGTATCTAGTCACCTAAGACAATTCATACTGTGTGCCCCCCTAACAAGTCAGCTATGCCCATTATCACTCAATATAACTGGTGACATCTTACCACTGAACCACATGATGAACATCATCTTTGGGGTGATCTTGTGGTCCCGGAAGAAGTTGAGCAGATAGGACAAGGGGAAAATATTAACGGCACGACCCAGCAGCACCAGCACCTGCGGCAAAGACAAGCAGCGTGTAAGTGCAAAGTCACAACATAACAGAAGAAGGAGGACATTATATTATTTTTTTAAGCATCAAATTCCAGGGTGCTCTACATGTGAAAAGTGTTTATATACAGTACTGTGCAAAAGTTTTAGGCAGGTGTGAAAAATATGCAGCAAAAGAAAGAATCCTTTAAAAAATAGAAATGTTAATAGGTTATTTGTACCAACTAACAAAATGAAAAGTGACTGAACAATAGTGTCAAAAGCTTCAAAAATCTAAATCTCATCAATATTCGGTGTCACAGTTCTTCTAGGTACACTTGTACTTGCACAAAAGGAAGGAACTTGGCAAGGAGATTGTCCTAAACATCTTGGTGAACTAACCACAGATCTTCTGTGGATGTCATTTGTGCAAATCGTTCTCCCTCTTCATGTAATCCCAGACAGACTGGATGATGCTGAGATCAGGGCTCTGTGGGGCTATATCATCACTTCAAAGACTCCTTGTTCTTCTTTGCCCTGAAGATAGTTCTTAATGACATTGGCTGTATGTTTGGGGTCGTTATCCTGCTGCAGAATAAATTTGGAGCCTGTCAGACGCCTCCCTGATGGTATTGTATGAAGGATAAGTATCTGCCTGTATTTCTTAGCAACGAGGACACCAAGTAATTGGCAACATTGAGGACTGTAGACACAGTGCTCAGCTAAGGAAACAGTGCAGCAGATGAAATACATGTCATGCTTACTTCCCTTCAAAATCAAAAGATGTCCAGCAGTGCCATCAGTTCAGAGCTGACAGCAACCAGAGGGGCCCAGCTACAAACATTTACTGTTTGGAGAAGTCAGGACAGAAGTAGTCTTCATGGAAGAATTGTGGCCAAAAATTATAAGTTCCACATGAAAGAAATAGCCAAGTGACTCAACTATGTATGAATACATAGACACTGGGGGACTAGGAAAATATCATCAGGTGCTCTGGAATGATGAGCTAAAATGTGAAAAATTTGGCTGTAGAAAGCAGTTTGTCGCCAAAGGGTCACAGAGCAGCACAATCATGAGTGTCTGCAGGAACAGTGAAGCATGGTGGAGGGTTCTGTAAGTTTAGGGCTGCATTTCAGCAAATAGAGTTGGGAATTTGGTCTAGATTAATGGTGTCCTCTATGATGAGAAATACAGGCAGATACTTATTCATCAAAGAGGCTTCTGATTGGCTGAATAAATTTGGAGACAATGTCATTAAAGAAGCACTCCCATCAAAATTGTTATCCTCTCAATATATTGCAGTCACCATATTATATAGCACTGTTTACTTACAATTGCTCATTTTGTCTTTCTACCCAGTTAATTCTTCTCTTTTCCATTAGGTCTATGACATTACGTGATTAAAAACTGATTAGCTGAATCTTTCTAAGCTCTATGTAGGAGGTCAGTTCTCCTTGTATGACTCAAGTCCGTTGCAGGGGACAGTAAGGAGAAACTGGGTCAGAAATAGAACAGAGGAATGATTTCTGCAAGGACAAGAAACTTCCTGTTTGTACATAGAGCAAAAAGAAGAATTAGCTGGGTAGAAAGGCAAAATGAGCAATTGTAAGTACACAGTGCTATATAATCTGATGACTGCAATATATGAAGAAGATAAAAACATTGATGGGAGAGATTCTTTAAGAACTATCTTCAGCGTAAAGATTAACAAGGAGTCCTGGCTTTAGTGATACGGCCTCCACAGAGCACTGATCTCAACATAAAGTCTGTCTGGGATTACATGAAGAGACGGAAGGATTTGCAGAAGCGACATCCACTGAAGATTTCAGGTTAGTTAGAATATTCTTAAAACAGTGGAAAGTGTATCACAAAATACGAATCACAGACTAGTGCAGTTTATACTTGTATGTACATTATATTACTCATTTTCTTTCCTGATTAAAGCCGGAACCTGTCCATCATCTACCTGCAACAATGTGGTAACTTTTTTCCACATGATAAAGTCTTGTTTGGTTATCAGGAAGTATTGATCCAGAATAATAACTAAAGTTCAAGATAAATTCATGGTCTCAGTCCCCACTGATCCAATGTTCTGTGTGTGAAGCTTCAGTTGATAACCGGGATCGATTCTGGGCCAGAAATGTAGACTTGACTGTCATCAGCATAGAAGTAATACCCTGTCCGAAATTACAGATGTAGGAGAGACGTATGGCCCGGTAGATCACTGCCTTTTTACCAGCTATTTGTCGTGAATAACTCTCAATCAGTGACTTTTTGATTTGCGACAAATACATAAAAGGATTTACGACTTGTATATCTCCAGTTCAGCACTGGGCCATATCCCAACAATTTCAGGGCTTTTTTCCTTGTGCTTTTAAACGGCTCAAAAAAACGTTCTTGTTGCTTCAATTCAAAGAATTTTTGCCTTTTTTATCAAGATACATTTGGCGTAATTGTTTTGTCATTTTTATGTTCCGCTTTTTTGCTGATAATAGGAAATACATGTCTATTTTTGATATTTTTTAAGACCAAAAAGGACCATCAAGAAATATTTTAAATTCTGCTCCATTTTCCACAGAAATTATTTTTCTAAATTGGACATTTTTTTTCAACAGAGGCCGGATTACAGACAGCACTTCAGACTTAGGCTGTGTTCACACGATGCGTATTTCATGCGTTTCCGCGGCGTTTTTGCAGTTGCGTAAACGCCGCGGAAACGCATGAAAAACGCATGGTAGAAGGGCAGCAATGTTCCCCAATGGAAATCCGCATGTGCTGTGCCCATGATGCGGATTTTTCCGCAGCGTTAACGCTGCGGTCAAAAATCCGCAGCATGTCAATTAATTTTGCGGAAACGCGGCGATTTCGCCGCCATTGACTTGCATTAGAACGCGCCAATTCCGCAAGACAGCATTTGTACTTGCGTAATTGGTGCGTTCTAATGTGCGGATGGTACCCGGGTGTGGAGGAGAGGAGAGTCTCATCCACACCCAGGTACCATTGAAAAAGCTATAAAAAGAAGAATAAAATAAAAAATAAATGTATTCTTACCTTCTGTCGGCCCGCGCAGCGCTCCCGCTTGGTTCCCGGCACTTGCAGTGAGTTGTAGGACCTGCGGTGACGTCAGAGTCATGTGACGGGTCACGTGACGCTGACGTCGGCAGGTCTTTCAATTCAAAGTTGCCGGCAGCCGGGAGAACGGAGTGAGCAGGACAGCGCGGGCCATCGGAGGTAAGTATATACACTCTCTCGGTTCACACTGTATAAATCCATGCTGTTTGCATGGATTTATATAGTGTGACCTAGTTATCAAGCACTTTCCAGGTGATGCTAACATCGCCTGGAAAGCGCTTGTCAATCTGCATGCGGAAACGCATGTGAATCTGCATGTGGATCCGCATGTATTCTGCAGGAAAAACGCATGCACAATCTGCATGCGTTTTTTCTGCCAGGGAGATGCAGAAATGATGCAGAAATTTTCTGCTTCATTTCTGCATCGTGTGCACATACCCTTACAATGTCTCTTTTTTTCTTTTAAGTTTTATTTCTTTTTTTGTTTGTTTTATTTCACACATTGTGCTCTCATGAGGACTTAAAAGACAATAAGAAGGGGATTTTAACATAATACATTTGTTTAATTGCTGATTTCCCCTGTAACTGGGGCTGGTATAAGAGGTACAATTACAAGGAAAATGTAACCTCCTGGCTCTATAGCAGAGCTGACTGGGTCTATCTGAGACGTAACAGCTACGGCTGCCTCCCTATGCCCAGCGATCAGATAAATACTGGGTACAGAAGAGGAAGCGCTGACAGCGTTTCCTATACTGTATATGCAGCACTTCTTCAGCACTGTGTAAACAGCAATTTGGAAGGCAGAGATGGTAATAAACTACCTCTGCCTTCTCTACGGGAAGTCCAGCTGTCTCTCTCCACAAGATCCCCACTCCTGCAGCTGCACGATCGTGTGAAAACAGCTTACTCTGCATTGACATTTTAGAACATCACTGCAAAGTAAAGTTGGGACCGCCCAGACGTTCAAAGACTATGGTGGTTCAGTCAATTTTCTGATTTTTACATTAATGTCTTTTCTCTAGATGTTTTAGACCAATTCATTAATGCGACTGTGACAAAATATTTGCACAAATTTACTGTAGTCCCTCCCAAGAGAGATTTTATTTAAGCCATACATTTTTGCGCACATTTTGTGGAACATGTGACTTTTGCGCTAAAATGGCGCATAAAAGGTTAAAGAAAAAAATTAAGAGAAATTTTGACTTTGCACAAAAGTTATGAACCACTTGCGCCATTTTGAAGGCAATGAATTCCACAAAGTGACTTAAAAAAAAACCTCCCTGGAAATTATGACTATTCGCTTAGTAAGGCATGCTGAGATCCAGAAAATGGCCAAGTCTGTGGTGCATGCCAATGAATGAGAGGATGTGTATGTACATACATATACTATATATACTGTATATTCATACATTGCACATACTTACAATACACCAGATCACAAAGGAGATCTCAAATTTGTGCGGAAAACTGAATATTGACAGGCCGAGGAAAGCAAAGACGCAGGTTTCTAGAAGTGACAAGAACAAACCCAGTTAAATCACGAGAGACATGCAACATTAAAAATCACCAATGTATAGAAGAAACCCGGTGCCCAACTCAGGAGGACACAGCCATCACTCACCACATAGGAAGGCCACCGTCCTCAGCGTCTGTTGCATAAGAATCTGAGTAACTGGTGACAAATTGTGGTGAGTATAATGAGACATCACAATCCCCGAGAAGAGGATGGCCATAATACCTGAAATAAATTATGCTGACTTGTTAGATTCGGTCTCCTATCATGATATGAATATATTCAGCGTATATGGCTGGGAAAGCGACATCACATCCAGACAAGAATAGACTGTATCAAACAAATTATGCCACACCCAACCCAGAATACACCATATAATACAGACTAAATCCACAGCCAAACCAAAATACACCACAGTACACAGGCTACACAGTACCAAGGCCAAATACCCCATATCATAAGGATCCCCTTGAAGACACAGCGAAACATGTTGGGAAGAGGTCGGTGTCAGTGAATTTACAAATTGTGTTTCCCATACAATGAATTAGTTGTGTACTGCAGACATACTACAAATACTGATTATATCCTACCTTCTGCTACCCATCCACGAATAGTGATTAGAATACATGTTTAAAAATAGGATAATATAGGGAAAGGTACCAGCTATACTTTAACTGTCCCGCATTAACTGAAATATTGTAAGTTTTAATAATTGTGGAAAAAGTGAAGTTTTATCAGTTAGGTGGCAGGATGGTCATTTTCTACCCTATTGCAATTTGTAAATAATTGTGTCATTATACCAGAGGGCATATCTTGGGTGCAGCTGTTAGAATATCATCATTAAGAATATACCACACCCAAAGCCAGAATTCATCATAACGGAAAGACTATTCAGCACCCAGACCCCAGATATACAGCTATCACCCACAATACATGGAATCAGACAAACGACACCGAGCCAGGGCCAAGATAGCCCATATCAGACGGACTGTACGGTATCCAGGCCGAGATGCATCATATCAGACAGACTATAGACGTGGCCAAAAGCTTTGAGACGGACACAAATTTTGGTTATCATGCAGTTTACTACTTCAGTATTAAGGCTGTGTGCCCACGATGCGTTTTTTAAGCGTTTCCGCAGCGGCAAAAACGCTGCAGAAACGCTTAAAAAACTCATGGTAGAAGGCCTGCCATGTCCCCCAATGATAATCCGCATGTGCTGTGCACATGCTGCGGAAATTTCCGCTGCGGATTATCATTGCGGGAAAAAACGCAGCACTACGAATTATTTTGCGGAAGCGCTGCGTTTTCGCCGCCACTGACTTGCATTAGAACGCATGGAATCCGCATCACTGTATATGTAGATGGGCATTCCATGCGTTCTAATGTGCGGATGGTACCCGGGTGTGGAGGAAAGGAGACTCTCCTCCGGACCCAGGTACCATAGAAACTGTGAAAAAAAATAATAAAATAAAAAATAAATATATACTTACCTTCTGATGGCCCGCGGTGCGCTCGTCCTCTCATGCCGGCAAATCGCGATGGAATGAAGGATCTGTGCTGACGTCAGAGTCATGTGACGGGTCACGCGATCCTGACGTCGGCAGGTCCTTCAGTGTACCGCTGCCGGCAGCCGGGAAGGAGGGGATCAAGACTGCGGGGGCCATCGGAAGGCAAGTATAGATATTATTTTTTATTTTTAAACATTCTTTAAGGTCACAGTATATAAATACAAGCCGTTTACATGGATTTATATAGTGTGACCAAGTTGTCAAGCACTGTCCAAGTGATGCTAAAATCGCTTGGAAAGCGCTTGACAACCCGCATGCGGAAATGCATGTGGAGAACGCTTCACATCCGCATGTCCCTGGCAGGAAAAACGCATGTACAATCCGCATGTACAATCCGCATGCATTTTTTTCTGCCAGGGAGATGCAGAAACGCTCAGGAAAAAATCCTGAGCATTTCTGCATCGTGGGCACATAGCTTTATAGATCTTTCAGTCGGATGTTTCTTTGGTTACTGAAGTACAATTATCAGCATTTCAAAAGGTCTTACACATTCATTGACTAAAACATCAAGTTTTTGCAAATACCCAACATTTGCTGTGTTTTCCCTTATTTTTCAATACTTCTGCTGGATATCAACTTCTGTGCTAAATTCTGACTGATGACCACTCATTCTTGTCTCATCAGTGCTTGGAGCTTATCACAATTTCTGTATCTTGTTTTGTCCACCTGCTTTTTCAGGATTGACCACAGGTTCTCATTGGAATTGAGATCTGGAAAGTTTTCCAGCCTAACATTTCAATGTTTTGTTCAATGGGCAATTTCTCACTTTTGCCTTGTGACATAGTCTCAGCCATGCTAGAAAAAGCATTGCACCAAATTGCTCCTGGATGGTAGGGAGAAGTTGCTCTTGGAGGATGTTTAGTTCCCATTCTTTATTCATGGCAGTGATCTTAGGAAAAACTGTGATTGAGCCCCCTCCATGGATGAAAAGCCCCCACACAAGAATGGTCTCAGGATGCTTCTCTGTTGGTATGATACAGGACTCATGGTAGCGCTTACCTAGATGTCCCAAACAGTCTGAAGGGTGCTTCATCACAGAAAATAAATAAAGTGCAGGAATTGGGCTGCAGAGGACTGGGGTAAAGTTCTTTTTGCTCCATCAGACTGTTTAGGACATCTAGAAGAAGAATTGTCAGAAGAAGAAAAGGTGCACACTACCGTGAGTCCTATATCATGTCAGCAGTAAAGCATCCTGAGAACATTCATGTGTGGGGGCTTTTCATCCATGGAGGGGGCTCCCTCACAATTTAGCCCAAGAACACAGCCATGAATAGAGAATGGGATCTAGACATCCTCCAAGAGCAACGTCTCCTGACCATCCTGAAGCAATTTGGTGATGAACAATGCTTTTCGCAGCAGATGGAGACCATTTTACAAGACAAAAATAACTAAATAGCTCAGAGAACAAGTAATTGAAATTTTAGGTCCTTGGACAGGAAATTCCCCAGATCTCAATCCCCTTGCGATCCGGTGGTGAATCCTCAAATAGCGGAAGGACAAAAAAAAAAACACAGAAATTGTGATGAACTCCAAGCACTGATGAGACAAGAATGGATGGCCATCAGTCAGGATTTGCCGCAGAAGCTGATATCCAGCTGCCAGGGTGAAGGCAGAAATCTTGAAAAATAAGAAACAACACAGTAAATAATGAGTCTTTCCATAAAGATGATGAATTTGTCAGTAAAAGTGTAAAATCTTATGAAATGCTGATAACTGTACTTCAGCAACCAGAGAAACATCTGTCTAAACGATCTATAAACAATGAAAAACTAAACTTTGTGAAAAAAAATTTTTGTGTCAGTATCAAAAGTTTTGGCCTTGACTATACACTATATCCAGCCCTGTATACACAGTACCAGAGATGACCCTGTGCTCAGGCCAGAATACACCGTATCAGACAGACTACACTGTTCCCAGGCCAGAATGGCCGACACATCTGGCTCCTTTTACATTACACTTATGGTTATCATATACATATAGTTGGCAGACTTTGCATCTCGGCTGATTTCATGGACAGACATTTTCCATTTATTTTGCATCTGTTTCTGACATGAGAGCAAGCACCAGCACTCACCTGACAGTGAAATACCCTCAGACAATCCATACGGAAGATAGGCAAAAATGATCATCATTCCAAACTCCAGGGACGGTGTTTTTCTTAAGTCGAGATGCTTCAAAACCTGATATGGAGTCAAGAGAAATAGGCACCGGGATGTATGGGATAAAGGCACAGACATCACCCGCAGAGTTTCCCTGTGTTGAGCCTTTATCGTCAGGGAGGATAAAGAAAAGTAAGGACTAACAGGACATTGACTCTGACTTGATGAAGTCAGCACCAAAAGTACTGCTGCCCACAAGTCCTCACCGCCAGCTCATACAGTTACAGTCAAAAATTGTCTGAGTGCAGGGCAATAAGCAAAGGCCACAAGGACATCTTCCCCAGAGATGGCCATTGGAAAGCCATCCATTTCTTAGAGAGCGATCACAGTAATGAGGGACAGAACTGTGTATCAGTTCAGCTCTATAGGGTTCCTATGTGCCCTGGATTTATGTGGGTGTATATGTCTTGTATACATCTCTAAATACTATAAACAGGTGGATATCATGTCTCTGACGAGAAAGTGAAATCTTTCACAAATAACAGGAGTTTTGTGATGATGGAGGCAAGCCCTGGAAGGAACACATTGTCTAAGCATGAAGGAGGATACTAATGCAGAAATAAGACCGGTCAGTGTCCCAAGAGCTGCAGAACCAAAGAACATCTTCAGGAAGTAACCCAAAGCCTGGAGGAAGGTCTGCCATCCATTCACCTCCGATACATGGCCCCTGTTAAGTCCTTCTGCTGTGCTGCCAATGAGATAAGACATAAAAGACAATAGCAGACCCAGTAGGGGAACTATCTGATGAGTAGGGTCACACTATGTATGAGGTGTTTTGTATGAAAAGCCGAAGCAGTCTGTGTATGAGGTCTTCTATCAAGAGCAGAAGTAAACTGTATATGACGGGTCTTGTATGAAGATTAGGAGCAGATTGTGTATGAAGTCTCTTGTATCAAGAGAAGGAGCAGACTGTATGAAAGGTCTTGTATGAAGAGTAGGCGGAGACTATGTATGAAATAGTCTGCTCCTAGTCTTCATTGAAGACCTTTCATACAGTCTGCTCTTTCTCTTCATACAAGACCTTTCATACATAGTCTGCTCCTACTCTTCGTTGAAGACCTGTATGAAAGGTCTTGTATGAAGAGAAAGAGCAGACTGTATGAAAGGTCTTGTATGAAAAGTAGGAGCAGACTATGTATGGAAGGTCTTGTATGAAGAGTAGGAGCAGACCATGTATGAAAGGTCTTGTGTGAAGAGTAGGAGCAGACCATGTATGAAAGGTCTTGTGTGAAGAGTAGGATCAGACCATGTATGAAAGGTCTTGTGTGAAGAGTAGGAGCAGACCATGTATGAAAGGTCATGTATGAAGATCAGGAGCAGACTTTGTACGAAGGGTCTTGTATGAAAAGGAGAAGCAGGCTGTGTTTGAAGAGTCATGTACAAAAAGAAGGCTCAGTCTGTGTATTTGCACTCTATGAAGAGTAGGAGCAGACTGTATGAAAGAAATTGAATGAAGAGTGTTGTAAAATGTGTATGAGGACTGTACAAAGACCAGAATCAGATAGTATATCAGGTCAGTATACCGAGCACTATGCTCCTGCTCTTCATACAGTTCTCATAATAGAGTATTTATGAAGTCTGTACAAAAAGCAGACTGTGCAGGAGAATTGTATGAAGAGCAGACTGCATGAAGAGTCGTGTATGCAGAGCAGGAGACTGTGTATAAGAGCTGTATGAGGAGTGGGAGCAGTCTGTGTGAGGTCTGGAATATGTGCAAAAGCAGACTGTATGAGGGTTATAGGATGAGCAGAAGTAGATTGTGTGAAATCTGTAATCAGAGCAGGACCTGACTGTGTATGAGGAATGTATGAATTGCAGGAGTACACCGAGTTTTCTGAAGAACTGTAGCAACCAGTGTATGAAAGGTCATGTATGGAGACAATGGTCAGATTATGTATGAGGGGTCTGACAGATTGTAACATGAACATCACTCATGTGTCAGTAAAACCTACTTGGTCAGGACAATGGAGACGGCATCATTTAGGATGCTCTCCCCAAACACCAACATGTTCAGCACAGGATCCACACTCAGAGCGTTAAATATTGCGATTGTTGCAACGGGATCCACAGCAGAGATTAGTGAACCAAAGGCAAAGCTGGAAGAAAAATGGCAGAAAAAAACATTAGTCTCCCTCACAAGCCACCCCAAATTCCACTTTCCCCTACACATCGACCTTATTTCATGACACATAGAATAAGCCTATTCTTTGTCTTTTACAACGTAGCTGTAAACTATGTGTGGATATAAAATTGTGTGCATGTATGTTAGCGTATGTGCCTTCTTGTGAATGTACACGTGTATATGAGAAAAGGGGCTGCCCAGCACACTAATATAGCCTGCACGTTTATTATATTAATATACCTATTACCCCCAGTGTTTGTCTAAAGCACCCACAAGTTGTGCGACGGCACTATTTGGGTCTGGCGGCACTTCTACTGATGACATGTTTGGATGCATCATCCGAACGCAGCATCGGCAATGATGTCAGCTTTCTGGGCTGGACTCCCCTTATCTTCAAATGAGCATGTACCGAACGGCTTTCTGAAAACATGCTAAGTTAAACAGGAGAGCACAGAAAGGGAGACATCAATGCCAATGTTGCATCCGGATGCCGCAGAGAGTAATGGGGCATCCAAACAGGTCGTCAATAAAAGTGCCGCGAGATCCAAATATTGTCATCACACGATCTGGGTCTGATTTAGACATACAGGATCCTGGGGGGTTACAAACGTGCTGGCTATATTATATTGATGGTTGTACAGGCTATTCGTAGTGCCTGTTCCCGATCACTGTCCCATGTAAGATCCCTCCCGCAGCTGACAAACAAGCAAGAATCCAGAGAAAATAGGGCATTTGTCCTTGAAGGTGCACTAATCAGGCATGCCGGATGTAATAGTATGGGCACGACCAATAGGCTGTAAGCCGACGTGGTGCACTACACTTACCCATGTAACTGACACCTTATACAATCCTGATACAAGAGAATTAATAATTCTAGACAATCACCCCCGCCGTAGATGCTAGGTGTGTGAATGGCTGTTCATTAGTATTTTGCACTTGTGCTACCTCTGCATTTTATCACAGAGGCCTGCTGCACCCTGCAGTATATTAGTACTAGCTATTGAACCCATTCTACTCCTGGGTGGCGAGCATTTTATTGGTATATGGTCTCCCATGCTGGTATGCGCTGCCCCCATCCTGTCCCCATCATCCTATCCTGGTATGCATGGCACCCCTCACCCCCCAATCCTGGTATACATGGCACCCCTCATCCCCAATCCTGGTATGCATGGCACCCCTCAGCCCCAATCCTGGTATGCATGGCACCCCTCATCCCCAATCCTGGTATGCATGGCACCCCTCATCCCCAATCCTGGTATGCATGGTACCCCTCATCCCTATCCTGGTATGCATAGCACCCCATGCCTCATCCTGGTATGCATGGTACCCCCCATCCCCAATTCTGGTATGCATGGCACCCCTCATCCCCATTCCTGGTATGCATGCTACCCCATCCCTCATCCCTATCCTATACCACGCTGTCCGGCGCCATTTTGCTGAAGACACACTGCAAAGGTGTCTTCAGTGAAATGGCGCCAGATAGCGCTATGCACATGCGCCGCGCCGATTCCGACACCTCACTCCTGCCCCGGTCTCCGACGAAGAGAGGCGCCGCGGCAACAGGTAAGTATGTAAGTATGGCACCGGAGATTGCGGTATGCGTTCAGTGTCTATGCATACCGTGATCTTCGGCGCCATACACACTCCTCTTACCTGTAACGGCTCGATGTGTTCTTCTGTCTGGAGCCAGACTGCGCAGACGTGTCGCGCTTGCGCAGTCTATAAAGGCTTCAGACAGAGACAAGCATCTCCGGTTATATAATAGATTGTGGCCAGGTATTGGGTATTATGGCTTTTTTTCTGTGATGTGTTTGCTCAGCCCCATTAACGTGAATGAAACCAATCCGCAAGGAATTGAGAAAGACCAGCTCACCGTCACCTATGTCCCAAGTGTCCCGGAGCACAGACAAACGTCTTTGCCTGGACGCAAAAAAAGCAGCTTAAAAGAAAATCCAGCTTCACGGAGTAAAATCTTCTTTATTGGTGAATTATATCAGCAAAGTGGTGAAGCTAAAAACAAGTCAAGATAATGAAATGTGTACAGTCCATGACTGAGCGGTCAAAGACCAACCCGACGCATTTCTGGTGTTTCCACTCTTAACCTCCTAGCCCGTTTTCACCTTCCTGACCAGGCCAATTTTTTCAATTCTGACCAGTGTCACTTTATATGGTAATAACTCTGGAAGGCTTTAATGAATCCAAGTGATTTTGAGAATGTTTTTTTTCGTGACATGTTGTACTTCATTAGTGGTAAATTTAGGTCGATATGATTTCCGTTTATTTATGAAAATATCAAAAATTTGGACAAAAAAAAATTGCAAATTTTGCAATTTTCAAGCTTTAAAATTTTTATGCCCTTAAACCAGATGGTTATACCACACAAAATAGATAATAAATAACATTTCCCACATGTCTGTGTTACATAAACATCATTTTTGAAACATATTTTTTTTGTTACGAAGTTAGAAGGGTTAAAAGTTTATCAGTAACTTCTAATTTTTCCAACAAAATTTACAAAACCAATATTTTAGGGACCACATCACACTTGAAATGACTTTGAGGGGGCCTATGTGACAGAAAATACCTACATCATTTTAAAAACTGCACCCCTCAAAATGCTCAATACCACATTCAAGAAGTTTAATAACCCTTTAGGGGCTTCACTAGAATTAAAGCAATGTGGAAGGAAAAAAAATAAAATTTTACTTTTTCGCACCAAAATATTGATTTAGCCCCAAATTTTGCATTTTCAAAAGGGTAGGAGGAGAAAATGGACTATACAATTTGTTGTGCAGTTTCTCCTAGGAAAGCCCATACCCCAATGTGGTGGAAAACTACTGTCTGGGCGTATGGCAGGGCTTGGAAGGGAAGGGCCACCCTTCAACTTTTGGAGCGCAAAATTGGCTAGAATAGATAGTGGACACCATGTCACATTTGCAGAGCCCCTGATGTGCCTAAACAGTGGAAAACCCTCCATAAGTGACCCCATTTTGGAAAGTGCCTTACAGAATTTTATAAGGTTGAGCCGTGAAAATGAAAAAATATATTTTTCCCACAAAAATGTTGCTTTAGCCCTGGATTTTGCCTTTTCACAAGGGTAAGAGGATAAAATGGATACCAAAATATGTTGTGCGATTTCTCCTGAGTACAACGATACCCTACACGTAGTGGAAAACTACTGTTTAAGCGCACAGCATGGCTCGGAAAGAGCGCTAATTCAATTCTGGAGCACAATTTTGGCTGGAATAGATTGCGGATGCCATTTGTAGAGCTTAGGACATGCCAAAACAGCAGAAACCCCACAAGTGACCTCATTTTGGAAACTACACCTCTTTAGGAATTCATCTAGGGGTGTGGTGAGCATATTCAACTCTCAGGTGATTCACAGAATTGTATAACATTGGGCTGAGTCAATGGAAAATTACCATTTTTTTCACTAAAATGCTGCTTTGGCCCCAAGCTTTTAGTTTTCAAAAGGGATAATAGGATATTAGTTCTATTCAATTATTTCATGTAAGTGTATATTTCAGCAGTAACCCAGTTCATGTTCAATACTATTATTCTGTGATTTTATTGTCTGATGTATACTGATTGTTATTTCTTCTTTATTGTTGCAAAAATCAATAAAACTTTAAATGAGAAAAAAACGGATAATAGGAGAAAATGAACTGTACGATTTGTTCTGCAATTCCTCCCCCATATGTAGTCAAAAACTGCTTCTGGGGCATAATGGAAAGGGCAGAAGGGGAGTTGCACCATATTGGAGTTCAGATTTTGCTGAAATGGTTTGAGGGTGCCATGTCACATTGGCAGAGCCTCTGAGGTGCCAGAACAGCAGAACCCGCCCCCCCCATAAGTGACCCCATTTTACAAACTACACCTCTCAATGAATTCATCTAAGGGTGCAGTGATCATATTGACACAACAGGATTGTCACATAATTTTATACCATTGGGCAGTGAAGAAAGAATAATTACATTTTTAATGCTAAAATGTTGTTTTAGCCCCAAGTTTTTAATTTTTATAAGGGCTAATAGGAAAAAATGGACCTCACATTTTGTTGTGCAATTTCTCCTGAGTGCGCCAATACCCTACAAGTAATCGAGAACTACTTTTGAGGCACAGTGGCAAGCTCAGAAAGGAAGGAGCGCCATATTGTAGTGCAGATTTGGCTATTATGGTTTGTGGGTGCCATGTCACATTGGCAGAGCCCCTGAGGTACCAGCACAGCAGAACCACCCATAAGTGACCACATTTTTCAAACTACATCTCTCAATGAATTCATTTAAAGGTACAGTGATCATATTGACACCACAGGTATGTCAAAGAATTTTACACCAGTGGGCAGTGAAGAAAAAATAATTACATTTTTACCACAAAAATTTTATTTTAGCCCCAAATTTTACATTTTCACACAGGGAAATGAGTAAAACTGGCAACAAAATTTGTCACACAATTTCTGCTGAACGTGGCAATACCTCATATGTGTCTGTTCAGCGTTGTCCTTGTTTTCAGAGGTGTACAAAACGGTGGTCGACCAAACTTTTATACACGCTTAAAAAAACGTACACCGCCAGATCATTTTGTAATGCACACTGTGGGAGAAAGTGGGGAGGGTGGATATTCAATCTGGGTTGGGAAGAGGAGAACTATATGTTGGTTATTTGAATGAACAAATGGTTTATATAGGTTCTATTCCTGTACACGTACTGTATGGCAACATGTAAAATAATTATTCTGCTATAAACTATGTTTTTGGTATTCAATAAAAGTTTATTGATTATAAAAAATGGAAATAGAAACATGTCTCAAGCCTCAGAGCATTTTATTAGTTACCATAAAAGATCAATGTCATCCATAAAAATATGTGCTATAGAACAAATTTACACTAAAAAAGAAAGAGGAGATAAAGAATGCATCTTAAAAAATAGAGGAGAATGGTGGATATTTATACTTAACCACTTCGCACCAGAGCCTGTTTTTGCCTTCGTGACCGGGCCAATTTTTTCAATTCTGACCACTGTCACTTTATGAAGTAATTACTCTGGAACGCTTCAACATATTCCCCTGATTCTGAGATTGTTTTTTCGTGACATATTGTACTTCATGATTGTGGTAAAATTTCTTCGATATCACTTGCGTTTATTTGTGAAAAAATCGGAAATTTGGCGAAAATTTTGAAAATTTTAAAACTTTGAATTTTCATGCCCTTAAATCAGAGAGCTACAGTACAGACCAAAAGTTTGGACACACATTCTCATTTAAAGATTTTTCTGTATTTTCATGACTTTGAAAATTGTACATTCACACTGAAGGCATCAAAACTATGAATTAACACATGTGGAATTATATACTTAACAAAAAAGTGTGAAACAACTGAAAATATGTCTTATATTCCAGGTTCTTCAAAGTAGCCACCTTTAGCTTTGATGACTGCTTTGCACACTCTTGGCATTCTCTTGATGAGCTTCAAGAGGTAGTCACCGGAAATGGTTTTCACTTCACAGGTGTGCCCTGTCAGGTTTAATAAGTAGGATTTCTTGCCTTATAAATGGGGTTGGGACCATCAGTTGTGTTGTGCAGATGTCTGGTGGATACACAGCTGATAGTCCTACTGAATAAGCTGTTCGAATTTGTATTATGGCAAGAAAAAAGCAGCTAAGTAAAGAAAAACGAGTGGCCATCATTACTTTAAGAAATGAAGGTCAGTCAGTCCGAAAAATTGGGCAAACTTTGAATGTGTCCCCAAGTACAGTTGCAAAAACCATCAAGTGCTACAAAGAAACTGGCTCACATGAGGACCGCCCCAGGAAAGGAAGACCAAGAGTCACCTCTGCTTCTGAGGATAAGTTTATCTGAGTCACCAGCCTCAGAAATCGCAGGTTAACAGCAGCTCAGATTAGAGACCAGGTCAATGCCACACAGAGTTCTAGCAGCAGACACATCTCTACAACAACTGTTAAGAGGAGACTTTGTGCAGCAGACCTTCATGGTAAAAAAGCTGCTAGGAAACCACTGCTAAGGACAGGCAACAAGCAGAAGAGACTTGTTTGGGCTAAAGAACACAAGGAATGGACATTAGACCAGTTGAAATCTGTGATTTGGTCTGATGAGTCCAAATTTGAGATCTTTGGTTTCAACTACCGTGTCTTTATGCGATGAAAAAAAGGTGAACGGATGGACTCTACATGCCTGGTTCCCACCGTGAAGCATGGAGGAGGAGGTATGATGGTGTGGGGGGTGCTTTGCTGGTGACACTGTTGGGGATTTATTTAAAATTTAAGGCATACTGAACCAGCATGGCTACCAAAGCATCTTGCAGCGGCATGCTATTCCATCCGGTTTGCGTTTAGCTGGACCATCGTTTATTTTTCAACAGGACAATGACCCCAAACACACCCCCAGGCTGTGTAAGGGCTATTTGACCAAGAAGGAGAGTGATGGGGTGCTACGCCAGATGACCTGGCCTCCACAGTCACCAGACATGAACCCAATTGAGATGGTTTGGGGTGAGCTGGACCGCAGAGTGAAGGCAAAAGGGCCAACAAGTGCTAAGCATCTCTGGGAACTCCTTCAAGATTGTTGGAAGACCATTTCCGGTGACTACTTCTTGAAGCTCATCAAGAGAATGCCAAGAGTGTGCAAAGCAGTCATCAAAGCAAAAGGTGGCTACTTTGAAGAACCTAGAATATAAGACATATTTTCAGTTGTTTCACACTTTTTTGTTAAGTATATAATTCCACATGTGTTAATTCATAGTTTTGATGCCTTCAGCGTGAATGTACAATTTTCAAAGTCATGAAAATACAGAAAAATCTTTAAATGAGAATGTGTGTCCAAACTTTTGGTCTGTACTGTATGTCACACAAAATAGTTAATAAATAACATTTCCCACATGTCTACTTTACATCAGCACAATTTTGGAACCAAAATTTTTTTTTGTTAGCGAGCTATAAGGGTTAAAAGTTGACCAGCGATTTCTCATTTTTCCAACAAAATTTACAAAAACATTTTTTTAGGGACCACATCATATTTGAAGTCACTTTGAGGGGTCTTTATGACAGAAAATACCCCAAAGTGACACCATTCTAAAAACTGCACCCCTCAAGGTGCTCAAAACCACATTTAAGAACTTTATTAACCCTTCAGGTGCTTCACAGGAATTTTTGGAATGTGGAAGAAAAAAATTAACATTTAACTTTTTTCACAAAAATGTTACTTTAGACCCAATTTTTTTTATTTTCACAGGGGTAACAGGAAAAAATGGACCCCAAATTTTTTTGTGCAATTTCTCCTGAGCGTGCTGATACCCCATATGTGAGGGAAAACCACTGTTTTGGCGCACTTAAGGGTTCGGAAGGGAAGGAGCGCCATTAGACTTTTTGAATGTAAAATTTGTCTGAATAATTAGCAGACCCCATGTTGCGTTTGGAGAGCTCCTGATGTGCCTAAACAGTGGAAACCCCCCACAAGTGACACCATTTTGGAAACTAGACCCCTCAGGGAACTTATCTAGATGTGTGGTGAGCACCTTGAACCCCAAGGTGCTTCATAGAAGTTTATAATATTGAGCTGTAAAAATACAATTTTCACATTTTTCCCACAAAAACGTTTTTCATCCCTTAATTTTGCATTATCATAAGGGTAATAGGAAAAATTGCACCATGAAATTTGTTGTGCAATTTCTCCTGAACACGCCGATACCCCATATGTGGAGGCAAATTACTGTTTGGGCGCATGGCAGGGTTTGAAAGGGAAGGAGCGCCATTTGACTTTTTGAATGTAAAATTTGTTTGAATAATTAGCAGACGCCATGTTGCATTTGGGGAGCTCCTAATGTGCCTAAACAGTGGAACCCCCCCACAAGTGCCACCATTTTGGAAACTAGACCCCTTAGGGAACTTATCTAGATGTGTGGTGAGCACCTTGCACCCCCAGCTGCTTCACAGAAGTTTATAATATTGAGCCGTAAAAATAAAATTTTCACATTTTTCCCACAAAAAATGTTTTTCATTCCCTAATTTTGTATTATCATAAGGGTAACAGGATAAATTGCACCATGAAATTTGTTGTGCAATTTCTCCTGAGTACGCAGATACCCCATATGTGGGGGGAAACCACTGCTTTGGTGTACGGCAGGGTTCGGAAGAGAAAGGAGCGCTATGTTGGCTGGGATAGGCAGCAGACACCATGTCATATTTGAAGAGTCGCTGACATGCCGAAACAGCAGAAACCCCCACAAGTGACCCAATTTTGTAAACTACACCTCTCAAGGAATTCATCTAGGGAAGTAGTGAGTATTTTTTAATTTATACCACTGGGCAGTGAAAAAAAAGCATAATTACATTTTTACCACAAAAAATGTTTTACCCTCAGATTTTACATTTTCACACAGGGAAATGGGTAAAAATGGTGCCGAAATGTGTCACACAATTTCTTCTAAAAGTGGCAATACCCCATATGTGGCTGTATCGTACCGCTCAGCCATACGGCGAGATCTGGGGGGGACGGAGTGCTATTTGACAATTGGAGAACAAATTATTGTAGTATAGCATTTGGATTTGGGAGCACAAAATTTTCTGAATTTCTTTTGGGGGGCAAGGGCCATTTTGCTTTTCCAGAGCCTTTCTGCTACCAGTAACTTGGAAGTCATATTTTTAACAGATGACGGACCTGAGTGGGGACCAGCTTTTTTTGAGGACTGAGTTGAAGCTTTTCTTGGGAACATTTTACGTAACATTTATCCGGCGCTCTAGGCTGAGAACTTACATCGGGGTTTCCATCTAAATTTCCAAATGATGTAATTCAGATGAAACCCCTGTGGGATCCATTCACTGTAATGAGGCAGCAGAGTTACTCTGGACTCCGTCTGGCCTCTGTTTAGCGGTGTCCTTTTTTTCAGAAGTGCACAAAACTGTGGTCAACCGCACTTTTATGCACGCCTAAAACAAATGACACCGTGGGATCACAGGCCAGACGGCATCCACAGTGGCCTATATCTGCCTCATTACAGGGAATCTTCCATCATGGGTTCCGGCTGAATCACGTACTTCAGAGATTTACACGGAAACTCTGGTGTAAGTGCTCAGCGCATAGCGCAGGATAAATGTGTGCCGAGCCATACTGCGATCTTTGGGAGACATAATAAACAAATCAGTAGCAGGTGAAGAATTGGTTTTATTTATTTTTTACGCCGTTCCTAGTGTGATATAACTGATTAGATTTTTATTCTTCGGGTCGGTGCGATTACAGAGATACCAGATTTATATCGGGTTTTTATGACTGACAGCTGTCACACACTAAAAGACACTTTTTTTTGCAAAATCTAGTTTTTGCATCACCATATTTTGAGAGCTATCATATTTCCATATTTCAGCCGACAGAGTCATGTGACGGCTTGTTTTTTGCGGGACGAGTTGACATTTTTATTAGTACCATTTTTGAGTACGTGACATTTTTTGATCGCTTTCTATTCCGTTTTTTGGGAGGTAAAATTAACAAAAACAAACAATTCAGGAATTGGTTTTTGAGTTTTTTTTTATGCCGTTCTGCGTGTGGTAAAAGTGATCAGGCAGCGTTATTCTTCGGGTCAGTACGTTTACGGCGATACTACACTTACTGTATTTTTTTTAATGTTTTGGCGCTTTTACACAATAAAACAATTTTATAGAAAAAAATATTTTTTTTTGCATTGCTTTATTCTGAGCGCTATAACTTTTTTATTTTTCGGCTGATGGAGCTGTATGGCGGCTTTTTTTTGCGGAACAAGATGACGTTTTCAGCGGTACCATTTTTATTTCTATTTTGCTTTTTGATCGCATTTTTTTCCACTTTTTGTTTGGCGATATGATGAAAAAGCATATTTTTTTGCTCCGTTTTTTATTTATTTTTATTACGGTGTGCACAGAAGGAGTTAATTAGTGTGACAGTTTTATAGCTCGGGTTGTTTCGGACGCAGCGATACCAAATATGTGTACTTTTTTTGGTTTTGTAAAAATATACGGATTTATTGGTTTAATATTTTATTTATTTATTTTTATTTATTTTGTGATTTTTTTTAACAGTTTTAAAACTTTTTTTTTACATTTTTACTTAGTCCCTGTATGGGACATTAATTTTTATTTTTCTGATCACTGATCTCATGTAATGTAATAGACATGTACTACATTACATGAGATCTTCGCTGACTGTTTCACAGTCAGTCTCCTGCCTGGCTTCAGCTGCAGGCTGAGCCAGGCAGGACACCATATATGGCAGATCTGTAGGCGGTCAAGTGACCTCCAGCTGCCATAGCAACCCCAGGTCCTGGAAGCTATCAGGGGTCGTCGGAGAGGTAAGTAAGACGACCCCCTCTCCTCCTTCTATCTTCTATATGCCGCGATCACTATAGATCGCGGCATATAGAACATAGCAAAGGGTTAACATCATTGGGACCTGATCCAATCAGGTCCCGATGATGTCCCCTGTCAGAGCTAACGCTCTGCACCGGAATCGCAGAGCTTTCAGGACCCTGGGGGTCCTGAGCGCTGCGAGACCACCCACCGTTTTTAAACGTCGGCGCTGCACAGAGCCCAGCAAGCGCCGACGTTTATCTACAGTGGGCGGTCGGGAACCGGTTAATATACTTATACCTGCAGCAGAACAGGACGCAGCGCTGGAGCATTGGTGAGGAAGGAAGGGGAGTATAAGTGTTTATTTTTTTTTTATGTGTGCAGTCATGGGGCCATACATACCAGGATTGGGGGATGAGGGGTGCCATACAAACCAGGATTGGGGGATGAGGGGTGCCATACAAACCAGGATTGGGGGATGAGGGGTGCCATACATATCAGGATTGGGGGATGAGGGGTGCCATACAAACCAGGATTGGGGGATGAGGGGTGCCATACAAACCAGGATTGGGGGATGAGGGGTGCCATACATACCAGGATTGGGGGATGAGGGGTGCCATACAAACCAAGATTGGGGGATGAGGGGTGCCATATATACCAGGATTGGGTGGTGAGGGGGCCATGCATACCAGGATTGGGGGGTGAGGGGGGGCCATGCATACCAGCATTGGGGGGATGAGGGGGCCATGCATACCAGGATTGGGGGATGAGGGGTGCCATACAAACCAAGATTGGGGGATGAGGGGTGCCATACAAACCAAGATTGGGGGATGAGGGGTGCCATATATACCAGGATTGGGTGGTGAGGGGGCCATGCATACCAGGATTGGGGGGTGAGGGGGGGCCATGCATACCAGCATTGGGGGGATGAGGGGGCCATGCATACCAGGATTGGGGGATGAGGGGTGCCATACATACCAGGATTGGGGGATGAGGGGTGCCATACAAACCAAGATTGGGGGATGAGGGGTGCCATATATACCAGGATTGGGTGGTGAGGGGGCCATGCATACCAGGATTGGGGGGTGAGGGGGGGCCATGCATACCAGCATTGGGGGGATGAGGGGGCCATGCATACCAGGATTGGGGGATGAGGGGTGCCATACAAACCAAGATTGGGGGATGAGGGGTGCCATACAAACCAAGATTGGGGGATGAGGGGTGCCATATATACCAGGATTGGGTGGTGAGGGGGCCATGCATACCAGGATTGGGGGGTGAGGGGGGGCCATGCATACCAGCATTGGGGGGATGAGGGGGCCATGCATACCAGGATTGGGGGATGAGGGGTGCCATACATACCAGGATTGGGGGATGAGGGGTGCCATACAAACCAAGATTGGGGGATGAGGGGTGCCATATATACCAGGATTGGGTGGTGAGGGGGCCATGCATACCAGGATTGGGGGGTGAGGGGGGGCCATGCATACCAGCATTGGGGGGATGAGGGGGCCATGCATACCAGGATTGGGGGATGAGGGGGCCATGCATACCAGGATTGAGGGGGGCCATACATACCAGGAATGGGGATGAGGGGGCCAAGCATACTAGGATTGGGGGACGAGGGGGCCATGCATATTAGGATTGGGGGACGAGGGGGCCATGCATACCAGGATTGGAATGAGGGGGCCATACATACCAGGATTGGGGATGAGTGGGCAATACCTACCAGGATGGGGAAATTTACCAGTAGCTGCTGCATTTCCCACCCTAGGCTTATACTCGAGTCAACAAGTTTTCCCAGTTTTTTGTGGTAAAATTAGGTACCTCGGCTTATACTCGCGTCGGCTTATACTCGAGTATATAAAGTAAGTCTATGAGAGCCTTGATCTGGCCTCATTCTGATTTACAGACTTGCATTGGGAGCTTGTGACGTAGCATCTGACTTACAGCTACTCAGAAGCTGCGCTCACAAGATGACGCCGCAGAACCCAGGGTGGCGCCGAAAAGCGGTGAAGACGCCAGAGGGTGATTTAAAGCACCACTCCAGTGGTGAAAAAAAAGCGCAGGAGTGGTGCTTTAATATTTCCCCTTTTTTTCTCAGAGTAAGAAATTATAGTCTTTATGAATCTCCAAATAGAAATATATTCAATGTCATTTGTTCTGCTTCTGATACAAATATCACTTGAAGCAATTCATTCAAACTAAATTACTAAATAGACCCTAAATGCTATTTGATACAGAGACACGCTTTTTAGTGCTGCTTTCCTGCAAATGTGAATACTACATGAGTTAGCCTGCGAAAAAACAAAAACAAGCAAAATACCCAAATAACTGGAAGTAAATGGATAAATCGCACAGTGCAAAAATAATGATAGATAATAAAGGGTATTTAGTTAACATAATTTTGATCAAAATAATGTAAAAGCCATCCCACCACGTCACGGTAACCCTTATGGGACAGTCCTAACTCTAATATTAAAACCTTACCATTTGTCAAGTGACATACATATGGATACGTTTCAGTTCAGACTCCCAGGTTTTTTCTTTGCAGTTTAGTGTGCTTTACTGCATATAAGGGTGTGGCCGCCCATTGTCTGAGCTGAAAGGTTCATTCTGCCTCTTAGGTCTATGCTTCTACACCGGGTTCAGTCTCTCTGCCCTTATCCATATGTATGTCACTTGACAAATGGTAAGGCTTTAATATTAGAGTTAGGACTGTCCCATAAGGTACCGTGACGTGGTGGGATGGCTTTTACATTATTTTGATCAAAATTATGTTAACTAAATACCCTTTATTATTTATCATTATTTTTGCACTGTGCGATTTACCCATTTACTTCCATTTTTTGGGGTATTTTGCTTGTTTTTGGCTTTTCTCTGTCTAGTGGCCTTATCTGAACATGCATTTACATTTTGCATGCACATCAATTTACGTTTCAGTTCAGACTCCCAAGTTTTTTCTATGAGTTAGCCTGCCAATCATGCTCTGTTTTTATTCATAATGTAGATTTGTTCATTTAGCAACATATGTAATTTCCCTTCATAAGTATCTGTTTTTTTTCACAATGAATATATTATTGCATATACTTTTTCAAATGTGCACACTGGGGTGCCTTATTTATAGTATTACACCTAACTAGTGATGAGCGAGCATGCTCATTACTCAAGATTTATGAGCATGCTCGGGTGTTTTCCAAGTATCTTCAGCGTGCTCGGGTGTTATGTTTCAGTCACTCCGTGCTCATGATTTGCGACTGTTTGACAGCTTTAATACATGTGAGGAATGCCTGTTTCTTAGGCATTCCTCACATGTATTAAAGCTGTCAAACAGTCGCAAATCATGAGCACTGAGTGACTGAAATAACAGCGGAACATACTCGGCGAGCAACTGAGTATGCTCGCCGAAAGGGTTAACAGAACATACTCGCTCATCACTACAACTAACCTATTTAAAACAACTATGAATTCAAATATAGTAGAATGAATTAATCGGGCACTGGCTGTGCACATAGGAACAATCTACAATTTAACTTCCCATGGCTATAATTCTGTCATCATGATTAAGGCTGGAAACACCAGAAACCTATCGACAGCCGGGTTGGTGTCCGACCATGGACTGTGCACATGTCGTTATCTTGACTTACCGTATTTTTCGGACTATAAGACGCACTTTTTTCCTCCAAAATTTTGGGAGGAAAGTGGGGTATGTGTCCTATAGTCAGAATGTGAGCTATATATACACATACACACACACACACACACACACACACATTGTGGATGGTGGGGGAAGTGGGGGGAGCGGCAGCGGCGGAGGAGTGGGGCACAGGAGGAAGGAGCCGTCTGCTGCAGCCTACACCATGCCCGCTGCTAAAGAAAATGAACATTCATTGCTCCCCACGCCCATGGACGTGAGGAGCAGTGAATATTCATTCTACTTAATGGCGCACACAGTGTAGCAGCAGCGCGGCTCCTGCTGCAGCTCGGCGGTCACGTGTGCCCGCTATTAAAGAGTATGAATATTCACTGCTCCTCACTCCCATGGGCGTGGGGAATAGTGAATATTCATGCTCTTTAACAGCAGGCACATGTAATAACCGAGCCAAAGCAGGAGCCGCGCTGCGGCTACACTGTGCGTGCTATTAAGTGAAGTGAGTAGTCACTGCTCCCCACGTCTAGAGTTCCGGCGCGGTGAGCAGTGACTATTCCGTCAGATCATCTCACCGTGTGAGGGCGCATGGCAGTGATGTCATGCGCGACTCACACGATGAGATCAGTGTTGGCAGCAGAACAGGACGCAGCACTGGAGCAGAGGGAAGGGAGGTGAGTAGAATCGTTTATTTTTTTGTGTGCAGCGTAATGGGGATGGGGGCGCCATGCATACCAGAATGAGGGGCGCCATGCATACCACGATGAGGGAGGAAGGGGGCCATACATACCAGGATGATGGGGGCCATGCATATCAGAATAAGGGGGGCCATGCATATCAGAATAAGGGGGGCCATGCATACCAGGAAGAGAGATGAGGGGGGCCATGCATGCCAGGATGAGGGGGGCCATGCATACCAGGATGAGGGGGGCCATGCATACCAGGATGGGGATAAGGGGTGCCATGCATACCAGGATGGGGATAAGGAGTGCCATGCATACCAGGATGGGGATAAGGAGTGCCATGCATACCAGGATGGGGATAAAGGGTGCCATGCATACCAGGATGGGGATAAGGGGTGCCATGCATACCAGGATAGGGGCCATAGATATCAGGATGGGGGATATTAACAGAATTAGGGGAAATTACCCCTATAACAGTGTCAGCAGCCCCCCTCCCCATTAGCAGTGCATAATGAGCACATTTTTTGCTTACATTTTTTTTCTAATTCCTCCTCTAAAACCTAGGTGCGTCTTATAGTCCGAAAAATACAGTATTTTTAACTTCACCCCTATGCTGATATAATTCACCAATAAAGAAGATTTTACTCTGTGAAGCTGGATTTTCCTTAAAGATGATACCAAATACAACCCATTATTAGAGGTGGTGCTGTTTCTGATAGAAATCAGCCATCTTCTTCTAATCTTGGACAACTCCTTTAAGGGTATGTACTCGTACATAAGGGTCAGAGATACCAAGCCTGTCCCCTACGCTATGGGAAAATCTGCAATGGAAATGGAGCAGATCTACACGTTTTCTATCTGCACTGGAGACTTCCCCCGCATTTCAGGGAAAGGTCTCGCGTGGACCCGACCTCATGATCCTTTCCATTGTTTCTCATCGGTGCCACGCTTTCTTTCCAGTACTATTGGTAAAGCTCTGCACACACTTCCCCTTTAGGCCGGGTTCACTTGTTAAACATTGCTTTACGTCTTAACTGAGATTTATCTTTTTGCTAAGAAGTAAAGAGAGAACTTCCTCTATTGTGGAAGTTTGATTATTTTTGCTCGACAGGGGCTGAGGTTGGCGGAGAGCGTACCAAGAGCAACAATTACAAGTGTTACCAAGTGACCACCATGCCACGCTTGTGCTTGGCACACACACACTTGTGTATTCACCCCCCTGCATCCCATTAACTCCCTAACGACGGCTGTATGCTGGCACCATGCCACATCTCATGTTACCGCCACATCATCCACATGCCTGAGATTACCTGTCAGTCATTGTTAGCTTGTAAATTACATCAGCCTGCAGGAAGAGAGAAGAACACAAAATATTAAAAGAAAAGGCTTCTGGTCTGCCACACTAACCACATACATGTGGATAAAATTTGCCCCGGGCCACAAGAGGCCTCTGTGGAGAAACAGAGTTTAGATGCAGTCGTAAAAAAAGTGGATAATTTTGCAAGGGATTACACTCTGAATTACAATGGGTAAAAGCTTGCATTGTCCATCTACAACATTTATAGGTCTTAGAGGACAGAGATTGGCTCGTGTGACCTTGAGGAACCAGTTGAGACACCTGTATGTGATCTCCATGACCGGCCATGATGAGGAAAGTAAAGAAGAGGAGTCCTATGTGACTTTTAAAGGCCCATCAGGGGGCCTATATTTGTTCTCTATGCCCAGCCATGACAAGGGATCTAGAGGAGGTCTTATATGACCTTTAGGAGCCAGTCAGGGGACCTATGTGAGGTGACTATGACCAGCCATGTTGAGGGATCTAGAGAAGGTCTTATGTGACCTTTAGAAGCCAGTCTGAGGGCCTATGCGTGGTGTCCATGACTGACCATGATGAGGAATCTAGAGCATATCTTATGTGAGCTTTAAGAGCCGGTCAGGGAGCCTATCTGTGTTGCCTATGACCGGCCATGATGAGTGAGATAGAGAAAGTCTTATGTGACATTTAGGGGCCAGTCAGAGGGCTTATCCAAGTTTTCTATGACTGCCCATGATGAGGGATCTAAAGAAGGTCTTATGTGAACTTTAAGAGCCAATTAAGAGACCTCGTGGTGGTGTCTATGACCAGCCATAATGAGGGCTCTAGAGCAGAGACTTGTGTTATGTTGTCCAGACCTTCCAGCTTAGTACAGCTACTGGTCTCAGCGAGGATCCCACCACGTAGACACAGAAGGAGTCCTAAATGTGATGCCATTACAAGACTATAGACACTTATAGTCCTCATTATATTGTCCAAGTAATACACACTTACTTTTCCAAGAAAAAAAATGCCACCGCCCACAATAAAGGCTGATATCGCCGTCCCGATAACAGCAAAAAGTGAGATGGAGCCAATGTTCTGGAAGAAGTTACCCTGGGAAAAAAGAGAGGAAATAAAGGGGATATCAATTAGATGTTGAAACGACTACACATCACAGAGAGCTCAGCATTATAAATACTCCACGAGTGTGTGGCGCCGGCAGAGGACAGGGGGTCACAAACTGATGAGAGAACACTAGATGGCTACCGGGGAGTCCGGCACATACCTGTACACAGCATTACCTTATGTAGAGAGTAACCAGACTCAAAGATGATGGGAGGCAGCAACAGAAGAAAAAACATGTTGGGCCTAAACATCTCCTCCTCCTGGGTAAAATAAAAAGAAAGCGGCTTCAATCTCACAAGTAATGAGGCTGCCATCGTCAGCAACATAAAGCCAAGCATCAATGGAAATCAATCTGATTTCGATGTGGAAATCTGCAGCTTTGGATGCGATTGGAGTACAACATTTGAATGGGTTTACAGTTCCTACAGATGGTGGCTGCACAGGTGCCGATGCATTCTCGTTCGTACCTTCCAGTTTGCTAGTTTCTGAGACTCGATGATTCGGATCACGGCACCCATCAGGATTCCTACAAACATACAAGACGAGAGCGATAAGGTGACAAGTTCACACAATGCAGATCTGCTACACACATACCCATGTCTGCAGGTGTAGGGAGAGGGATAGCCATGAATGCAGGCTAGGTGCCAGATTCCTCACCACGAGTCATCCCATAACCTGCTCCATTAAACTGAAATAATGTAGTTCCATAAGTGTAAACATCCTCTTATAATTGTGGATGTGGTTGTGCTCAGAATTAGCCAATCACATGTAAACTCATGTTAAATAGTAGTCAGTACACGGCCTCCATCATTTACAGTGATTCTGAGTAACCCCATATAGAGATTAACTTTTCTAGTAGAATTTTTCAAACATTTGTTTAGTTGCATTTTACCGCAAAAGTTATGGTCCTTAAACAGCTTACAACACAGCAAAGGGATCTCATTGTTGAAGTTTATCAGGAGAAGAGTACAAAAAGATTCCAATGGATTAGATATACCATGGAAAACTGAAGATGGTCATCAAGAAGTGGCAAAAATTTGGCACAACAATGACATTACCTAGAACTGGACATCCCTCAAAAAGACAAAAAGAAAATTGGTCCAGGAGGCTGCCAAGGGGCATACAGCAACATTAAAGGAGCTGCAGAAATTTCTGGAATGGCCCGGTCAAAGCCCAGACCAGAATCCAATTAAAAATTTGTAGGTTGATCTGAAAATGGGTGCAGTAAACAGGAGATGCCCTCGCAATCTGGCAGATTTGGAGTGCTACTGCAAGGCAGATTGGGCAAAGGTTGCCAATTCTAGATGCACCATGCTGATAAGTTCTACCTAAAAAAAAGAGTGAATGCAAACAAATTCAAAGGGGACTTCAAAAAAGGATTAGTTTAAGGGCTCTTTCACACATCCATGTTTCCATTACATGCGGTGACAGTTTCCACACGTATTGGAGACACTGACACACACAGACCCATTCAAATCTATGGGTCTGCGCACATGTCAGTGTGTTTCCACGGACTGTGTGTCCGTGTGCTCCACACGCTGACATGTCCGTTTTTTGCGGATGCACGGACCGCAAAAGTGTCCACACTGAACACACAAGGATGACAGCCGTGTGTCATCAGTGTGACACGTACTGGCGCTTGGGAATCAGTGTACAGTTAGCGCTGTTCCCAAGTGCCGGGTGCTGAATGCTGCCCTCATCATGGTTCCAGCCAGTGCTTCGATCAGCACCAGCAGGGACAATGATGAGGGTAGTAGTGTCTGCTCCCGCAGTGTCCACCTGTAAAAATAAGATTAAAAAAATAAAATCCATATACTCACCTGTCCTAAGTGTTCCCCGCTGTAATCCTGTGACCACTCACACCGGGGAGAAAGAGCCGCTACAGCGAGCGGCTCCGGAGTTAAGCTCAGGAGCGGTGTCCTGTCACTCACTGAGCTCAGCTCTGGAGCCACTTGCTGGAGTGGTTCATTCTCCCCGGCGTGAGCGGTCAGAGGATTACTGCGGGGGACATCTCCGGACAGGTGAGTAGAAGGATTTTATTATTTTAGTCTTATTTTTACACATGTACACTGCGGGAGCAGACACTACTACCCTCATCATTGTCCCTGCTTGCGCTGATAACAGCGCCAGCAGGAACCATGATGAGGACAGAGTTCAGCACCTGACGCTTGGGAACAACGCTAACTGCATCGCTGATTCACAGGCGCTGTTTCGTGTGATCCTGAGGCGGCACACAGTTGCCACATACGGACACGGATATTTCCGGTACCGGAAATATACGGACGTGTGAAACCGGCCCAAGGGTGTGCATATTTATAAAACTACATTATTTTAGTTCTATATTTTTCTTTTTCCATCCAAAAAAATTTCAGTTTGTTTCTTAATAGATACGTTCTACTTCCTTGATTTCCATAAATATATTTTCGCCTAAACAGAAAAGTGAAATAAAAGTGCTCCAGTATACTCTATGAGAAAGCCATCGACTGACACGTTGGCAGGTGGTTTATCACAGTGAGAACAACGTGATCGGCAACCTGAAATTGGACATGCGCAATCGATATCTCTCTCGACCATTAGGCAGCCGGTGCTCCCAAACTCATTAGTTTGTTGGCCAAACCCGTTGATATTGGAGGGTTCAGGTGACATTAGTCTAAGGTGTATGGGGGCCTTAGATCCCGAGGGAGACAATGTGCACATCATATAGATCCACATTGCAACCTCCTGCAATAAACTTCTGTCCATAACACCACCTCTCCTGTGTGCATAAAGTGAATACCAGTAAAATTAATATTTGGTAGCCCCTTGCCATGATGGTGTGAAGTCAAAGACTTACTAGCAGGGCTGTGGAGTCGGAGTCCATTTTGGTGGAGTTGGTATAAAATGGACCGACTCAGACTCCTAAAATATTTAATAAATTGGGTACATTAGTACAATGCAGTCTGACCTGTACATTTTTTCATAAGAATTTGGGAAAGTTATGAAATGTCCTATAAACGTCTGCTCTGTTCCTGACCTAAGGATCTAGGCTTTTATTTAAGATGAATCTGTGCTGCACTTTATGTACATGCTCAGTAATGAGGCCGTGCTGTGGAGTCTGAGTCATGAGTCAGGGAAATTGAGGAGTCGGAGGTTTCGCTTACCGCCTTCACAGCCCTGCTTACTAGGACAGCTAGAGCAGGGGGATGAGTGCTGCAGCGGAGGCGGGATAGCTATAGCTGGGGGTGGGGTGGAGGGGTATGACTGCTGCAGCAGAGGAGGGACAGTTAGAGAAGGAGGGTGACTGCTGCAGCAGAGGAGGGACAGTTAGAGAAGGGGGGTGACTGCTGCAGCAGAGGAGGGACAGTTAGAGAAGGGGGGTGACTGCTGCAGCAGAGGAGGGACAGTTAGAGAAGGGGGGTGACTGCTGCAGCAGAGGAGGGACAGTTAGAGAAGGGGGGTGACTGCTGCAGCACAGGAGGGACAGTCAGAGAAGGGGGGGTGATTGCTGCAGCACAGGAGGGACAGTCAGAGAAGGGGGGGTGATTGCTGCAGCACAGGAGGGACAGTCAGAGAAGGGGGGTGACTGCTGCAGCACAGGAGAGACAGTTAGAGAAGGGAGGTGACTGCTGCAGCACAGGAGGGACAGTTAGAGAAGGGAGGTGACTGCTGCAGCAGAGGAGGGACAGCTAGAGAAGGGCGGGTGACTGCTGCAGCAGAGGAGGGGTAGCTAGAGAAGGGGGGTGACTGCTGCAGCAGAGGAGGGACAGTTAGAGAAGGGGGGGTGACTGCTGCAGCAGAGGAGGGACAGCTAGAGAAGGGGGGAGTGACTGCTGCAGCAGAGGAGGGACAGCTAGAGAAGGGGGGTGACTGCTGCAGCAGAGGAGGGGTAGCTAGAGAAGGGGGGTGACTGCTGCAGCAGAGGAGGGGTAGCTAGAGAAGGGGGGGTGACTGCTGCAGCAGAGGAGGGACAGCTAGAGAAGGGGGGATGACTGCTGCAGCAGAGGAGGGACAGCTAGAGAAGGTAGGTGACTGCTGCAGCAGAGGAGGGACAGTTAGAGAAGGGGGGATGACTGCTGCAGCAGAGGAGGGACAGCTAGAGAAGGGGGGGTGACTGCTGCAGCAGAGGAGGGACAGCTAGAGAAGGGGGGGTGACTGCTGCAGCAGAGGAGGGACAGCTAGAGAAGGGGGGAGTGACTGCTGCAGCAGAGGAGGTGTAGCTAGAGAAGGGGGGGTGACTGCTGCAGCAGAGGAGGGACAGCTAGAGAAGGGGGGATGACTGCTGCAGCAGAGGAGGGGTAGCTAGAGAAGGGGGGGATGACTGCTGCAGCAGAGGAGGGTCAGCTAGAGAAGGGGGTGACTGCTGCAGCAGAGGAGGGACAGTTAGAGAAGGGGGGGTGACTGCTGCAGCAGAGGGACAGTTAGAGAAGGGGGGTGACTGCTGCAGCACAGGAGGGACAGTTAGAGAAGGGAGGTGACTGCTGCAGCAGAGGAGGGACAGTTAGAGAAGGGAGGTGACTGCTGCAGCAGAGGAGGGACAGTTAGAGAAGGGGGGGTGACTGCTGCAGCAGAGGAGGGACAGTTAGAGAAGGGAGGTGACTGCTGCAGCAGAGGAGGGACAGCTAGAGAAGGGGGGTGACTGCTGCAGCACAGGAGGGACAGTTAGAGAAGGGAGGTGACTGCTGCATGACCAGAATAGCAGAGTTGTGTTTGCAGGACTGATGTAGCAGTACTTCAACATTGATGATTGATGTAGATAATAAAGTGGATTGAAAATGACATATTAAGAGTTGGGATGCCGAGGTAAACGGATGCACAGGAGAAGAAACAGGACAGGCGTGTAACATCTTGATCTCTTTGCTTTACCAAACAAAAAAAATAAATAAGAGGAAAAAAAAGGAGACTACCATCTGGACCATTGTGACGTTCTCACAAAAACTGTACTAATTCAACTAATCGGGAGAATTGGACTGACGGGTGTGTGGATAATATAGCGTTACCCCTGTAGGTTTTCTAAATGTCTTAGATGATCTCAAGATCCCCCCAAAGATTTTTGACATGCTAGACATGGTGTATCTTAGAATTAAAAAACAAAATGAACCTGGCACTCCAAGATATGGTGAAAAGATTGTGGGAATTTATTTACATGATTCTTCAAAATTTATTTTTGACGTTTCGGCCTCATACGGCCCTCATCAGAACTGTAAATTAATCAGCAAAATTTAATCTGAATATATAACACATCCTCAAAATATACAACATAATTTATATAAGAATTCAAGTTTGTATAGTAAGTTCATATTACATACACAAAAAATAGTAGATGAGAGCAAGTGATGAGAGAGAGGATAATGGCTGAATACATTCAGTGTGATTTGCAGACATATAACTATACATTGGAGATATCAAAAAGAAAATGAAATACATGTCATCGTTACCAAGATGTTGCCCAATGGATGGATAGGAGATCAATCAAAGGCTGTAAGAGAAAGGGGAATAGTGCAAATCACTATAACTGTGCATTCTACCACATATGAACGTGTGTGAAGGACCTCAACAGCTAAATATTACTCACCAAAATCACTGGAGAGATGGGCATAAATGTAGTGGCGCTAAATTTGTTTTTCACTTTTCTTATTTTTCCTATAACTTCCTTTTTGCAAAATTCTGATTATACTCGAATTTCTACCCTTATTCTATTATATCATTAATCAGCAGTGTTTGTTTTGGTGGTTTAATTATATTCCACTTTCAGATTAGCATATAAAAGGCGCCCCTTATTATGCTGTCAAGCGTATCACTCCATGTATGTTGCATACTGTATTTTCCACCCACCAATAAGGCGCCTTATGGCGACAATTCTTACCCGGCACGTCACTTCCGGTGACGCGTCACATTACAGATCATGTGACTCTACCATTAGCCCACCAACATGGCGCCTAGTGGCGACATATTTCTCCTGGCGCTTCACTTCCTGTGACGCGACCAGGAGTTGATCATGTGACCTCCCAGCACCGGATCCACGTCATGATCCGGAAATGTAGGCATAACATATAAGCACGCTCAGCGTTCCAGTCCCACAGCGCATTATCCACATTTAGCGCCACTACATTTATGCCCATCTCTCCAGTGATTTTGGTGAGTAATATTTAGCTGTTGAGGTCCTTCACACACGTTCATATGTGGTAGAATGCACAGTTATAGTGATTTGCACTATTCCCCTTTCTCTTACAGCCTTTGATTGATCTCCTATCCATCCATTGGGCAACATCTTGGTAACGATGACATGTATTCCATTTTCTTTTTGATATCTCCAATGTATAGTTATATGTCTGCAAATCACACTGAATGTATTCAGCCATTATCCTCTCTCTCATCACTTGCTCTCATCTACTATTTTTTGTGTATGTAATATGAACTTACTATACAAACTTGAATTCTTATATAAATTATGTTGTATATTTTGAGGATGTGTTATATATTCACATTAAATTTTGCTGATTAATTTACAGTTCTGATGAAGGCCGTATGAGGCCGAAACGTCAAAAATAAATTTTGAAGAATCATGTAAATAAATTCCCACAATCTTTTCACCATATCTTGGAGTGCCAGGTTCATTTTGTTTTTTATGTACAGAGTGGAATCCTGTCTGGGCACCCAAAACAATAGGAGTGCCATGTAGCCTTATTGACTGTATCTTAGAATTAAAACATGAATATTGGTTTATAAAGCCGCTTATCCCACCAGGTCTCTACAGACTGATAACAGATGGTGTACAGATGAGAGTTTTGTTTTTTTTATAGTTTTTTCCTTTTGGATCGTCCTTCTTCCATTCTTCCATATAAGATATACAGTTGAAACCAGAAGTTTACATACACTATATAAAAAGACACATATGCATGTTTTTCTCAATATCTGACATGAAATCAGAATAAACCTTTCCCGTTTCAGGTCAATTAGGATTACCATAATTTTTAACATTTGCCAAATGCCAGAATTAATGAGAGAGAGAATGTTTTAAGGCATTTTTATTACTTATTGCAAAGTCAAAAGTTTACATACATTTCATTAGTATTTGGTACCATTGCCCATCGCCCTCAAACGTTTGGGATATCCTTCCACAAGCTTCTCACAGTAGTTGGTTGGAATTTGGGCCCATTCCTCCTGACAACACTGGGGTAACTGATCCAGGTTTGTAGGTCGCCTTGCTCGCACCTGCCTTTTCAGCTTTGCCCATAAATTTTCAATAGGATTGAGATCAGGGCTTTGTGATGGCCACTAAAAAAAAATTTACTTTGTTATCCTTAAGCCACTTTGTTACCATTTTGGCAGTATGCTTCGGGTCATTGTCCATTTGGAAGACCTATTTCCGCCCAATTTTTAACTTCCTGAGTGATGTCTTGAGATGTTGCTTCAGTATTGCCACATAAATCATCCTTTCTCAAGATGCCATCTATTTTGTGAAGTGCACCAGTCCCTCCTGCAGCAAAACAACCCCATAACATGATGCGGTCACCCCCGTGTTTCACAGTTGGGATGGTGTTCTTAGGCTTCCAAGCTTCTCCCTTTTTCCTCCAGACTTAACGATGGTCATTATACCCAAAAAGCTCAATTTTAGTTTCATCAGACCACAGGACATGTCTCCAAAAATTAAGGTCTTTGTTCCTGTGTGCATTTGCAAACATTAATCTGGCTTTTTTAAGTTTCTTTTGGAGTAATCGCTTCTTCCTTGCAGAGTGGCGTTTCAGCCCATGTTGATACAGTACTTGTTTCACTGTGGATATTGACACATTCTTACCAGCTTCCACCATCATATTCACAAGGTCTTTTCATTTTGTCCTTGGGTTGATATGCACATGTCGGACCAAAGCACTGTTCATCTCTGGGACACAGAACCCGTCTCCTTCCTGAGCGGTATGATGGCTGGACATTTCCATCTTGTTTATACTTGCATATAATGGTTTGTACAGATGAATGAGGCACCTTCAGGTATCTTGAAATTGTACCCAATTATGAGCCAGACTTTTGCAAGTCCACAATTCTCTTCCTGATATATTGGCTGAGTTCTTTAGACTTTCTCATGATGCTACTACACAAAGAAGCAGTGTGTTTCAGGTGTGCATTAAAATACATCGACAGGTGTGTCTCTAATTTACTCAGATGTTGCCAAAAAACCTATCAGAGCTTCCAAACACATGACATCATCATATGGGCAGTACAGAATTGTTTAAAGGCATAGTCATCTTAGTGTATGGAAACTTTTGACTTTGCAGTAAGCAATAAAAATGCCTTAAAACATTCTCTTTCTCTCATTATTCTGGCATTTGGCAAATATTAAACATTATGGTAATCCTAATTGACCTAAAACAGGAAAGGTTTATTCTGATTTCATGTCAGATATTGAGAAAAACATGCATAAGTGTCTTTTTATATAGTGTATGGAAACTTCTGGTTTCATCTCTATCTATTCACAGCCATCACATGGGATACATTGATCCAAAAAATAAGTATTTAATGATAATTAGGTTCCCGGGAAATATTAAGAACAGCGCTGTCCTAGCTGACCGCTCTCTTGTGTAGCTTTTAATATATTTAATCTTGATTTTAACTTCATTAGCGTCGCACAAAGTCCCATATACGTATGACAGACGCTCTGTATAATGCAGTGCTGCAGCATAGACAGAAAGACGGGTACTTGTGTGCAGGCACCTTGAGAAATTCCCAATCGGGAAGTGGGATCCATCGGGGAAGGATGCCTGCTCACATGGCCCTCTTCTACTCCGCTATAGATCTGCAATTCTGTTAAGCCTTTTGCGCTTCTGTCAGAATTAAATAGTTTCTCCATGTCGCCGACCATGCGACCTATTAATCAAGCTTACAATGTGCTGGATTATTGGATGCTGTGTGGAAGAAATACTTATAACTCGGCTTTAATGTTGAATACGACCAGCGGGAGCCAGGCCCCCAGTGTACAGTAATTGCATCGTATAGGAGACTTATCGTCTTGATTACACCCCCAGAGTACTGAAGGAGATCGTAGAAGAAATTTTAGAACCTCTCTCCATAATCTTTGAAAATTCTTGGAGAACAGGAGAAGTACCAGAAGACTGGAGAAGAGCAAATGTTGTTCCTATCTTCAAAAAGGGGAAGAAGGTGGACCCAGGGAACTATAGGCCGGTGAGTCTGACTTCTATACCAGGAAAGATCTTTGAACAAATTATTAAACAACATGTATGTAAGTACCTGGATAAGAATGAAGTGATTAACCAGAGTCAGCATGGGTTTGAAACTAACAAGTCATGTCAGACTAACTTAATTTCCTTCTATGACAGAATCACTGACTGGGTGGATCAGGGAAATGCTGTAGATATAGTATATCTTGACTTCAGCAAAGCATTTCACAAAGTATCTCACACCATCCTTATTGAAAAAATGACCAAGTATGGAATGGACAAGGCAACTGTTAGGTGGATTCATAACTGGCTTAGTGATCGGACTCAAAGAGTGGTAGTAGATGGCTTCACATCCAGTTGGATGAATGTCTCAAGTGGGGTACCACAGGGCTCTGTCCTGGGACCTGTATTGTTCAACATATTTATCAATGATTTAGATGAAGGAATTGAGGGTAAACTGATTAAATTTGCTGATGACACAAAGCTAGGAGGGATAGCTAACACTAGAGAAGAGAGAGAGAGGCTTCAAAAATACCTAAATAAACTGGAGCAGTGGGCAGCAACTAACAGAATGGTTTTTAACAGGGAAAAATACAAAGTACTACATCTGGGCAATAAAAATGAAAAAAGCATATACAGAATGGGAGGAACAGAGCTAAGCAACAGCACATGTGAAAAAGACTTAGGTATACTAATAGATCATAGACTGAACATGAGTCAACAGTGTGATGCAGCAGGAAAAAAGGCAAATACAATTCTGGGATGTATTAACAGAAGCATACAGTCTAGATCACGTGAAGTCATTATCGCACTTTACTCCTCTTTGGTCAGACCTCATCTGGAATACTGCGTCCAGTTTTGGGCACCACATTTTAAAAAAAAGACATTGACAAACTGGAGCAAGTTCAGAGAAGAGCGACCAGAATGGTGACTGGTCTGCAAACCATGTCCTATGAGGAACGGTTACAGGATTTGGGAATGTTTAGCTTGCAAAAAAGAAGACTGAGAGGAGACTTAATAGCTGTCTACAAATATCTCAAGGGCTGTCACATTGTAGAAGGATCATCTTTATTCTCATTTGCACAAGGAAAGACTAGAAGCTATGGGATGAAACTGAATGGGAGAAGATACAGATTAGATATTAGAAAAAACTTTTTGACAGTTAGGGTGATCAATGAGTGGAACAGGCGGCCAAGAGGGGTGGTGAGTTCTCCTTCAATGGAAGTCTTCAAACAGAGGCTGAACAGATATCTGTCTGAGATTATTTAGTGAATCCTGCTTTGAGCAGGGGGTTGGACCAGATGACCCAGGAGGTCCCCTCCAACTCTACCATTCTATGATTCTATGATTCCAGCACCTCCCCTCAGACTACTACTTATATTGAACTCTTACCCAGTGAGACCACCGCAACACTCTCTGGTAGGAAGTGGAGTCTGTATTTGATGAGCAGATGAACCAATATGATGCAGATTGCTGAGAGAAAAAGAGTAGGAGATTAATGGGAGACAGCTTACTGTACAGCCCTACATTATAAGCCCTCTTTAGCCACTATTGGGACAATCATTGGCCATTACATGCTAAAGCCCCACGCCTCCTAGCAGTCATGTGCCACTGCCCTTCATCTAGGAAGAAAATGTTAAGAGCTACTTGTAATCACAGCTAAGATTGCTTTGAGACAGGAGATGAATTTTCATACTGAAGACTGACCTTTACCCAGAAGGACGATGCTGGGGGCAGCCTGAACTGAAGCACCCCAACATAGAACGGCCAAACACTGGACACTACCACAGAAGATGGACAACACTCACCCAGGACAAGGAGACTGAAGAAGATGGACATGCCGCTAGACTGCTCCTCTTGTTGCGCCTGCACCCCAGTCTGGACAGGAATGATGGGCTTGGCGGGGGTGGGGAGCACCATCTTTGTAATTGCCAATGTGGTAAGGAGAGTGCTATTAAAATCCCCATGGCTGTCATTTTTCATCCTACAGAATGGACAAGCTCAAAGTTACATACCTGCATATTTTATAATATATATATATATATACATACAGTACAGACCAAAACTTTGGACACACCTTCTTATTTAAATATTTTTCTGTATTATCATGACTTTGAAAATTGTACATTCACACTGAAGGCATCAAAACTATGAATTAACACGTGGAATTATATACTTAACAAAAAAGTGTGAAACAACTGAAAATATGTCTTATATTCTAGGTTCTTCAAAGTAGCCACCTTTTGCTTTGATGACTGCTTTGCACACTCTTGGCATTCTCTTGATGAGCTTCAAGAGGTAGTCACCGGAAATGGTTTTCACTTCACAGGTGTGCCCTGTCAGGTTTAATAATTGGGATTTCTTGCCTTATAAATGGGGTTGGGACCATCAGTTGTGTTGTGCAGAAGTCAGGTGGATACACAGCTGACAGTCCTACTGAATAGACTGCTAGAATTTGTATTATAGCAAGAAAAGAGCAGCTAAGTAAAGAAAAATGAGTGGCCATTATTACTATAAGAAATGAAGGTCAGTCAGTGCGAAAAATTGGCCAAACTTTGAATGTGTCCCCAAGTGCAGTTGCAAAAACCATCAAGCGCTTCAAAGAAACTGGCTCACTTGAGGACTGCCCCAGGAAAGGAAGACCAAGAGTCACCTCTGCTTCTGAGGATAAGTTTATCCGAGTCACCAGCCTCAGAAATCGCAGGTTAACAGCAGCTCAGATTAGAGACCAGGTCAATGCCACACAGAGTTCTAGCAGCAGACTCATTTCTACAACAATTGTTAAGAGGAGACTTTGTGCAGCAGGCCTTCATGGTAAAATAGCTGCTAGGAAACCACTGCTAAGGACAAGCAACAAGCAGAAGAGACTTGTTTGGGCTAAAGAACACAAGTGGGACATTAGACCAGTGGAAATCTGTGCTTTGGTCTGATGAGTCCAAATTTGAGATCTTTGGTTCCAACCACCGTGTCTTTGTGCGACGCAGAAAAGGTGAACGGATGGACTCTACATGCCTGGTTCCCACCGAGAAGCATGGAGGAGGAGGTGTGATGGTGTGGGGGTGCTTTGCTGGTGACACTGTTGGGGATTTATTCAAATTTGAAGGCATCCTAAACCAGCATGGCTACCACAGCATCTTGCAGCAGCATGCTATTCCATCCGGTTTGCGTTTAGTTGGACCATCATTTATTTTTCAACAGGACAATGACCCCAAACACACCTCCAGGCTGTGTAAGGGCTATTTGACCAAGAAGGAGAGTGATGGGGTGCTACACCAGATGACCTGGCCTCCACAGTCACCAGACCTGAACCCAATCGAGATGTTTTGGGGTGAGCTGGACCGCAGAGGGAAGGCCAAAGGGCCAAAAAGTGCTAAACATCTCTGGGAACTCCTTCAAGATTGTTGGAAGGCCATTTCTGGTGACTACCTCTTGAAGCTCATCAAGAGAATTCCAAGAGTGTGCAAAGCAGTCATCAAAGCAAAAGGTGGCTACTTTGAAGAACCTAGAATATAAGACATATTTTCAGTGGTTTCACATTTTTTTGTTAAGTATATAATTCCACATGTGTTAATTCATAGTTTTGATGCCTTCAGTGTGAATGTACAATTTTCAAAGTCATGAAAATACAGAAAATCTTTAAATGAGAAGGTGTCCAAACTTTTGATCTGTACTGTATGTATATATATATATATACACACACACACACACATATCTACAGTGCTAGTGCATGGACACCGCACCGCTCCGCGTCTAACACGAAGACACTACGCCGCTCCGCGTCTAACACGAAGACACTACGCCGCTCCGCGTCTAACACGAAGACACTACGCCGCTCCGCGTCTAACACGAAGACACTACGCCGCTCCGCGTCTAACACGAAGACACTACGCCGCTCCGCGTCTAACACGAAGACACTACGCCGCTCCGCGTCTAGTGCACAGTCACTGTACCGCTCCACATCTCCATACACAGACACTACGCCGCTCTACGTCTAGTACACACAATATGGACCCAATCTGGTCCACCACACTGTGCAATATACGGTCACGGGTTGCATAAAGCGACTTATGAAGAAACGACTTGTGTTGGTCACACACAGATCTGTCATTACAGCAGGGCTGATCACAGCTCGGAAGCCCCAGCCCCATAGAGGCGGCATGTACAGCCGTCACGGACCCCATTCATTCTCCACATTACCAGTGATAATGATCAGGCTGACATCAATGCACATTTCCAACCAGCAGCTCACACTGACAGCGGCCAGGACAGTGTGAGAAAATGAGCCTTTAATGGGTGGCAAAACATAGAAATAATAAGGTTGTGGCGTCCTCTTATCACCCGCAGCCGCCGCCATTACACCCCACTACCGGGTCACACCATATAAGAAGCTTAACACTTACTCCGCCTCCGCCATATTGGAACACCTCGGCGAGGGTGTACGGGGTCATAGAGTCCAGAGTAGAGAGCGCCGCCTCCTGGTGACGTCATACAGTCAGGGTCGGGAAGGCTGAGGTGCCGGAAATGGTGAGACGTCGCTTGTTACCATGGAGACACGTCAGTGATGCGGAACTGCGTGACGTGTGAGATCCTGGTGTGTAATTCCTATATCCTGGTGGGAGGGGCTGAGAGCAGTGACTGGTCAGTCCAGGCTGTGAGCGGTGACTGGTCAGTCCTGGTGGGAGGGGCTGTGAGCGGTGACTGGCCAGTCCAGGCTGTGAGTGGTGACTGGTCAGTCCTTGTGGGAGGGGCTGTGAGCGGTGACTGGTCAGTCCTGGATTTGAGGGGCTGTGAGTGGTGTCTGGTCAGTCCTGGTGGGAGGGGCAGTGAGCAGTGACTGGTCAGTCCTGGTGGGAGGAGTTGTGAGTGGTGACTGGTCAGTCCTGGTGGGAGGGGCTATGTGCAGTGACTGGTCAGTCCGGGCTGTGAGTGGTGACTGGTCAGTCCGGGCTGTCAGCGGTGACTGGTCAGTCCGGGCTGTCAGCGGTAACTGGTCAGTCCTGGTGGGAGGGGCTGTGAGCGGTGACTGGTCAGTCCGGGCTGTGAGCGATGACTGGTCAGTCCAGGCTGTGAGCGGTGACTGGTCAGTCCTGGTGGGAGAGGCTGTGAGCGGTGACTGGTCAGTCCGGGCTGTGAGCGGTGACTGGTCAGTCCGGGCTGTGAGCGGTGACTAGTCAGTCCTGGTGGGAGGGGCTGTGAGCGGTGACTGGTCAGTCCGGGCTGTGAGCGGTGACTTGTCAGTCCGGGCTGTGAGCGGTGACTGGTCAGTCCTGGTGGGAGGGGCTATGAGCGGTGACTTGTCAGTCCTGGTGGGAGAGGCTGTGAGCGGTGACTGGTCAGTCCGGGCTGTGAGCGGTGACTGGTCAGTCCGGGCTGTGAGCGGTGACTGGTCAGTCCTGGTGGGAGGAGCTGTGAGCGATGACTGGTCAGTCCTGATGGGAGGGGCTGTGAGCGGTGACTGGTCAGTCCGGGCTTTGAGCGGTGACTGGTCAGTCCTGGTGCGAGGAGCTGTGAGCGGTGACTGGTCAGTCCTGGTGGGAGGGGCTGTGAGCGGTGACTGGTCAGTCCGGGCTGTGAGCGGTGACTGGTCAGTCCGGGCTTTGAGCGGTGACTGGTCAGTCCTGGTGCGAGGAGCTGTGAGCGGTGACTGGTCAGTCCTGGTGGGAGGGGCTGTGAGCGGTGACTGGTCAGTCCTGGTGGGAGAGGCTGTGAGCGGTGACTGGTCAGTCCGGGCTGTGAGCGGTGACTGGTCAGTCCGGGCTTTGAGCAGTGACTGGTCAGTCCTGGTGCGAGGAGCTGTGAGCGGTGACTGGTCAGTCCTGGTGGGAGGGGTTGTGAGCGGTGACTGGTCAGTCCTGGTGGGAGAGGCTGTGAGCGGTGACTGGTCAGTCCGGGCTGTGAGCGGTGACTGGTCAGTCCGGGCTTTGAGCGGTGACTGGTCAGTCCTGGTGGGAGGAGCTGTGAGCGGTGACTGGTCAGTCCTGGTGGGAGGGGCTGTGAGCCGTGACTGGTCAGTCCTGGTGGGAGGAGCTGTGAGTGGTGACTGGTCAGTCCTGGTGGCCCCCACATGGTCCTCCGCAGGTCAACTGAGGGGAATTCACCTCACCCCAACCCCCACTGCAAAGCCAAGCTTCTTTTTTTCTCACCGTCATGGATGAGCCATCACTTTTTATGTTTTCGCCCATGTAGCTCCATGAGGGCTTGTTTTTTGCGGTTTTGAATGACATCGTTCATTTTACCATATAATATTCTGAAAAATGTGGGGGGGGATTCCAAGTGCGGTAAAATGTTGAAAACAAAGCCAGTCCGCAATTTTTTTTTTGAGGAGGGAAGGTTTGTTATTACGGCATCCATTGTGTGGTAAAATGACCCGACACCATTATATTTGGGTAGTAAACTTGTACTTGTTTATATGGGTTGTTTTTCTTATATTTTATTGGCTTAACCTCAGTCTTTCATAGTTTTTTCCTCCCCTTCTTCCAAGAGCCATATCTTTTTTATTTTTCCGTCCCCATAGACATATGAGGGCTTGTATTTTGCGAGACGAGTTGTACTTTTGAATGACACCATTCATTGTATCATGTAATACACTGGAAAGCGGGGAAAAATTCCAATTGTGGCGAAATAGCAAAAAAAGCGCAATTCTGCAATTTTTTTTGTTTGTTTCATTTACAGCGTTCATTTTACGATAAAACTGACCTGGCAATATGATTCTCCAGGTCGGTATGATCACGCAGGTACCAAACATGTATAGTTTTTGTTTTACTTAACCCCTTAAGCCCCGCGGGTGGTTTGCACGTTAATGACCGGGCCAATTTTTACAATTCTGACCACTGTCACTTTATGAGGTAATTACTCTGGAACGCTTCAACGGATCCCCCTGATTCTGAGATTGTTTTTTCGTGACATATTGTACTTCATGATTGTGGAAAAATTTCTTCGATATCACTTGCGTTTATTTGTGAAAAAAACGGAAATTTGGCGAAAATTTTGAAAATTTTGCAATTTTCAAAATTTGAATTTTTAAGCCCTGAAATCAGAGCGATATGTCACACAAAAGAGTTAATAAATAACATTTCCCACATGTCTACTTTACATCAGCACAATTTTGGAACCAAAATTTTTTTTTGTTAGGGAGCTATAAGGGTTAAAAATTGACCAGCGATTTCTCATTTTTCCAACAAAATTTACAAAACCATTTTTTTAGGGACCACATCACATTTGAAGTCACTTTGAGAGGTCTTTATGACAGAAAATACCCAAAAGTGACACCATTCTAAAAACTGCACCCCTCAGGGTGCTCAAAACCACATTCAAGAACTTTATTAACCCTTCAGGTGCTTCATAGGAATTTTTTGAATGTGGAAGAAAAAAATGAACATTTAACTTTTTTCACAAAAATGTTATTTTAGACCCAATTTTTTTTATTTTCACAGGGGTAACAAGAAAAAATGGACCGCAAAATTTGTTGTGCAATTTCCCCTGGGCACGCAGATACCCAATATTTGGGGAAAAAACACTGTTTGGGCGCACTGTAGGGCTCGGAAGGGAAGGAGCGCCATTTGACTTTTTGATTGTAAAATTTGCTTGAATAATTAGCGGACACCATGTTGCGTTTAGAGAGCCCCTGTGTGCCCAAACATTGGAGCTCCCCCACAAGTGACCCCATTTTGGAAACTAGACCCCCCAAGGCACCTATCTAGATGCATAGTGAGCAGTTGCAACCCTTCACAAATTGATTCGTAAAAATGAAAAAGTGAAAAAAAAAACACTTTTTCATTGTTACGAATCAATTTGTGAAGCACCTGGGGGTTCCAACTGCTCACTATGCATCTAGATAGGTGCCTTGGGGGGTCTAGTTTCCAAAATTGGGTCACTTGTGGGGGAGCTCCAATGTTTGGGCACACAGGGACTCTCTAAATGCAACATGGTATCCTCTAACAAATTGAATGGAAAATCGCCTCAAATTGTTAGCGGACACCACATTGCGTTTGGAGAGCCCCTCTGTGCCCAAACTTTGGAGCTCCCCCACAAGTGACCCCATTTTGGAAACTAGACCCCCCAAGGCACCTTTCTAGATGCATAGTGAGCACTTGGAACCCCCAGGTGCTTCACAAATTGATTCGTAATAATGAAAAAGTGAAAAAAAAAACACTTTTTCATTTTTACGAATCAATTTGTGAAGCACCTAGGGGTTCAAAGTGCTCACTATGCATCTAGATAGGTGCCTTGGGGGGTCTAGTTTCCAAAATAGGGTCACTTGTGGGGGAGCTCCAATGTTTGGGCACACAGGGACTCTCCAAATGCAACATGATATCCGCTAACAATTTGAGCCGACAATTTGTTAGCGGATATCATGTTGCATTTGGAGAGTCCCTGTGTGCCCAAACATTGGAGCTCCCCCACAAGTGACCCCATTTTGGAAACTAGACCCCCCAAGGCACCTATCTAGATTCATAGTGAGCACTTGGAACCCCAGGTGCTTCACAAATTGATTCATAAAAATGAAAAAGTGTTTTTTTTTTCACTTTTTCATTATTACGAATCAATTTGTGAAGCACCTGGGGGTTCCAAGTGCTCACTATGCATCTAGAAAGGTGCCTTGGGGGGTCTAGTTTCCAAAATGGGGTCACTTGTGGGGGAGCTCCAAAGTTTTGGCACAGAGGGGCTCTCCAAACGCAATGTGGTGTCCGCTAACAATTTGAGCCGATTTTCCATTCAATTTGTTAGCGGATACCATGTTGCATTTAGAGAGTCCCTGCGTGCCCAAACATTGGAGCTCCCCCACAAGTGACCCCATTTTGGAAACTATACACCCCAAGGCACCTATCTAGATTCATAGTGAGCACTTGGAACCCCAGGTGCTTCACAAATTGATTCATAAAAATGAAAAAGTGTTTTTTTTTTCACTTTTTCATTTTTACGAATCAATTTGTGAAGCACCTGGGGATTCCAAGTGCTCACTATGCATCTAGATAGGTGCCTTGGGGGGTCTAGTTTCCAAAATGGGGTCACTTGTGGGGGAGCTCCAATGTTTGGGCACACAGGGGCTCTCCAAACGCAACATGGCGTCCGCTAACAATTTGAGCCGATTTTCCATTCAATTTGGTAGCGGACACCATGTCGCGTTTGGAGAGCCCGTGATGTGCCTAAACAGTGGAGCTCCCCCCACAAGTGTCCCCATTTTGGAAACTATACCCCTCAAGGATTTTATTAAGGTGTATAGTGAACATTTTGAACCCAGAGGTACGGCACAGAATTTGTTTACATTAGGTCATCATATTGAATAAGTTGTCATTATTCTTGAGCGCAAGTGCTCGCTACTTGAGTTTGCATCGGGTACTCAGGTATGCACCATGTACAGCGTGTGCTCGAGTGACATGCTCGAGTCCCTGCTCCGCATGTTTCACGGTTATTAGACACCCAAAAAAAAACATGCGGGGATCGCTCGTGCATGGCAGGCAATCCCCCTAAAGTTTTTTGGCCGCGAAGCATATGGGGCAGAGACTCGAGCATGTCACTCAAATACCCACGATACTCAATGCATACCAGAGCACCCGATGCAAACTCAAGTAGCGAGCACTTGCTCTCAACACTAGTCGCCATATCGTCATCTTTGTTTCTTACTTTTGAAAAAAATCCCAACCCCAGCCCTAGCCCTAGCACAACCCTAGCCCTAGCACAACCCTAACCCTAGCACAACCCTAGCCCCAGCACAACCCTAGCCCCAGCACAACCCTAGCCCCAGCACAACCCTAGCCCCAAACCCAGCCCTAACCCTAGCCCAATCCTAACCCAAGAGTTTATTTTTGACGCCGTTCCTTCTGCGGTATAAGTGATTAGACGACTTTATTCTTCGGGTCGGTGTGATTACAGCAATGCCAGAATCATATGGGGTTTTTATGACTGACAGCTGTTACACACTAAAAGACGCATTTTTTGTAAAATCTAGTTTTTGCATCGCCATATTTTGAGAGCTATAATTTTTCCAGATTTTGGCAGACAGTCATGTGACGGCTCGTTTTTTGCGGGATGACTTGACGTTGTTATTGGTGCCATTTTCAGGCACGTGACATTTTTTGATCGCTTTCTATTCCGATTTTTGGGAGGCAGAATAAACAAAAACCAACAATTCAGGAATTGTTTTTTTTTTTTTTTTTTTTATTCTGTTCCGCGTGTGGTAAAATTGATGAGGTAGCTTTATTCTTCTGGTCAGTACGTTTACAGCGGTACCACATTTGTATAATTTTTCTATGTTTTGGCGCTTATACACAATAAAAGCTATTTTATAGAAAAAAATATTTTTTAGTATCGCTTTATTCTGAGAGCTATAACTTTTTTATTTTTCGGCTGATGGAGCTGTATGGCGGCTTGTTTTTTGCGGGACAAGATGACGTTTTCAGCAGTATCATTTTTATTTATATGCGTCTTTTTGATCGCGTGTTATTCCACTTTTTGTTTGGCGGTATGGTGATAAAGCATTGTTTTTTGCTTCATTTTTTTTTTTTTTACCGTGTTCACTGAAGGGGTTAACTAGTGGGACAGTTTTATAGATCAGGTTGTTCCGGACGCGGCGATACCAAATATGTGTACTTTTATTGTTTTTTTTTTGTTTTTTTTATAATAATATTTATTGATGGGTACATTATATTTTTATTTTTGGTGTATTATTTTTTTTATTTTTTTATAATATTTTTACACATTTTTTTTTTTTCCACTTTCACACAGTTTATACACTTTATTACTTTGTCCCACTCTGGGACTTTCACTTTTTTTTTTCTGATCGCCTGCATGGCACAGGAATGGAGCACCATCCCTATGCCATGAAGGCTGTCAGAAGTGCACAGTGTGAAGATTGCTTGGAGATGCACTGCGCATGTCCAAGCAATCTTCCTGCTCTCTGGTGACCCGGATGTTGTCATGATGACATCGGGTCGTCATGGCAACACCCGGGAAGCCTTTGCAGACTGCGCTGGAAGCCGGAAGAGGAGGTGAGTATCGCCGATCACCTCCCCTTGCCCCCGCAATGCCGCGATCGACTTCGATCGCAGCATCGCGGGGGTTAATGTGCTGGGAGCGGTGCAGGACCGCACCCTGCATATAGTACCGGGTGTCAGCTGTGACAATCAGGTGACACCCGGCGGCGATCGCGCCCGCACAGCCTGTGTGCGCGCGCGATCGCGATGACGTACTAATACGGGTCTGGCTCTTAAGTCCCAGGGCACAGACGCGTATTAGTACGTCAGATGTTATTAAGGGGTTAAAGGGGTTTCCCACAAGCAAAGTTGATTTTAATCAATAGATCTTGGAATAATAATACATTCTACAATTGGATGTGTATAAATAAAATGTTCCTGTGCTGAGATAATCTTATAAATGTGTCCCTGCTGTGTACTGTGTAATGTCTGTGTCTGACCGTGCAGGGACCTGGTCTGATCATACCACATCTCCTGGGCAGGGGGGGGAGCTAAAGAGTATACAGACATTACAGGGGATCACAGATGATTCTTTCTTTGAAGTAAAACATTGTTTAAAAACAGGCAGCGAAATGTTTTACCTCACAGAAAGAATCAGCAGTGATCCCCCGCTGTAATGTCTGTATCCTCTTTTGCTTCTCCCCTGGGTGATTTGAAATTATATATATATATTTTTTTTTTTTTCATATTTTTCAAAACAATTTTTTTATGGTATGTGTTAGGCTATGTGCCCACGATGCGGAAATGCTCCGGATTTTTCCTGAGCGTTTCTGCATCTCCCTGGCAGAAAAAACGCATGTGGATTGTATGTCACGGGTGTGTTGCCACGAAGATCGTCACGAGTACACAGCCTGACTTCTCGCAGCTGACTTGTTGGTGCTTTGTGTTTCTCGGCAGTGAGGGAGTTAATTCTCTCTCTCTCTCTGGGCTAGATGAGGTCCAGCCTCGCCCAGCTGCAATCAATACTTCTGTAGTGAGACTCCTTCATATACCTGCTGGTCTGTCTGGGAGGTGTCGGTGAAAGCATTTCATTCAGACTGACAGAGCGGATCGTGGTGTTTGGAGTTGCTGAGATAAGTGTACTTGGAAGTGTTTTTTCCCTTTCCTCGCTTTATCATTTATCTCCTTTCCCTTTGGTTTTCCCTCTGTTGTAGTTGAGAAGTTGTTTGTATGCAAGGTGGTTTTGGTTTTTCCCTTGTACTGTCTCGTTCGTCTAAATACTGTGTTTGGGCATATTATTTCTTGTTCCCTTTGGTTGTGATCGGGGTCCTTCTCAGGACTAGATTACTGAGGTGCAGGGATCTTCAGGAGGTAGGGGTTACGCTGGCGGCCTGGACCTCTGTACCTTTAACAGTACCTCCAGGTTGAGGGATTAGTCAGGGCCCCAGCTTAGGGTCAGCTTAGGCCCCCTACCTCCAGTATACAGAGACAGCGTGACATTTTCACCGACCACTTAGTTTTTCTCCAGCTACTATGGATCCAGTAGCCGGTCTAGCTCGGCAATTGCAGAGTTTGTCCATGGAGCTGGCGGACGTTAGGTCCAAGGTTTGGCATCCTCAGGAGCAAGCCGGACCAGAACCTAAAGTAGCTCTCCCTGATAGGTTCACTGGGGGGCGGGACAAGTTTTTTGTTTTCCGGGAGGCATGTAAATTGTACTTTCGGCTGCGGCCTCGGTCATCGGGGAGTGAAGAACAAAGGGTGGGAATTGTCATCTCGCTCCTACAAGGGGACCCACAATCTTGGGCGTTCTCTCTTCCCCCGGGTTCCCCGGCTCTCCAGACAGTGGATAGGTTTTTCGCTGCCCTGGGACTCGTATATGATGACCCAGATCGGATCTCCCTTGCTGAGTCTAAGTTACGTAGGATCCAGCAGGGAGATCGTCCGGCGGAGGAATTCTGTTCGGAGTTCCGTAGGTGGGCCACGGACACCCAGTGGAATGACCCGGCTCTTAGGAGCCAGTTTTGTCATGGTTTATCCGACAAATTACAGGATGTGTTGGCACATTATGACTCTCCCGTGTCTCTGGAAGCCGCTATGGCCCTCGCTATTCGCGTGGACAGACGGCTTCGGGAGAGGTGCGGGATAACTCTACCCCCTGTGATGACTCCACCTCCTACAAGGTCCCCTCATATGGTGGTTCCCCTGGTCAGTCCAGAGGAGCCTATGCAATTAGGAGGGACATCATTTCGGGGGAGGGGACCGGTGGTGCGCCATAAGGCAGGAAGGTGTTTCTTCTGCGGGAGAAAGGGACATTTTATTGGTGGGTGTCCATCCCGTCGCTTGCAGAGTGAAGAGTCGTCGGAAAACTGTTGATCCCAGGTTGTGTGGTGGACGGCAATCTGGGAGTAGGTATTTCGTCCCTAGGTTCGTCTCAGTTTCTCGTACCGGCGGAGGTGGTGGTGGGTACGAGAACTGAGAGGATATCTGTTCTTCTGGATAGTGGGGCCGGGGCTAATCTGGTTGATGCTCGGTTTGCCCGGGTTCAAGGTATGCGGTTGAGTGAGTTGGCTAAACCCATCCCCATATTCTCGATCGATGCCAGGCCTCTCGGGCAGGGAAGTTTTTTGCAAGTTGTGCATGACGTAAAACTTCAAGTGGGGGCAATACATAAAGAACTGTTGTCTTGCTACGTGTTGGAGGGTCTTCCCACTCCTATTGTGTTGGGCCTTCCTTGGTTAGCTAAGCATAACCCGGTTATTAATTGGCAAACCAGGGAGATAAGCCAATGGAGTAAATTCTGTAATAAAAACTGCATGAACACGGTCATTGGTGCGGTTACTCCTTGGGTCTTACCTCCATTTCTGGCGGACTTTGAGGATGTATTCTCGGAGAAAGGGTGTCAGGAACTACCTCCTCATCGCGTGTATGACTGTTCTGTAAAACTGCTCCCAGAGGCCAAGTTACCTAAAGCTAGGTTGTATAACCTTTCTGGTCCTGAGAGGCAGGCCATGAAGGATTATATCTCAGAAAGTCTGGCTAAGGGGCATATTAGACCTTCATCTTCACCGGTGGCTGCGGGGTTCTTCTTTGTTAAGAAGAAAGATGGAGGCCTACGCCCTTGCCTGGATTTCCGTGAACTTAATCGGATTACAGTCCGAGATCCGTATCCGCTCCCACTTATTCCCGATCTCTTTAATCAGATCGTGGGCGCCAAATGGTTTTCTAAGTTGGATCTCAGGGGGGCGTACAATCTGATTAGGATGAAGGAGGGGGATGAGTGGAAGACGGCGTTTAACACTCCGGAGGGGCATTATGAGAACCTTGTCATGCCATTCGGTCTGACTAATGCCCCGGCGGTGTTCCAACACTTTGTTAATGACATTTTTCGCCGCTTGGTGGGACAGTTTGTTGTCATATATCTGGATGATATCCTAATTTACTCGCCGGATCTGGTGTCTCATCAGGAGCACGTTAGGCAGGTGTTACAGATCTTGCGGGATAATAAACTGTATGCCAAGTGGGAAAAGTGTGTGTTCGCCGTACAGGAACTCCAGTTTTTAGGCTTCCTGGTTTCAGCGTCCGGTTTTCGTATGGACCCTGGGAAAGTGCGGGCAGTTCTTGAGTGGGATCGGCCAGAGAATCTTAAGGCACTACAACGTTTCCTGGGGTTTGCTAATTATTACCGAAAGTTCATTCGTAATTTCTCGTCCATGGTTAAGCCTCTCACTGACATGACTAAAAAGGGGACGGATTTTTCTAGGTGGTCTGACAAGGCTTGTCAAGCATTCTCCTCTTTGAAAAAATGCTTTGCCTCGGCGCCCATACTCATTCAACCTGATGCGTCTCAGCCATTCATTGTAGAGGTAGACGCTTCCGAGGTAGGGGTGGGAGCAGTATTGTCACAAGGTTCGTCCCCTGGTAAGTGGCATCCGTGCGCCTTTTTCTCTAAAAAATTGTCGTCCGCTGAGAGGAATTACGATGTCGGCAATAGAGAACTCTTGGCCATTAAGTTAGCTTTTGAGGAGTGGCGCCATTTTCTGGAGGGGGCAGTTCATCCGGTCACCGTCATCACCGATCACAAGAACCTGCCATATCTGGAGTCCGCGAAACGTCTGAATCCCAGACAAGCTAGGTGGTCATTGTTTTTTACCAGGTTTAATTTTGTCGTTACATATCGTCCTGGGTCAAAAAATGTAAAGGCGGATGCCTTATCTCGTAGTTTCCCGGGGGCCGGGAATACGGACGACCCGATTCCTATCCTTCAGGAGGGGGTGGTGGTTTCGGCAGTATGCTCTGAGCTGGAGGAGGAGGTATTGGAGGCTCAGGGGGACGCCCCTGTTGGACCTCCAGGGAGATTGTTTGTTCCAGATCAGTTGCGACAAAAGGTGATCGAGGCACACCATAACTCAGTTTTTGCAGGACACCCGGGGAGTAAAGCAACTGTGGATCTCCTCTCGCGTCGGTTTTGGTGGCCTAATTTACATAAGGAGGTGGTAACTTTTGTCGCGTCCTGTGGGGTTTGTGCGCGCTCTAAGACCTCACATACCCGTCCGTCTGGGGCCCTCTTACCTTTGAAGATCCCGGAGCGTCCTTGGACTCATCTGTCTATGGACTTTATTACGGACCTCCCTCCGTCTTCGGGTAAAACGGTCATACTCGTTGTAGTGGACAGGTTCAGCAAGATGGCACATTTTATCGCTCTTCCGGCTCTCCCTAATGCTAAAACTCTTGCGCAGGTGTTCATTGGGGAGATTGTGAGGCTTCACGGGGTACCCTCCGAGGTGGTGTCTGATCGGGGGTCTCAGTTTGTGTCTAAGTTCTGGAAGGCGTTTTGTGCACGGCGGGGGATGCAGTTGTCATTCTCATCGGCTTTTCATCCTCAGACCAATGGTCAGACGGAACGTATGAACCAGAGCTTGGAGACATATCTCCGGTGTTTTGTGTCAGAGAACCAGGAGGACTGGGCTTCTTTCTTACCTCTGGCAGAGTTTGCTCTTAATAATAGGCGGAGCGAGTCCACTGGTAAGTCCCCGTTTTTTGGGGCATATGGTTTTCACCCCCAGTTTTGTACTTTCAGTGGGGGGGGCTCTTCGGGGGTTCCTGAGGAGGAACGATTTTCCTCATCACTCGCTTCAGTATGGAGAGGGGTGCTGAAGAATCTGAATACTATGGGGAACCGATACAAACGTATGGCTGATAGGAGGAGAGTGTCTGGTCCGGACCTAAGTGTGAACGATCGGGTATGGTTGTCTACCAGGAATATAAAACTTAAGGTTCCCTCCTGGAAACTGGGTCCCAGGTTCATCGGGCCGTACAGAATCAGTTCTATTATTAATCCGGTGGCATTCCGTCTTGACCTCCCCCCTACGTTTAAAATTCACAACGTGTTTCACAGATCATTGCTTAAGAGGTATGTGGCGCCGGTGGTACCGTCACTTTTACCTCCCCCTCCAGTGGTTGTCAATGGTAACTTGGAGTTCCAGGTATCGAGGGTCATTGATTCACGCTTTAATCGCCGGTCCCTTCAGTACTTGGTTCATTGGAAGGGGTATGGTCCTGAGGAGAGGATGTGGGTTCCTGCGTCGGATATTAACGCAGACCGATTAGTTCGGGCCTTCCACACGACTCACCCGGATAAACCTGGCCCTGAGGGTCCGGAGGCCCCTCGTAGAAGGGGGGGTACTGTCACGGGTGTGTTGCCACGAAGATCGTCACGAGTACACAGCCTGACTTCTCGCAGCTGACTTGTTGGTGCTTTGTGTTTCTCGGCAGTGAGGGAGTTAATTCTCTCTCTCTCTCTGGGCTAGATGAGGTCCAGCCTCGCCCAGCTGCAATCAATACTTCTGTAGTGAGACTCCTTCATATACCTGCTGGTCTGTCTGGGAGGTGTCGGTGAAAGCATTTCATTCAGACTGACAGAGCGGATCGTGGTGTTTGGAGTTGCTGAGATAAGTGTACTTGGAAGTGTTTTTTCCCTTTCCTCGCTTTATCATTTATCTCCTTTCCCTTTGGTTTTCCCTCTGTTGTAGTTGAGAAGTTGTTTGTATGCAAGGTGGTTTTGGTTTTTCCCTTGTACTGTCTCGTTCGTCTAAATACTGTGTTTGGGCATATTATTTCTTGTTCCCTTTGGTTGTGATCGGGGTCCTTCTCAGGACTAGATTACTGAGGTGCAGGGATCTTCAGGAGGTAGGGGTTACGCTGGCGGCCTGGACCTCTGTACCTTTAACAGTACCTCCAGGTTGAGGGATTAGTCAGGGCCCCAGCTTAGGGTCAGCTTAGGCCCCCTACCTCCAGTATACAGAGACAGCGTGACATTGTACATGCGGATTGTACATGTGGATTTTACATGCGTTTTTCCTGCCAGGGACAAGCGGATGTGAAGCGTTCTTCACATGCATTTCCACATGCGGGTTGTCAAGCGCTTTCCAAGCGATTTTAGCATCACTTGGAAAGTGCTTGACAACTTGGTCACACTATATAAATGCACGCAAACGGCATGGATTTATATAGTGTGACCGAAAGAATGGTAAAAAAATAAATATTATACCTTACCCCAGTGTCTTTGTCTTGGCTTGCCGGCAGCTCGCGGTAGACTAAAGGACCTGCCGATGTCAGCGGTCGCGTGACTCGTCACATGACTAAATGACATCACCGCAGGTCCTTTATTCTACCACGAGCTGCCGGCAAGCCATGACAAAGACACCGGGTGCCATCAGAATGTAAGTATAATATTTATTTTTTATTTTAGTCTTTTTTTTTTTTACAGGTTCTGTGGTACCCGGGTCCGGAGGAGAGTCTCCTGTCCCCCAGACCCGTGTACCATCTGCACATTGAAACGCATGGATTCCGCATGTACAGATGCAGTGATGCGGAATCCAAGCGATTCAATGCAAGTCAATGGCGGCGAAAACGCAGTGCTTGCGCAAAATAATTGGTAGTGCTGCGTTTTTTTTCTGCAATGATAATCCGCAGCGGAAATTTCCGCTGCATGTGCACATGCGGATTATCATTGGGGAACATGGCAGGTCTTCTACCAAGCGTTTTTTAAGCGTTTCCGCAGCGGAATTGCCGCTGCGGAAATGCTTAAAAAACGCATAGTGGGCACACAGCCTTAGTCCACTTAGGGAGAAACCTGCGATTGTCTAATTGCTTGTACTATACACAGCAATTCCATAATGTTGCTATGTATAGCAAAAATCACGGCCTCCTATGAACGCCAGACACTGGCTGACTTTGATAGGAGTGCCATCATGCCCATCATGGCAACCCATTGGCATCCCACAATCATATCATGGGCGTATAGAACTGCTTACCTCCTGCCGACGTGCTGTAAATGCCACTGTCACAGATTGACAACGGTATTTGACAGCTCCACCCACGGCTGTTACAGGCAGATGATGGCTGATTATTACAACCAAAAGGCAGGGAGAGGGCATATGACATACCCTGTATGTCATATGTTGTTAAGTGGTTAAAAAAACGTAACCTTTTTATTCTTCCATCAACAAAGCTGGGTTATTTTTGTATTGATTTTTTTGTCCCCCGAACTGTTCTATTCGAACCATCTTGGGATTCATACGACATTTTGATTGCTTTTCATTGCATATTTGGGAGGCAGTGCAGCGACTAAAGAATGGCAATTGTCCTATTTCTGTGGGGGTTTTTTTATTATTTTTATTTGCTTTTTATTATTTATTATTATTATTATTTTTTATTATTATTATTATTTTATTATTTATTTGAGTTAAAGAGGACCTGTCACCATTTCAAATGTGTCCAGTTTTTGCTTTTATTTCATTCCGGCTTCTTCCCTGAGTATTTTGCTTTTTTTACTTTTTAAAAACTGCCATATGGTACAGTAGATATGGCCTTTTTTTATTAAGTCTAATTTTTATACTCACAGGGTAATTATGCAGTGTAATCTAAAGACACGCCCCAGAGGATCATTTGAGCTACGTTCCCTTAGTAAAGACAATGTAAGTTAGCACTAAATACAATGGCCTGTATCTCCGGGACAGTATGGCAGATTTAAAAAATAAAAAAGTACTGACTACTTGGGAGCAGCGGGAATTAAAATAAGAGCAAAAACTGACCATTTTGACCTGGTGATGGGTCCTTTTTAAATAAATGTATATTTTGACAGATTGAACTTTTATGGTCTCAGCAATATCAAATATGCTTCATTTTAATTTCTTTCTTTTTACATGTAGGCAAAGTAAGTGATCACCTGCGCTCTGTTGAGCAGGCTCAGCTGCATACACTCATATGCATGTAATAAGCGCAGAGCAGTATGGTGGGTGTGTGTATTAGACGCGGAGTCGTATATTGGATATGCATGTAATAGGCGCAGAGCAGTATGGTGGGTGTGTGTATTAGACGCAGAGTGGTATATTGGATATGCATGTAATAAGCGCAGAGCAGTATGGTGGTTGTGTGTATTAGACGCGGAGTGGTATATTGGATATGCATGTAATAGGCGCAGAGCAGTATGGTGGGTGTGTGTATTAGACGTGGAGTGGTATATTGGATATGCATGTAATACAGTGCTGGCCAAAAGTATTGGCACCCCTGCAATTTTGTCAGATAATACTCAGTTTCTTCCTGAAAATGATTGCAATCACAAATTCTTTGGTATTATTATCTTCATTTAATTTGCTTGCAAGGAAAAAACACAAAAGAGAATGAAGCAAAAATCAAATCATTGATCATTTCACACAAAACTCCAAAAAAGGGCCGGACAAAAGTATTGGCACCCTCAGCCTAATATTTGGTTGCACAACCTTTAGCCAAAATAACTGCGAACAACCGCTTCCGGTAACCATCAATGAGTTTCTTACAATGCTCTGCTGGAATTGTAGACCATTCTTCTTTGGCAAACTGCTCCAGGTCCCTGATATTTGACGGGTGCCTTCTCCAAACTGCCATTTTGAGATCTCTCCACAGGTGTTCTATGGGATTCAGGTCTGGACTCATTGCTGGCCACCTTAGAAGTCTCCAGTGCTTTCTCTAAAACCATTTTATAGTGCTTTTGGAAGTGTGTTTTGGGTCATTGTCCTGCTGGAAGACCCATGACCTCTGAGGGAGAACCAGCTTTCTCACACTGGGCCCTACATTATGCTGCAAAATTTGTTCATAGTCTTCAGACTTCATAATGCCATGCACACGGTCAATCAGTCCAGTGCCAGAGGCAACAAAGCAACCCCAAAACATCAGGGAACCTCCGCCATGTTTGACTGTAGGGACCGTGTTCTTTTCTTTGAATACCTCTTTTTTTTCCAGTACACTCTATGTTGATGCTTTTTCCCAAAAAGCTCTACTTTTGTCTCATCTGACCAGAGAACATTCTTCCAAAACGTTTTAGGCTTTCTCAGGTAAGTTTTGGCAAACTCCAGACTGGCTTTTTTATGTCTCGGGGTAAGAAGTGGGGTCTTCCTGGGTATCCTACCATACAGTCCCTTTCCATTCAGACGCCGCCGGATAGTACGGGTTGACACTGTTGTACCCTCGGACTGCAGGGCAGCTTGAACTTGTTTGGATGTTAGTCGAGGTTCTTTATCCACCATCCGCACAATCTTGCGTTGAAATCTCTCGTCAATTTTTCTTTTCCGTCCACATCTAGGGAGGTTAGCCACAGTGCCATGGGCTTTAAACTTCTTGATGACACTGCGCACGGAAGACACAGGAACATTCAGGTCTCTGGAGATGGACTTGTAGCCTTGAGATTGCTCATGCTTCCTCACAATTTGGTTTCTCAAGTCCTCAGACAGTTCTTTGGTCTTCTTTCTTTTCTCCATGCTCAATGTGGTACACACAAGGACACAGGACAGAGGTTGAGTCAACTTTAATCCATGTTAACTGGCTGCAAGTGTGATTTAGTTATTGCCAACACCTGTTAGGTGCCACAGGTAAGTTACAGGTGCTGTTAATTACACGAATTAGAGAAGCATCACATGATTTTTCAAAGGGTGCCAATACTTTTGTCCACCCCCTTTTTTAGGTTTGGTGTGGAATTATATCCAATTTGGCTTTAGGACAATTCTTTTTGTGTTTTTTTCATTGAAGACAAATTAAATGAAGAGAATAATACCAAAGAATTTGTGATTGCAATCATTTTCAGGAAGAAGCTGAGTATTATCTGACAGAATTGCAGGGGTGCCAATACTTTTGGCCAGCACTGTAGGTGCAGAGCAGTATGGTGGGTGTGTGTATTAGACAGGGAGTGGTATATTGGATATGCATGTAATAAGCGCAGAGCAGTATGGTGGGTGTGTGTATTAGACGCGGAGTGGTATATTGGATATGCATGTAATAGGCGCAGAGCAGTATGGTGGGTGTGTGTATTTGACGCGGAGTGGTATATTGGATATGCATGTAATAGGCGCAGAGCAGTATGTGTGCGTATTAGACGCGGAGTGGTATATTGGATATGCATGTAATAAGCGCAGAGCAGTATGGTGGGTGTGTGTATTAGACGCGGAGTGGTATATTGGATATGCATGTAATAGGCGCAGAGCAGTATGGTGGGTGTGTGTATTAGATGCGGAGTGGTATATTGGATATGCATGTAATAGGCGCAGAGCAGTATGGTGGGTGTATTTGACGCGGAGTGGTATATTGGATATGCATGTAATAGGCGCAGAGCAGTATGTGTGCGTATTAGACGCGGAGTGGTATATTGGATATGCATGTAATAAGCGCAGAGCAGTATGGTGGGTGTGTGTATTAGACGCGGAGTGGTATATTGGATATGCATGTAATAGGCGCAGAGCAGTATGGTGGGTGTGTGTATTAGATGCGGAGTGGTATATTGGATATGCATGTAATAAGCGCAGAGCAGTATTGTGGGTGTGTGAATTAGACGCGGAGTGGTATATTGGATATGCATGTGATAAGCGCAGAGCAGTATGGTGGGTGTGTGTATTAGATGCCGAGTGGTATATTGGATATGCATGTAATAAGCGCAGAGCAGTATGGTGGGTGTGTGTATTAGACGCGGAGTGGTATATTGGATATGCATGTAATAGGCGCAGAGCAGTATGGTGGGTGTGTGTATTAGATGCGGAGTGGTATATTGGATATGCATGTAATAAGCGCAGAGCAGTATGGTGGGTGTGTGAATTTGACGCGGAGTGGTATATTGGATATGCATCTGATAAGCGCAGAGCAGTATGGTGGGTGTGTGTATTAGATGCGGAGTGGTATATTGGATATGCATGTAATAGGTGCAGAGCTGTATGGTGGGTGTGTGTATTAGACGCGGAGTGGTATATTGGATATGCATGTAATAGGGGCAGAGCAGTATGGTGGGTGTGTGTATTAGACAGGGAGTGGTATATTGGATATGCATGTAATAAGCGCAGAGCAGTATGGTGGGTGTGTGTATTAGACGCGGAGTGGTATATTGGATATGCATGTAATAAGCGCAGAGCAGTATGGTGGTTGTGTGTATTAGATGCGGAGTGGTATATTGGATATGCATGTAATAGGTGCAGAGCGGTATGGTGGGTGTGTGTATTAGATGCGGAGTGGTATATTGGATATGCATGTAATAGGTGCAGAGCGGTATGGTGGGTGTGTGTGTATTAGATGCGGAGTGGTATATTGGATATGCATGTAATAGGCGCAGAGCAGTATGGTGGGTGTGTGTATTAGATGCGGAATGGTATATTGGATATGCATGTAATAGGCGCAGAGCAGTATGGTGGGTGTGTGTGTTAGATGCGGAGTGGTATATTGGATATGCATGTAATAAGCGCAGAGCAGTATGGTGTGTGTGTGTATTAGACGCGGAGTGGTATATTGGAAATGCATGTAATAGGTGCAGAGCAGTATGGTGGGTGTGTGTATTAGACAGGGAGTGGTATATTGGATATGCATGTAATAGGTGCAGAGCAGTATGGTGGGTGTGTGTATTAGACAGGGAGTGGTATATTGGATATGCATGTAATAAGCGCAGAGCAGTATGGTGGGTGTGTGTATTAGACAGGGAGTGGTATATTGGATATGCATGTAATAGGTGCAGAGCAGTATGGTGGGTGTGTGTATTAGACAGGGAGTGGTATATTGGATATGCATGTAATAAGCGCAGAGCAGTATGGTGGGTGTGTGTATTAGACGCGGAGTGGTATATTGGATATGCATGTAATAAGCGCAGAGCAGTATGGTGGGTGTGTGTATTAGACGCGGAGTCGTATATTGGATATGCATGTAATAAGCGCAGAGCAGTATGGTGTGTGTGTGTGTATTAGACGCGGAGTGGTATATTGGATATGCATGTAATAAGCGCAGAGCAGTATGGTGGTTGTGTGTATTAGACGCGGAGTGGTATATTGGATATGCATGTAATAAGCGCAGAGCAGTATGGTCGTTGTGTGTATTAGACGCGGAGTGGTATATTGGATATGCATGTAATAAGCGCAGAGCAGTATGGTGGGTGTGTGTATTAGACGCGGAGTGGTATATTGGATATGCATGTAATAAGCGCAGAGCAGTATTGTGGGTGTGTGTATTAGCCGCGGAGTGGTATATTGGATATGCATGTAATAAGCGCAGAGCAGTATGGTGGGTGTGTGTATTAAACGCGGAGTGGCATATTGGATATGCATGTAATAAGCGCAGAGCAGTATGGTGGGTGTGTGTATTAGACGCGGAGTTTTATATTGGATATGCATGTAATAAGCGCAGAGCAGTATGGTGGGTGTGTGTATTAGACACGGAGTGGTATATTGGATATGCATGTAATAAGCGCAGAACAGTATGGTGGTTGTGTGTATTAGACGCAGAGTGGTATATTGGATATGCATATAATAAGTTCAGAGCAGTATGGTGGGTGTGTGTATTAGATGCGGAGTGGTATATTGGATATGCATGTAATAGGCGCAGAGCAGTATGGTGGGTGTGTGTATTAGATGCGGAGTGGTATATTGGATATGCATGTATGAGTGGTATATTGGATATGCATGTAATAGACACAGAGCAGTATGGTGGGTGTGTGTATTAGATGCGGAGTGGTATATTGGATATGCATGTAATAAGCGCAGAGCATTATGGTGGGTGTGTGTATTAGACGCGGAGTGGTATATTGGATATGCATGTAATAAGCGCAGAGCAGTATGGTGGGTGTGTGTATTAGACATTTTTGCATGCAAACACTGATGCAAAATACTGTTCATATACTGTCGGAGGAAAGAAGCCTTAGAGGCATTTGGGGGGGGGGTGTACTAGATGTGGAGCGGTATGGTGGGTGTGTGTGTATTAGAAACGTAGCAGCATGGTTGGTGGGTGGAATTTCACACTATGGCCTGGTAAAGCACCTCAAAATGGAAAAAGCTATATTTTTTGATAAAGCTCCTGTACTTTTCGAATTGTACCTTGAGAGTGACTGCTGCACATGAGACGGAACAGTTGCCGATGCAATCATCGGACTCCCGGCCTATATTGTGTGCTATTCTTCTTAATAAGATACATGCATGATACCTGCTGACCACCGGACAGTTACCAAATGACAGCTGCCATCTTTCCCATGTTGTTCATGATTGCCATTTAATTTGCAGGCTTGGCTGCATGTATATGGAAGCAGGGTCGGACTGGGGTGTCTGAGGCCCACAGGGAGAACTGATTCTAGGGGCCCACCTACAGCCATATGCAAATATCTGCTATCCGCTATCCCTGTTATAGTGGAGCATTGACTGGCGGCTCCGGCACATCTACTGTGCGACACTAACTGGGATGTACAATTACGGTAGTTTGCATTAAAGGGCTTCTTTGGTTAAAACAAGTTATCACCGATCCATGGGCTCTACAGGATAGGTGATAACTTATTGATCGTTTGGGTCCGAACATTGGAAAACGCGCCTATCGGAAGAATGGAGAAGTTTTATCCCTGACAGGACACTTATCCCCATTTTAAAATGCAGCGACAGCTGGGACGTCTGACCGCAGCTCCATTCATTCTCTTGGGGGCTTCCAAAAAAGAGCAGCGCCCACAGCCACTGAAGGAATGAATGGATCAGTGGTCGCATCTCACATGCCGCTCCAGTCTAATGGGGAGAAAAGCTCCACATTCTGCCAATTGTGTCCCAGCAGTCAGACCCCCACCAATCAATATTATCACTGATCCTGTGGAGAGGTGATTACTTGTTTTCACCGGAGAACCCCTGTAAGTGCATCTCTGCTGCTCTGGTCCAAGTATTTAATCTCTAAAGCCACGGCCCCACTATCAGTATTTGGTCAGTATCCGGTCAGTATTTTTTTTCAGGAGTGGGAGCCAAAACCAGGTGAGGAACAATCAGAGAAAAGGTAGAATAGAAACAAGTCACCAATTCTGCATTTATCACCCACTAATTGTTTTGGCAGGGACTCCTGAGAAAAAATACTAACCAAATACTAATGGTGGGGCCACATATTACAACCCCAAAGTGACCAAATACCACAATACTGATCATGAATACAAACCACAATATTAACAAGACTGTTATTACCACCAGCGACATTATACACAGGAGCTCTGTATATAGTGTCAGTGTACAGGTAACACAGTGATCACCAGTGACATTATACACAGGAGCTCTGTATATAGTGTCATTGTACAGGTAATACAGTGATCAGTGATATTATACACAGGAGCTCTGTATATAGTGTCAGTGTACAGGTAACACAGTGATCACCAATGACATTATAAACAGCAGCTCTGTATATAGTGTACAGGTAATACAGTGGTCACCAGTGACATTATACACAGAAGCTCTGTATATAGTGTATTCGTAATACAGTGATCACCAGTGACATACAGAGGAGCTGCCCCCCATATATCCATCCTGCCCACCCACTTTTGCCTGGGTCCAGCCAGGGCCCCCCCTTGTGTGTCCAGCCAGGGCCCCCCCTTGTGTGTCCAGCCAGGGCTCCCCCTTGTGTGTCCAGCCAGGGCTCCCCCTTGTGTGTCCAGCCAGGGCCCCCACTTGTGTGTCCAGCCAAGGCCCCCCCCTTGTGTGTCCAGCCGGCCCCCCCCTTGTGTGTCCAGCCGGGCCCCCCCTTGTGTGTCCAGCCAGGGTTCCCCTCGTGTATCCAGCCAGGGCTCCCGCCTCGTGTATCCAGCCTGGGCTCCCCCCTTGTGTGTCCAGCTTGGCCCCCCCTCGTGTGTCCAGCCAGGGTTCCCCCTCGTGTGTCCAGCCGGGGTTCCCCCTCGTGTGTCCATCCGGGGTTCCCCCTCGTGTGTCCAGCTGGGCCCCCCCTTGTTTGTCCAGCCAGGGTTCCCCCTTGTGTGTCCAGACAGGACCCCCCCTTGTGTGTCCAGTTGGCTCCCCCTTGTGTGTCCAGCCAGGCTACCCCCTTGTGTGTCCAGCCAGGCTACCCCCTTGTGTGTCCAGCCGGGCCCCCCTTGTGTGTCCAGCCAGGGTTCCCCCTTGTGTGTCCAGCCAGGGTTCCCCCCCCTGTGTGTCCAGCCAGGACCCCCCCTTTGTGTCCAGTCGGCTAACCCCTTGTGTGTCCAGCCAGGCTACCCCCTTGTGTGTCTGTCCAGCTGGGCCCCCCCTTGTGTGTCCAGCTGGCCTTCCACTTGTGTGTCCAGCTGGGCCCCCCCTTGTGTGTCCAGCCAGGGGCCCAGACCATTACATACACACACACACACACCTCTTACCTTCCTGCGCTCCCTTGCGGTGTCCTCCTTCTCCTGAGTTGCGCACCTCCTTCACAGCAGGCGCATGATGATGACATAGGCCGGCCGGCGAAGGGAGACGTGCAGCTTCAGCTGCTTCACTGGGACGTGAGCCGTGGTGGTTCAGGTAATGAACGCCACGTGCGCGCGTCCCTGCATACACTGTGCCTGCGCTTTTAAAGGGCCCGTGCCCCTTAAAACCGCAGGATTTTTTTTTTGCTCTCTTCTCCCCCCTCTCCTCTGCAGCAGGGGGCGGGGCCCACCGGGAAAATTCCCGGTATCCCGCCAGCCCAGACCGACCCTGTATGGAAGGGTTCGCTTGAAAGTGTTTTGGCTAAACTAGCAATGGACTTACAACTATCAAAGGTGTATGGGCAACTTTCACACAAAACCAGTAGAAATGTATTGTCTAGAAACTTGAATGTAGAAATTTCAACTGAGGTGAAATTGTGAAAAAAAATCCTGCAAATACACCATTGTTTTTCAGGTTTAGTTTTTACGTTGTTCATTGTACAGTAAAAATGACCTGGCAACATAATAATCCAGGTCAGCAAGAGTACGGCAATACCAAAGTTGTATAGTTTTATTTATATTTTAGTGGTGAAAAAAATTCTAAAATTTGTAAAAAGTCTTTTATTTTTCTGTTAAGCTGTTTGAGGGCTTTTTTTTTGCATGCCGAGTTGACGTTTTTATGGGGTACATACACATTGATCACTTTTTTGTTGCATTTTTTTTTAAGGAAACTGTTGGCTGTAAAAACTCAAGTCATTTTCAGCCTTCAACATATATTTTAAATAATTTTGTGTTTTGATAGACGGGACTTTTATGAACACTAATTGATACTAATTATATTTTTAGTATTAATATTACTATTATTTTTACTTCTTTATTTTAAAACTGGGAAAAAGGAGTAATTTAAATTTTTTTTTAAACTTTTTTATTTTTATTTTGTAGTCCCCCTTGGGAACTTTAAACTATAGTGTTGCACTATATTGTACTATAGTACAGTATTGTACTATATTGTAATATAGTATTGCAGTATGCAATATAATTTATGGTCACCTTTGAAGTTCAACCTATAGCTGAGCTTCAGAGGAATACTAGGATGGTGGCGACAGGATTTGCGATGTAATGAATGGTCTGAAGAAAATACGTTGTATTCCTGTGTCTTTCATCCGGAAACATCTTGAAAATCTCTTCCCAGAATGGCTGAACTTGGAACCCTTGGCAATCGGTCAGAACAGATTATCTCCAGCTGAAAGATCCTGTCACCTTACTGGCGGACTCAGTATTGTGGTGAATAGGATCAAATTGTTCCAAACTGAAGGTGAAATGGGAGAACTTCAGACTCTAGGCCAGGGGTCTCAAACTCGGCTGGGTATATGGGCCGCACATGGAAAAAATTTGAATTTGGGGGGCCGCATTCTTTGTTCAATGTGACATTTTTAGTGATACCATTTTTTTTGTATACACCTTTTGAACATTTTTGCAGTGTTTATTTTTTTATGGCTTGGGTCGTTATGGATGTGGCGATAATAAACGTGCACTTTTTTGTGTTTACTTTAGTTTACATATAAAACAGCATTTTTAGTGCCCAATATTTTTTCATGCTTTATTTTATTTTTTATTTTTTTTACAATTTTATTTCCCCCAATTGGCCACATACAGTAATATTGTCTTACAATTAGCATCATATAGTAATAATGGAAAACATCTTGTAGTAATGTTCCCCATCCAAGTCCCCATCTTGTACTAATGTGCCCCATCCAGGTCCCCATCCTGTGGCTATGTGCCCCATCCAGGTCCCCATCCTGTGGCAACGTTCCCCATCCTGGTGCCCATCTTGTACTAATGTGCCTCATCCAGGTCCCCATCTTGGGGCTATGTGCCCCATCCAGGTCCCCATCCTGTGGCAATGTGCCCCATCCAGGTCCCCATCTTGTGGCAATGTGCCCCATCCAGGTCCCCATCTTGTGGCTATGTGCCCCATCCAGGTCCCCATGTTGTGGCTCTGGTCCCCATCTTGTGGCTCTGTGCCCCATCCAGGTCCCCATCTTGTGGCTATGTGCCCCATCCAGGTCCACATCTTGAGGCTCTGTGCCCCATCCAGGTCCCCATCCTGTGGCTATGTGCCCCATCCAGGTCCCCTCTTGTGGCTATGTGCCCCATCCAGGTCCCCATCTTGAGGCTCTGTGCCCCATCCAGGTCCCCATCCTGTGGCTATGTGCCCCATCCAGGTCCCCTCTTGTGGCTATGTGCCCCATCCAGGTCCCCATCTTGTGGCTATGTGCCCCATCCAGGTCCCCATCTTGTGGCTATGTGCCCCATCCAGGTCCCCTCTTGTGGCTATGTGCCCCATCCAGGTCCCCATCTTGTGGCTATGTGCCCCATCCAGGTCCCCATCTTGTGGCTATGTGTCCCATCCAGGTCCCCATCTTGTGGCTATGTGTCCCATCCAGGTCCCCATCTTGTGGCTATGTGTCCCATCCAGGTCCCCATCCTGTGGCTATGTGCCCCATCCAGGTCCCCATCCTGGGGCTATGTGCCCCATCTTGTGGCTATGTGCCCCATCCAGGTCCCCATCTTGTGGCTATGTGCCCCATCCAGGTCCCCTCTTGTGGCTCTGTGCCCCATCCCGGTCCCCATGTTGTGGCTCTGTGCCCCCTGTGCTGTTCTTCACACACATAAAATAGAAAAAAAAAAAGATGATTCTCACCTGTCCTCCGTTCCCTCGGCGGCCTTCCTGCAGATGTGGCCCGCAGGCACCACAGAGTCCGACCCCTTGACGATCCCGACCTGGTCCAGGAGGAGCCGCCGACAGCAGCGCTGCATTGCCGCACAGAGACTGTCTCCCAGCACAGCATTTTCAATGTCAGCCGCCGGCCAATCAGAGGCCAGCAGCTGACATCTGCATATGGCAATGACGTCATACTCGCTGCGTCGACACGCAGATATCAGCTGCTGGCCTCTGATTGGCCAGCGGCTGGCATTGGAAATGCAGTGCTGGGAAACAGTCTCTGTGTGGCAATTCAGCGCTGCTGTCGGCGGCTCCTCCTGGACCAGGTCGGGATCGTCAAGGGGTCTGTGCCTGCGGGCCGCATAAAGCAGCCTCAGGGGCCGCATGCGGCCCGCGGGCCGCGTGTTTGAGACCCCTGCTCTAGGCGAAGAGAGAGAGAGTTCTAGCTATAGGAATGACTCTTTCCTCCACTAAAGGGAAGTTCCTTGTGCCTGTGTCCATTTCTCCTAGTTCCTCTGTGTTCATGGGACAAACAATTATTGATTCTGGAGCAGCAGGGTGTTTTATGGACTTCTTTCTGGCCAAAAGGCTGAAAATTCCTTTAGTTTTCTTAGAATGGCTCAACAATTCCAGGTGGTCGTATCCAATTCCAGATAGTGAAACTAACTCTTCAGATTGGCACCAGGGCTGTGGAGTCGGTATAAAATGGACCGACTCCGACTCCTAAAATATATAATAAATTGGGTACAGTAGTTCAATGCAGAATGTGCTGAATATTTTTTTCATAGGAATTTGGAAAAGTTATGAAATGTCCTATAAATGGCTGTTCTATTCCTGATCTAAGGCATTCACACACAGCGTTTTTGCTGCGTTTTTTGAGGATACGTTTTTCAGATGCAAAAGCAGATCAGCTTTTTAAAAAACCACATCACCTGAAAGGTTTTTGAGCTCATAGATAATGTTTTCAATAGCAAAAGCAGATTAGAAAAACGCCGCACAAACTGACATGCTCATTCTTTGTGAGGATCCGTTTTTGAGCCCAAAAACGGATCCTCACAAAACGATGTGTCTGAATGTCATATCTTGAAACCCATTGACTTTGCTGGGATGCCCAGAGTCACTGCATTTTACTGCAAAAAAAGGATCCGCAAAAACGCTGTGTGTGAATCATGGCCGTAGCCAGCGAGGGGCGGGGGGGCAGCTGCCCCCCCCCCCCTAGAAGCAGGGCACGCACCTATCAAAACTAACTTGTATGCTGCAGTGCTCCCGTCCTGCACCGGCTCCAGACTGCAGGGGGCAATCTCCCCTCTTCTGTCCTGTCTTCTGCCGTCTTCACCAGAGAGAGGAGGGGGAGGGGTGCCTGCCCTGCACAGGATCTGATTCCTGGGCCCCGAGCTGGAGAAAGTGAAAGTACTACTGCTCATCTCTGTCACAGGAAGGTAACTAATGCTAATATTGTAGGTGATTATTATGTGCTCTCTGTACAATGTGTGAACCATATGTGTGATATGTGCAATGTACTATTTGCTGTCTGTAGCTGTCATCTGTCTATCACACTCTATATATCCCTCCATGTATTCATCTATCTATCCATCCCTCTATCTATCCATCTATCTATCCCTCCATCTATCCGTTCATCTATCCTTTCATTTATCCCTCTATCTATCTATCCATTCTTTCATCTATCCCTCTAGCTATCCATCCATATGGCTATCTATCATCTATCTATCCATATATTTATCCATCCCTGTATCTATCTGTTTACCTATCCATCCCTCTATTTATCTATCCATCCCTCTATTTACCTATCAATCCTTCTATTTACCTATCCATCCTTCTATTTATCTATCTATCCATCCATCCATCCCTCCCTCTATCTATCTATCTATCTATCTATCTATGACTTTATCTATCCTATCTATCCATCCCTTCAACTATCTATGACTTTATTTATCCTATCTATCCATCCCTTCATCTATCCCTCCATCTATCCATCCATATGGCTATCTATCATCTATCTATCCATATATTTATCCATCCATATATATTCAGCTCTGGCTCAGGATAGCACGCATGCTGGGTCACGCGTGCAACAGACTTTAAGTGCAATAGCTTAAAGTGCGTTTAATAAGCAGTTATACAATGTCACGAAGCTGACACTCATCTCTCCTCTTTTCTTCATACAGGTATTTCATCCATCCATCTGTTTGTGTGATGTCTGGGTGTGAACGGGGTCATATTCTAGCAAGATTTCTTCATGGTATTTCATCCATCCATCCGTTTGTGTGCTGTCTGGGTGTGAACAGGGTCATATTCTAGCTAGATTTCTTCATGGTATTTCATCCTTCCGTTTGTGTGCTGTCTGGGTGTGAACGGGGTCATATTCTAGCAAGATTTCTTCATGGTATTTCATCCATTGCTGCTGGTTTTTTTTTGTTTTGTTTTTTTGGCTCTGTTTTGAAGTGTTCAAAGCTTTCTTTTTCACTGTTTTATGGCCCTCTGTTGTATATTGGTTTGTTTACCCTGCATAGCATTGCCTGCTCTGGCCTTGTGCTAATTGGCTAATTACTCAATTGGTGCAACATGTTAGCAGCAGACATTTCAATTCATATATATTCAGATCTGGCTCAGGATAGCACGCATGCTGGGTCACGCGTGCAACAGACTTTAAGTGCAATAGCTTAACGTGCGTTTAATAAGCATTTATACAATGGCAGTTAGACAGGGCAGGAGACAGGTAAGGTGTATAAGATATTCATACAAACATACTGCTTCTTGGTCAGATGTATTGCATTATGCATTGGTCATAGCAATCTGCTTCTTACTTGTTTTAACTTCTGCTTTCTCTCATCTCGTCCGCCCTTTAACATATTCTGTGCACTCACTCCATATCCACCCCTCCCTTCTCCCCTCTCCCATGTATAACTCTGAGGCTCTACTGACCTTTCTCACCCACTCCAAACCATCCACCACCTCCATACAGCACTCAAAATGTTCATACAAATCATTGCACCACCTGCTCTTTCTCTTTTTTCTCCTTCTCCTAGTCGCTGGCGACATCTCCCCCAACCCTGGGCCTCCCTCCACTAGCATACACCACCCTTCTCCAGCTGCATATAGAAACCCTGTTAGTCTTATTAACATTCAGTGCATGCCCTCTCCTATCGCTTTCCATTGCTCTCTCTGGAACGCACGGTCTGTGTGTAATAAACTAACTTACATTCACGATTTTTTCCTCTCTAATTCCCTTAACCTTCTGGCTATTACAGAAACCTGGATCCAACATTCAGACACCACCGCAGCTGCTGCTCTCTCATTTGGTGGGCTGAAATTTTCACATACTGCCAGACCTGAGAATAGACAGGGTGGAGGTGTTGGTTTGCTCCTTTCACCACAATGTGCTTTCCAGGTCATCCCCCCAGTTCCCTCACTTATGTTTCCTTCCTTTGAAGTGCACACCGTCAGACTCTTCAAACCCTTCTTCCTGCGAGTGGCGGTTGTGTATCGCCCTCCAGGCTCCTCCCGCCAGTTCCTGGATCACTTTGCCACCTGGCTTCCTCACTTTCTATCCTGTTACATCCCCACCATCATCATGGGAGACTTTAATATCCCCATCAATGATCCCCTCTCCCAATCTGCCTCTCATCTACTTTCTCTAACCTCCTCATTCGGACTCTCACAATTTACTAATTCTCCTACTCATGAAGACGGGAATACTCTGGACCTGGTTTTCTCCAGTCTCTGCTCGCTGCATGACTTTACTAACTCCCCTCTCCCGCTCTCTGACCACAACCTTCTTTCCTTCTCTGTCAAGAACCGTCTCCTCACCCGTGACATCCCCACTTACCACACTTATAGGAACACATGTACCATTAATACCCAGCAGCTTATGGGCAATCTCCACACATCTTTAGCCCCCATCTCCTCCCTCTCCTGTCCAGACTTAGCATTGTCACACTACAATAATACACTGAAGAGTGCCCTAGATGAAGCCACACCTTCTACACGCAGAAAGACCCGACACAGACAACGGCAGCCCTGGCACACAATGCAAACACTCTTTCTTCAGCATTGCTCTAGGTGTGCTGAGCTGCAGTGGAGAAAATCTCTTTTAGCAGAGGACTTCATCCACTATAAATTCATGCTCAAAACCTATAACTCTGCCCTTCATCTGGCCAAACAATCCTACTTCACCACTCTCATCACTTCACTGTCCAACAATCCAAAACAACTTTTTGAAACCTTAAACTCCCTGCTGAAACCTAAAGCTCAGGCCCCCACCCCCAACCTCAGCGGGGAGGATCTGGCTACTTATTTCCTAGAAAAAATCAATCACATCCATCAGGACATCTCAGCCCAATCTCCTCAGTTCCTGGATCCCCGTCCCTGCCGCACTTCAAGCTCACTAGCCATCTTTGAGCCAGCTACAGAAGAAGAAGTTACCCAGCTCCTCATTTCTTCTCTACCTACAACCTGCAGCAGTGACCCCATTCCTTCACATCTCCTGCAGTCTCTCTCACCGGTGGTCACCACTCACCTGACTAAAATATTTAACCTCTCTCTATCTTCAGGTATCTTTCCCTCCTCATTTAAACATGCCATCATAACCCCTTTACTTAAAAAGCCATCCCTGGACCAGAACTGCTCTGCTAACTACAGACCTGTCTCTAACCTTCCTTTCATCTCTAAACTCCTGGAACGCTTGGTCCACTACCGTCTAATCCGCTATCTCTCAGATAACTCTCTCCTCGACCCTCTACAATCTGCTTTCCGCTCCTTACACTCCACTGAAACTGCCCTCACTAAAGTCTCTAATGACCTACTAACAGCCAAATCCTAAGATCACTACTCCCTGCTGATTCTCCTGGATCTCTCCGCCGCATTTGACACTGTGGATCACCAGCTCCTCCTCACTATGCTCCACTCTATAGGCCTCAAGGAAACCGTTCTCTCCTGGTTCTCCTCCTACCTCTCTGACCGCTCCTTCACTGTATCTTTTTCCGGCTCCTCTTCCTCTCCTCGTCCCCTTACTATCGGAGTTTCGCAGGGCTCAGTCCTAGGCCCCCTCCTCTTCTCTCTATACACTGCCCCTATTGGAGAAACAATCAGCAGATTTGGGTTCCAGTATCATCTCTATGCTGACGACACCCAACTATTCGACACTAACCTTTCCTTTAACCCCCCATATCCAATCACTCACTCCCTCCTGCCACCTGCATCTTAAAAACATCTCCAGAATCCAACCTTTTCTCACCTTTGAAACTGCTAAAACTCTTACTGTTGCTCTTATTCACTCTCGTCTGGACTACTGCAACTCTCTTCTGATCGGTCTCTCACTTTCCAAACTTTCTCCTCTCCAATCCATCCTGAATGCGGCAGCCAGGATCGTATTTCTGTCCAGCCGCTTCACCGGTGCCTCCATCTTGTGCCAGTCTTTACACTGGTTGCCGTTCCGCCTCAGGGTCCAATATAAACTCATCACACTCACCCACAAAGCTCTCCACAGTTCTGCACCGCCTTATATCTCCTCTCTCATCTCTGTCTATCGCCCTACACGTGCCCTCCGTTCTAATGGAATAAATAGACTGCATTCACCACATCTTCTTAAGGTGCAGGCTTTATTTTCAAGTGTAGGGGTGTGCAGTATGAGGTTCTGCAGCAGCTGAGGTGTGCAGTATGAGGTTTTGCAGAACAGTATGAGATTCTGCCCCCCCCCAGTTTTGATCCTGGCTACGCCCATGGTGTGAATGTAGCCTGAGGATCTAGGCTTTGTCTTAGCTGAGATAAGCCAGTGCTGCACTCCAGCACCAGTGAAGCTCCTCCTCTAAAGACAAGGGTAAAAAGTAATCACACTCAGAAAGAAGTAAGGCCTGCACTCATCTCAGAAGAATTGCTAGAGTGAACAGGATAACAAGATTAAGGTAATTACTTCTTAAAGCATATTTAAACTTTCAATAAACTGTGCATAAATCAATAGTCCAGTATACTGTATGTTCTCTCTGTATGCTTGATGCTTGTTTGTTTTTTCTTTGAGCTCATATACTTTTGGGAAGCTAGCTTCTATACAATATACATACAATATACAGGGAAAATACAGCAACAGGATTGATGAGGACTTATATGAGGACTTGTATAGGTATAGAAGCCAAAACATCAAGTTATTAGCTCTGTTATCAGTTTCTTTGTTCCTGGAGTATGATACACAACAAACTTGCTCCCTCCCTCCTCCCCTCTTCATAGACTGTGAAGCATTTAGTGAGCTGTACCCTAAGAAAAGCCTGAGATTGGAAATTCAAACTAAAGCTATCTAATAACATATTTTACAAACTTTATATTTGTCATCTGTACTATTGATTTATGCAAAGTTTGTTTTATTTCTATCTAAAATTATACAGTGGGGAAAGTATGTATTTGATACACTGTCGAGAACGGAGAAGAAGAATGGAGAGGTCTGAAATTTTAATCATAGGTACACTTCAACTGAGAGAAACAGAATCTACAGGAAATGTCTGACCTCTAATTGCAAACAAAGGTATCAAATACGTATTTCAAGCAATAAAATGCATATTATTTAAATCATACAATGTGGTTTTCTGGTTTTCTTTTAGTCTGTCTCTCACAGGTGAAGTGTACAATTGCAGACCTCTCCATTCTTTGTAGGTGGGAAAACTTGCAAAATTGTCAGTGTATCAAATTCTTATTTTCCCCACTGTACTGGTTCCCTGTTCTTGACGTCGGCGGTCGCGTGACCTGTCACATGACTCAATGATGTCATCGCAGGTCCTTCACACCACCGCGAGACACCGGGGAGACCGAACGGACCGGAGAAGGAGACCGAGGGCCATCAGAAGGTAAGTATAATCTTTATTTTTTTACCATTCTTATTCTTTTTTTTTTTAAACTATTACTTGGTCACACTATATAAATCCATGCCGGTTGCATGGATTTATGTAGTGTGACCAAGTTGTCAAGCACTTTTCCAAGTGATGCTAAAATCGCTTGGAAAAGCGCTTGATAACCCACATGCAGAAATGCATGCAAAAATGCTTGACAAACACTTCTACCTGGTGGGAAAAACGCATGTAAAAACCGCATGCGTTTTTCCTGCCAGGGAGATGCGGAAAAAATCTGCAGCATTTCTGCATCGTGGGCACACAGCCTTACAACGCTTCCACCCAGAAGTTTTCAAAGCTGTGACTGAGAAAGATAACAGCAGCACCAAGAAACCCGCGCCCAGCACTTCCTGCCAGGCAAAGGAGGAGGAAAGAGCATCTCAAACATCATTAACAAGATATTTTGTAATGACAGCAGATATGTTTAAAAGACAGCTCATACAGCTTGTTGTGAAGGACGGTGTACCATTATCATTATTTGCACGACCAGCTTTTACAGCTCTTAATGGAGAAATGGCCCGCAAACTTGGTGTTTCTCTGGAAAGAGAAAGTATTAGAAAATTAGTGATTGAAGAAGCCCTTAAACAAAAGGAAGATCTTAAAAAGACTCTCAAAAGACGCTTCATGTTTCTTAAAATGGATGCTTTACGCGTCACAGAGTGAACTATTTTGCCATCAATGTTCGATATGTTTGTGACAACAAAGAAATTGTTACCAAGACACTGGCAGTAAAAGATACTAAAGCTCATCACACCAGCCAGTTTCTCAAGGCCTTAGTGGAAAAAGTTCTGCAAGATTACGAACTCAAAAAAAGAACAGGTTCTTGCTATTGTAACGGACAATGCTTCAAACATGATAAGTTCAATTAAACTGATGAATGAGAGGAATGAACAACAGCTAGAAGAAAATGTAGGATTCAGTATGTTTAAGATGGAAGGCCACAGTGCTGTTCATGTAACTGAGGAACAAACAGATATTACAACAGAAGAACAGCAAAATTATACTTTAGAAATAGATGATCTTGTTGAAGCTGCTTCAAAAGACTTTCCTATTCATCACATGCGCTGTGTTGTGCACACGCTTCAGCTGGCAATAAGAGATAGTCTGCAAGAGGGACATGCTGGAAATCTGATTGGAAAAGTGAGGAAATTGGTTATTGCCGCCAGAACCCCTAAAATTGATTCCATCTTGAAGAGACGTGCTGGGAAAGGGGCAATTGTCGATCAAGCCACTCGGCGGGGCAGCACTTATTTAATGATTGAGCGATTGCTTGAACTAAAACGGTTTCTTATAGATATGGCGAACCCTCAGGTAACCCTAAATGAAGGTCAATGGACACAGGTGGCTGAATTAAAGGAATTGCTTAATCACCCATTTACCGTGACTAAAAAATTACAAGCTGAGGATTTAACTCCTGGCATTTTCATAAGGGAGTGGAAGAACTTGCTATTTTGCCTGTCCCAAAGAGGAGGTTTAATCGCAGATGGCATTTCTGCTTCAATGAAACAGAGAGAGACACAGCTATTGGAAAATAAAATTTTTCTGGCAGCTGTTTACGTGGACCCAAGTCATCGTATACTGCTTGATGATCAACAGCTTACTAAAGGAAAAGAAGCTCTGACTGAGGTAGCAGTTAGGGTGAGTGGCCTACAGGAGGACTGCCAGGCGCAAGAGGACTTGGGTCCTGACAGTGCTACTGCTGCCATATCTTCATCCTCATCAGATGAGGAGTTTGACTTTGACAAGTATTTGGATGACATGGAGCAGGCAAAGCTTTGCCGCAAGGATAAAGATTTCACTCCATCTCCTATAGCAAGCAGATTGACCATATTTCAGCAAAATGTTTCACTTGCTCTCAAAGAAATAGAAAAATTCAACCGTTCATCAAAACTGATTGTGCATGAGGCAATTCCTTTATACCCGGAAATTGTTAGAGATGTTGCCCATGTGGTTACGGCTTTGCCTCCAACCCAAGTTAGTGTAGAGAGGTTGTTCTCTAGCCTTAAAATTATTAGGTCAGATTTGAGGTAATCTATGAAGGAGGATCTGAGGGAGGCAATTCTATTTCTTAGAACAAATTCATAGACTGCACAAATGTTATTTAGTATGTTTTTGTTGAAAACTGTTTTTTGCCACTTACATAGTTTATTACATAGTGTTTTTTATATATATATATATATATATAATGTAATCGATATTACATAGTGCATTACATATTTACAATTTATTACAGTTTTTTGTGTTTTAAAGTTGTATTCCAATAAATATATATTATGTTCTATCTAAATATCTTCATTATTGTATCATAAAAATGATTAAATGTATGATGTTCACATTGCACTACAATAAATTTTTTCACTTAAATATAAGCAATATATGTGGGAGTCGTGGAGTTGGAGTCGGTGTAAGGGAAATGTCGGAGTCGCAGGTTTGACTTACCGACTCCACAGCCCTGATTTTGGCACACTACACGTTGAGGACATTTCTTTTTTAATTTTGCCACTTCCTGATGCATCGGTGCTTCCGTGTCTACAGCTGTGTGCTCCGGTCATTGACTGATTGTCCGACCAGATCGCCTAATGGAGATCATCTTGTTTTCATGCTCTGCATCTGCTGACTCTAAATTTTCTGCCTCTTATCAGAACTTCACAGATGTGTTCTCCAGGCATTGGGCCAAACAGAACCGCAGGAAAGATGTGACTGAGCCTGAGTGTGACCTATATTTTATTGGTCCAGTGTGGTAATAAAAAAAAAATGGGAAAAGCAGACACTTATTTTTCCACCAATATTACCAGATATCAGCAAAAAAAAAAGAGAACATCTGACAGTGACATAAAAATAAAGCCCCATGTATTGCGGGGAAAAAAAGACGAGAAAAATGTTACAGTTCTTTAAACTGTATGTATAAGAAAAAACGAAAATTTACCTGGTCAGTGATTGGAGTAAATAGCCTCGTCTTGAAATGATTAAACAAACAAACAAAATACAGCAATCTCTGTAAGTGGTAAGATATATGCAAACATTGAATAGACGGATTTTGGTAAGACCTTACCTGTAAAATCCTTTTCAGCGAGGGAAGGAAGGGAGACACAGTCATTATAAGTGGGTAGGTGGAGCCCACATAGGATAGAACACCTCAGATTAAAAAAGAGTGTTGTCCGGCCCCTCCAGCTTGGGCTCCTCCTACTCCAGCTCTCCAGTCCGTACACAAGCTAAGGAAGAGCAAATATCACCAGCGGAGCAACATAACCCCTTCTGAAGAACTTCAGAGAAAAAACAAGAGACAGGTTATGCATATAACAGAAAAACCACACAGTCCCAGGTACTACTCACTGGACCTGACCACTGAGATGAGCTGGCAATGCTGGAACAGAGCCTTAGCGCGCCGACCTCAGCCCAGATAATCGCTATCAGAGAAGGGTCACGCTGCATCTGAAAACACAGCAACACACTTCTGCCATGGGAGGGAGCTGTGTCTCCCTTCCTTCCCTCGCTGAAAAGGATTTTACAGGTAAGGTCTTACCAAAATCCGTCTTTCAGCAGCAGATGGAAGGAAGGGAGACACAGTCATTACTAGTGGGACGTCCCAAAGCAGTCCAAAAATTAAGGGTGGGAAAAAACCAACAGAGGCAGAATCCCAACAACCTAGAAAAATGCGCAACTAGCGCTAAATACAAGTTAACGATAACTTAAACTACAGCCGCCTGCAGGACCCTACGTCCTAAGGCTGCATCAGCGGAAGCACTGACGTCCACCTTATAAAACTTTGTAAAAGTGTGGACGGAGCGCCAGGTAGCCGCCCGGCAGAGTTGAGCTGCCGAGGCCCCTTGATGAAAAGCCCACGATGAACCCACAGCTCTCGTGGAGTGAGCTCGAATCTTAATTGGACAAGATTCGCCCTTGAGTCGGTAAGCCTCTAAAATGGCCGACCGAATCCATCGAGCTATAGTGTCCTTGGAAGCTCGTTGACCACGCCGACGACCTGCTGGAATCACAAACAGAGAGTCCGATTTCCGAAAACCTTGAGTAATAGACAAATAGAACTTCAAAGCCCGCACTAAATCCAATGAGTGCAAGGCCCGTTCCTTCGCATTCCTCGGTTCCGGACAGAGCGAGGGCAACACAATATCCTGGTTAACATGAAATTGTGACACCACCTTAGGTAGAAAGTCGCCCCGTGTGCGAAGCACCACGCGATCCGGGAGAAACTCCAGAAAAGGAGGCGAGCAAGAAAGAGCCGCCAGTTCAGAAACCCTTCTCAAAGAGGTGACTGCCACTAAAAAGGCAACCTTCCAAGAAAGCAAAGAAAGGCTAACGGAGTCCATAGGCTCAAAAGGCCCATGTTGAAGAGCCTCCAAGACCAGATTGAGCCGCCAAGGGGACACAAGCGCCTTCCGCGGCGGAAACTGACGGGTTACCCCGCGAAAAAAGGAACGAACGTCCCTACGCGAGGCGATAGCCTTCCGAAACAGCAAGGACAAAGCAGAAACCTGACCCCTCAGAGTGCTAACTGCCAAACCCTTGTCCAGGCCATACTGCAAAAAGGCCAACAAATTGGGAATGGAAAAAATCCTCGGGTTCCTTGAAGAACCCGAACACCATGAAAAGAAGGCCTCCCAAGTCTTGTGATAGATCCTAGTAGTGGCAGGACCCCTGGCAGCTCGCAGAGTGGCAATGACTTCGGCTGAAAAACCTTGACGAGTCAAGATTTCGGTCTCAAGAGCCACGCCGTCAAACGCAGAGACTTCAGGTCCGGATGACGAACGGGCCCTTGGGTTAACAGGTCCGGGCGAAGAGGGAGAGGAAGTGGAGGCGCAGCCAGAAGCGACACCAGCGTCGAGAACCACGTCCTCCTTGGCCAGTCTGGGGCTACTAACATAGCCGGGACTCTTTCCAGTCTGATCCGACGCAACACCAGAGGAAGTAAGGATATCGGCGGGAACACATAGATTAGCTCGAATTGGTCCCACGGAGCCACCAGAGCATCCACCGCCACAGCCTTCGGGTCCTTGTACCTGGACATGAACGTCGGTAACTTGGTGTTGAACCTTGATGCCATCAAATCCACTTGAGGAGTTCCCCAACGGGAGCACAGCTGTGAAAAAATTTCTGGGTGAAGACTCCATTCTCCGGGATCCACCTTCTCGCGACTGAGGAAGTCCGCCGTGATATTCTGAACTCCCGGAATGTGAATCGCAGAGATGGCTGGCACCTTGGCCTCGGCCCATACCAGGATCCGAGACACTTCCATCATGAGCCTGGAGCTCCTCGTTCCACCTTGATGGTTGATATACGCGACCGCCGTCGCGTTGTCTGTCTGCACTCGGACTGGCAGACCGTTTAAAGGGACCGTCCAGTGTTGGAGGCAAAGGAAAATCGCCCTCAATTCCAGGATGTTGATCGGCAGGACAGACTCTTCCGACAACCATACTCCCTGAATCCAGAGATCGTTCCAGACACCCCCCCAGCCTGACAGGCTGGCATCGGTGGTTATGACCGACCACCTCGGAAGGAGGAAGGACTTCCCCAGGGATAACGCTTCCGGACGTAACCACCATTCTAGAGACTCTCGCACCCTGTGGGAGATGATGACACTGCGATCCAGCGAAGCCTGTGATCGATCCCAACGGTTCAGAATGAGCATTTGGAGAGTCCTGGAATGAAATTGGGCAAACGGAAGTGCCTCCATTGACGCCACCATCAAACCCAAAAGGCGCATACACCTTCGAAGGGACATTGCTGTCGAAGACTTCATAACCTGTACATGTCGAAGAAGACTTGCTTGCTTGTCTGGAGGCAGGGACACCACTGCTCGTACCGTGTCGAAATGCATCCCCAAAAACAGGATTGACTGCGACGGTTCCAGAGACGACTTCTTCCAATTGACCAGCCACCCGAAGTCCTCCAGGAGCTGAAGGGATAGATTGCGAGCCGTCACCGCCTCCTCCTTTGAGGACGCCACAATCAAAAGGTCGTCCAGGTAGGGAAGAACCGTAACCCCCTGTCTTCGAAGGATCGCCATGAGAGGTGCCAGAATTTTTGTAAAAACTCTGGGCGCCGAGGCCAACACGAATGGTAGGGCCACAAACTGGAAATGGTCCTGACCTATGGCAAAACGAAGGAAGCGTTGGTGGGCCCTTCCGACGGGAACATGCAAATAAGCGTCGCGAATGTCGATTGACACCAAAAAGTCGTTCTGCGACAGGGCCGCCACAACCGAGCGAAGCGACTCCATGCGGAATTTCCGGGTGCGGACATGCCGATTCAATCTTTTGAGATCCAGAATGGGGCGAAATTTGTCCTCCTTTTTGGGGACCACAAAGAGGTTTGAATAAAACCCTCTTCCCCGGTCCTCCGGCAGAACCGGTACCACCACACCCTTCTGCAGAAGGGAATCGACCTCCTGCCGTAGAGCGGCAACTAGCTCGGGCTCTGACGGAATGCGAGATCGGCAAAACCTGTCCGGGGGTCGAGAAAGAAACTCTATGAAGTAGCCTGCTGACACAACCCGCGTCACCCAGGCGTCCGAAACGCGGGACGCCCAAGTCGATTCGAATTGGAGCAGGCGACCCCCCACTCGAGAGCCCTCGAGAGAAAACCTGGCGTCAGTCCGCCTTAGCGGGCTTTTTGTCAGCTTCCCGCTTGTCTTGACGGAAGCTCTGTTTCCAGGGAGTGCGGGATTTCTGAGAAGCCTTTTTTCCTGAAAAAGAGGGACGACCCGATCCCCAAGAGGGCTGACCGGACCGTCCCCTGGACCGAAAGGGCCGCCGACTACTACCAGCACTAGGCCTGCCCGACGCAGAAGCCACAGTTCTTCGCTGTGGTAAGGCCGCTTCTTTTGCCTTTGCCTTGACAATCAGCTCCGTGAGGTCAGATCCAAATAACTGACCACCCTTGTAAGCTAAAGATAGCAAACCTTGCTTGGAAACCGCGTCCCCGGTCCACTGTCTGAGCCACAGTGCTCTTCTGACTGTGACCGCCGAGGATTGCGCCCTGGACAGCAGTGACGCGGTATCCAAACCTGCATCACTGCCATATCGGGCCGCATCCTCCAACAACTTGAAAAGCCCATCTACCTCGGATAGCGGTGATCCATCCTGCCACGCCGTCTGTAGATGGTCCAACCAGCTTAGGGAAGCTTTACAAGCACACATGGATCCTAGCACCGCTCTGAATCCATGACCCGCGGCCTCGTAGATGGATTTCGCCGCCATCTCCGTTTTTCTGTCCAGCGGATCCTGCAGACTCGCCTTCCCTTTAACAGGCAGTAATGAGGATTTGCTCAGCTGGGATAAAGGGACATCCACTTCAGGAGAAGGAATCCAATTATCAATCAACTCCGTGGAACACGGATACAGTGCCTCAAAAAACCGTGTCCCCTGAAAACGTTTATCTGGACACAGGCGTTCCTTCTCCACTGCCCCATTAAGCTCATCCAGAGATGGTAATGCCAAGCGCGACCTATGCGACTCCTGAAACATCCGGGCCGACTTACCAGGACGTCTAGTTACCTCCTCCGGAAACTGTAACGCCTCTCTCATGGCTCCAATAAAAGCCTCTGCACGGCCCAAAAAAGAGGCAGAGTGCCCCTGCCGATCCTCCTTATCCGAATCGGACATCTCCCCATCTGAGCTTGAAGGGGAACCCTCCATAACAGAGATCTCCGAGTCGCTGCGCGGGGAGGGCAGTACCGGCCTGTGGCGCTTCCTGCCATGAGAGGATCTAGCTGACACCCAATAACCTAGAAGGTCAGACAGGCCATCAATAGAACGAGTGAGTTCCTCCATTTTGACCACTGCCCCATCACCGAAACCCCCGACCGCTGTGCTTGACGCCGTCGAGGACTCCTGCGTGTCAGACACGCGAGACTGATCCTGTAGCGGACCTGGGAGACGGTCCGCACCTCCTGGACCCTGATCTGACATGCCCTCACACAGTATATGGCAGGTTAAACCTGTCAGTAAATAGGACAGTGTGGTTTCTTAAAAGAAAGCTGAAGGGTTAAAGCTCTTAAAGAGAGAGCTACCCCAGCTGACCCCCAATTAAGGGATAACCGCCTAATAAGGGGTTAATGTCGCAGACTCCCCACAACCTCTGTGAAATGAAAAGGATGTGCGAGCCCCAGACAAAAAAAGGAACCTCTATATGAGGTAATAGCTGCAGGACAGCACAGTCTGCCACCTTATTGTGCCTCAGAAAGGTGCCCTGCGCTGAGGGGGTGAGGGGTTAAGCTTCTGCCCTGATAGGCAGAAGCGACTCACCCAGCTGGCCGCGGTGCAGTGTTCCTTCGGTCTGTCGGGAGGAGAGGAGAGTGAGGAGCCCGATGGAAGCCGTTCAGTAATGGCCGCCGCGCTGTGAGGAGAGAGAAGCCGGAAGAGGAGGGGCAGGAGAAAGCGCGCGCTCAGAGCGCTTCCTGCCCGCGAAAGACCGGGAAGGCGCGAAGCCACGCCCCCCGCCGGCTTCAAAAAAAGCGCGCGCGACTCCTCCGCTCTCCGCTCCTGCCCCGCTTCCATGTCCTGCAGGCATCCACCTGCGGACAAAAAAACACAAGTCACCACCTGAATACATGTAGCAGCGGCTGCCGCAGCAGCCGCTAAAGCACTCAAAACACATTAACATGCTGAGTACTCACCCAGCTGAGCGCCACAGGGACCCCCAGGGATTTGTGGCGCTGTGCCCAAGCTTCCCCCCAGGGCGGAGAACGCAGTGACCCCAGATGCGCGGTTTGCGTCCCCGCCAGGGAAGCATCCCTCATCCCCCGGGGCCGGCAGGGTTCTGCAGGGACCTCTCTCAAAGGGTAATGCAGATCCGCCAAGGGAGGGGTGGGGGTCCAGCAGCGCTGAGACCCCTGAGACCTCAAGACCACGGGGGTCCAAGTCTCTGTCCGATAAAAATAAAAAAAAATTCTGAGGAGCTGCTTCCAGCAGCGACCATCCTCTGTGACCTCAAATTTTAGACTGGAGAGCTGGAGTAGGAGGAGCCCAAGCTGGAGGGGCCGGACAACACTCTTTTTTAATCTGAGGTGTTCTATCCTATGTGGGCTCCGCCTACCCACTAGTAATGACTGTGTCTCCCTTCCTTCCATCTGCTGCTGAAATCTGAAATTTGGACTGCATTACTGCTACATAGAACATAAATAAAATGAAGGTACTTACCTCACAATTTGGTCAATCCATGGGCAGCACGGTGGCTCAGTGATTAGCTCTATAGCCTTGCAGCGCTGGGGTCCTGGGTTAAAATCCCACCAAGGACAACATCCTTAAGAAGTTTGTGTGTTCTCCCTGTGTTTGCGGGATTTCCTCCGGTTTCCTCCCACACTCCAAAGACATACTGATTAGGAATCTAGATTGTGAGCCCCAATGGGGACAGCAATGATTATATATGTAAAGCCCTGTGGAATATGTTCGCGCTATATAAAAATAAAGATTATTATTATTATTATTAATCCATGAGAACCCACCAGCCATGACAAAGCAATATATTTATAATGGGACCCTAAACCTAATATTTGTCAAATATGCATTTCCTAGACTAAAATCCTACAAAGCTCAGTCAAATATGGAGGCAATCACCACCTCCAATAGTATAACTGCAAAAAACTGAACAGCACGTTCACACAATAAACAAGTGTTAACAGGTGCAAACAAAAGAATACAGCAGCCTCTGCTAAGATGTAGGCCAGAGGTGTATCTAGGTCTTCTAGCACCCAGGGCAAGAATTCAGTTTGGCACACAATCGCCCCCCTCCCCAGCACATATGCGATTTGCACACTAAGGACAAGGGCCCACTATCAGTATTCGGTCAGTATTTTTTCTCAGCAGTGGGAGCCAAAACTAGAAGTGGGTGATAAATGCAGAAAATAAATGCAGAATTGATGCACTTGTTTCTATTAGGCTAAGTGCCCACGAAGCAGAAATGCTCCGGATTTTTTCTGCATCTCCCTGGCAGGAAAAACACAAGCATTTTTGCATGCCTTTCCGCATGTGGGTTGTAAAGCGCTTTTCCAAGCGATTTTAGCATCACTTGGAAAAGTGATTGACAACTTGGTCACACTATATAAATCCATGCAACCCTACAGGAGACCGGGGGCCATCAGAAGGTGAGTATAATGTTTGTTTTTTTATATTTTAATTCTTTTTTAACTGCAGGTACTATGGTACCCGGGTCTGGATGAGAGTCTCCTCTTCTCCAGACCCGGGTACCATCCGCGCATTGAATCGCTTAATATCCGCGTGTGCACATGTAGTCATGCGGATATTAAGCGACTCAATGCAAGTTAATGGTGGCAATTACGCCACGTTTCTGCAAAATTAATGGACGTGCTGTGGATTTTTCCGCAATGATAATCCGCAGCGGAAATTTCCGCAGCATGTGCACAGGACATGCGAATTATCATTGGGGACCATGGTGCACGTATTACCAAGCGTTTTTTAAGCGTTTTTGCTGTGGAAATTCCGCGGCGAAAACTCTTGAAAAACGCATAGTGGGCACGCAGCCTTATACCTTTTTTCTGATTGTTCCTCACCTGGTTTTGGCTCCCACTCCTGAGAAAAATTACTGACCAAATACTGATAATGGGGCCATGGCCTTAGTCACATGCCAACAAGCTGCTTTTCCTAATTCTCTCTGAGAGAAGCAGGAAGAAAAGCTTGTTGTCACGTGACCGTAAGTATGAAAATCGCATGTGAGTGAAGTGGCCATGTGATGACTGATGTAACTTGCAAGCAGAGCTGAATCCTGACAGTGAATATATTACACGCTGTTAGAATTGGCATGCTACAGGGCTTCATTTTATAATTAAAGGGCTTGTCCAGGTTTAAGATGAAAGTCTGCAGTTACTCTGTGACTGCAGGCTTCTGAATTCTCACAGCACATGCACTGCACACTTTTAGGATTCTCCCTTGCCGTGGCAAGAGTGGACAGTCATGTTAGCACAAGCATGAGATTTGTATACTTCTGGCCACATTCATACTAGATGTGTCCGGCCTCACTCGATTCATTTTCATTGAGTAAGACCACGCATGTCTAGTCAGCATGTGAATGCATGTATGTAAATTGCCGGCACCAGAGAATCCTGACAGCATGCAGTGCGCACTGTGAGAATTCAGAAGTGTGCAGTCACATAGAATGACTGCAGGCTAGTGATGAGCGAGTATGTTTTGTTAACCCTTTCGACGAGTATACTCGGGCGAGTTCCGAGTATTTACATCGTGCTCGGTGATATGTTTGAATCACTCCTGTGTGAATGATTTGCGACGGTTTGACAGCTTTAATACATGTGAGGAATGTCTGCTTCTTACACATTCTTCATATGTATTAAAGCTGTTAAATCGTCGCAAATCATGCACACGGAAGTGATTCAAACATATCACCGAGCACGCTGTAAATACTCGGTGCTCATCCGAGCATACTCGGCGAAAGGGTTAACAGAACATACTCACTCATCACTACTGCAAACTTATCACAAACGTGGACAACAACTTTAATGCTCCTAACATAAATAAAAATGTCAGCATCACAGAAAACATTTACATCCAGGTACCTTATAGATGACGTTGTCTCTGGAGTCGTTCTTTTTCTTTTCTTCCTCTTGTCCAGACGCCATGATGACTTTTCTCATCCACAGCCCATCTCTGCAGACTTCCATCTTTTCCATCTTTTCCGGTCTTCTGCAGCACATCCCCACACAATGCCTATAAAGATAGCAGTGTCATTATAATGCTCCTGAATAAAAATATCTGCCCTACGCTGAGCCCTTGAATATATAATTGCGCCTGACTATATTCCCTGCACAAAATATGACCCACACACTACCCCCCTTATGGTACATGCTCTTCACACTGCCTTCTTTCCATACTGGGCCCCCTCTTCACACTATCCTCTCACATTGTGTTCCCCCTATAGGGCCCAGTCTCTTTATTGTGCCCCCTCAGCACACTCCCCCCCCCCCCCCTTAGCATACTGTTCCCTCCTGGCTGTGACCTTACACTGTCCCCTCATGCTACCCCCACCTACTACTCATTCTCTATTCTGTGCCCACTCACACTTTTCTTCCCCCATACTCTCCTCCCACTATTCCCCTCAATAGTCTCCTTACATGTTTCCCCCTACCTCCTCATATTTCATCCTCAGACATCCCCCCAACTCCCCATACTGTGTTCGCACACATGCCATCAACCTCGCTCCCCATACTGAGTCCGCACACATCCCATTACCCTTGCTCCCCATACAGTGTCCACACACATCCCATCACCCTCGCTCCCCATACTGTGCACACATCACCCTTGCTCCCGATACAGTGTCCACACACATCCCATTACCCTCGCTCCCCATACTGTGCACACATCACCCTTGCTCCCGATACAGTGTCCACACACATCCCATCACCCTCGCTCCCCATAATGTGTCTGTACCCACTCCCCAGATTAAATCTCCCCCTCCACACAGAATAAATCTCACCCAAACACACAGACTAAATCCCCCCACACAGAATAAATCCCCCCTCCACACTGAATGAATCCCCCCACACTGAATAAACCCCCCTCCAAACTGAATAAATATCCCCCTGTACACTGAATAAACCCACCTCCACACTGAATAAACCCCCCTCCACACTGAATAAATCCCCCCTACACTGAATAAATATCCCCCTGCACACTGAATAAACCCCCATCCACACTGAATATTTAAATCCCGGCTACACTGAATAAATATCCCCCCTGCACACTGAATAAACCCACCTCCACACTGAATAAATCCCCCCTACACTGAATAAATATGTAGCGCCCCGAGGGTTCGGTTGCTACAGTGTGGCTCAGGACCCTAACACCCATATGCACTACACCACATTTCCGGGGGACAGGGCGACAATGCTCCCAAGGGTGAGCACAACTGCCCCTGTCCCTGGCTGGAGTGGGGGGAGGGAACACCTAGAAAGGGGGAACCCGGTAACGTGTGGGTGGGGAGAGTAGATCCAGGGTGCACTGTATAGGGGAGTATATATGGTGGGCACCATCTTAGAGTCAGTGGTAGAAAGTGGGAGAGAGCAGAGAGAGAAGGAGGCTGGGAGCAGAGACTCTGCATGGGCTCTGCTCCGCAGGCAGGCCAAGTCTAAAGGCCTGAGCCTGGAGGAGAAGAAAGGAGAGGAGAGGAATGGAGGAGGCTCCAGGAGTGGAGTGAAGGGACCGCAGGGGTGCTTACCGGCCAGCCGCCACCGCACGCCCGCCGCTACCAGAGTAGGGGGGTCAGGCCAAGAAAGGGAACCGAATCCCTCATCTAGTGGAGGAGAGCAACTACCCTCAGCTAGTAACCGGAGACCGTGGCATTGTACGTGCACGGCCCCTCACTACACCCGTTAGGAAGGCACCATATAGGACCCAAGGAAACGGAATATACGTTTGCCCGCCAAGGCCCGAGGCAGCTGGACAGAAACGTGGTCAATTGTGGGGTAAGACAGGCCAGAGAAAGGACACACGAAGGGGGTCCTGAAAAGCGTTCCAAAGGTACCTGGGAGTTGACCGAGCCCCTCACCTGGTGAGCACAGCACGACGTTGGCAACCGTTACCTGCAGAAGTGGCTTGGAGTGTAAAACTGTGAGTAAAGACCCTGGACTGCATCACTGGACTCTGAGTCATTACTGTTGCTCCCGCGCACCATTACCCCCACCATCTGCACGCACTGCCCTGAGGCTATACTCCTCCCGTGGGGAGTTATACTACCCTCTGCTGCGCACACATCAGCCTCAGCTGTCTGCCCGCAGCGGCGGTTCTCAGTGACCACAATCCACAGGTGGTGTAGTCGGACATTTAAACATTACAAAACCAAAGAAACAGATCCGCCACTGGTTTGACCACCCTGAGCCACGGGACCGGGTCGCCGCCACGGAGACTACAACCCCCAGCATTGCACAGAGACCCGGCTCCGGGTATTCCCCTACACACACGGCCCAGGGGGCGCGTCAAATATCCCCCTGCACACTGAATAAACCCACCTCCACTCTGAATAAATATCCCCCTGCACACTAAATAACCCCCCTGCACACTGACTAAATAGCCCCCCCTGCACACTGAATAAATGCCCCCCCTGCACATTGAATAAATAACCCCCTGAACACTGAATAAATAGCCCCCTCCACAATGAATAAATAGTCCCCCTGCACACAGAATAAATATCACCCTACACACTGAATAAATAGCCCCCCCCACACTGAATAAATAAGTTCCCTGCACACTGAATAAATAGCCCCCCTGCTCAATGAATAAATAGTCCCCCTGAACACTGAATAAATAGCCCCTCTGCACACTGAATAAATAACCCCCCTGAACACTGAATAAATAGCCGCCTCCACAATGAATAAATAGCCCCCCTGCACACTGAATAAATAACCCCCCTGAACACTGAATAAATAGCCCCTCTGCACACTGAATAAATAACCCCCCTAAACACTGAATAAATAGCCGCCTCCACAATGAATAAATAGCCGCCTCCACAATGAATAAATAGTCCCCCTGCACACTGAATAAATAGTCCCCCTGAACACTGAATAAATAGCCGCCTCCACAATGAATAAATAGCCCCCCTGCACACTGAATAAATAGCCCCCCTGCTCAATGAATAAATAGCCCCCCTGCACAATGAATAAATAGCCCCCCTGCTCAATGAATAAATAGCCCCCCTGCACAATGAATAAATAGTCCCCCTGCACACTGAATAAATAGTCCCCCTGCACAATGAATAAATACCCCCCCGAACACTGAATAAATAGCCCCCCTGCACACTGAATAAATACCCCCCCGAACACTGAATAAATAAGTCCCCCCTGCACATTGAATAAATACCCCCCCTGCACAATGAATAAATAGCCCCCCTGCTCAATGAATAAATAGCCCCCTGCACAATGAATAAATAGCCCCCCCTGCACACTGAATAAATAGCCCCCCTGCACACTGAATAAATAGCCCCCCTCACACTGAATAAATAAGTCCCCCCTGCACATTGAATAAATAGCCCCCCTGCACAATGAATAAATAGCCCCCCTGCTCAATGAATAAATAGCCTCCCTGCACACTGAATAAATAAGTCCCCCCTGCACATTGAATAAATAAGTCCCCCCTGCACATTGAATAAATAGCCCCCCTGCACAATGAATAAATAAGTCCCCCCTGCACATTGAATAAATAGCCCCCCTGCACAATGGATAAATAGCCCCCCCTGCACAATGAATAAATAGCCCCCCCTCACACTGAATAAATAGTCCCCCTGCACACTGAATAAATAGCCCCCCCTGCACACTGAATAAATAGTCCCCCTGAACACTGAATAAATAGCCCCCCCTGCACACTGAATAAATAGTCCCCCTGCACACTGAATAAATAGCCCCCCTGCACATTGAATAAATAGCCCCCCTGCACAATGAATAAATAGCCCCCCTGCACAATGAATAAATAGCCCCCCCTCACACTGAATAAATAGCCCCCCTGCACATTGAATAAATAGCCCCCCTGCACACTGAATAAATAGCCCCCCCTGCACACTGAATAAATAGTCCCCCTGCACACTGAATAAATAGCCCCCCTGCACATTGAATAAATAGCCCCCCTGCACAATGAATAAATAGCCCCCCTGCACAATGAATAAATAGCCCCCCCTCACACTGAATAAATAGCCCCCCTGCACATTGAATAAATAGCCCCCCTGCACACTGAATAAATAGCCCCCCCTGCACAATGAATAAATAGCCCCCCTGCACAATGAATAAATAGCCTCCCTCACACTGAATAAATAAGTCCCCCCTGCACACTGAATAAATAAGTCCCCCCTGCACAATGAATAAATAGCCCCCCCCCTCTCAATGAATTAATAGCCCCCCCTCACACTGAATAAATAGTCCCCCTGCACATTGAATAAATAGTCCCCCTGCACAATGAATAAATAGTCCCCCTGCACAATGAATAAATAGCCCCCCCTCACACTGAATAAATAGTCCCCCTGCACATTGAATAAATAGCCCCCCTCACACTGAATAAATAGCCCCCCCTGCACACTGAATAAATAGTCCCCCTGCACACTGAATAAATAGCCCCCCTGCACATTGAATAAATAAGTCCCCCCTGCACAATGAATAAATAGCCCCCCCTGCACACTGAATAAATAGTCCCCCTGCACACTGAATAAATAGCCCCCCTGCACATTGAATAAATAGCCCCCCTGCACAATGAATAAATAGCCCCCCTGCACAATGAATAAATAGCCCCCCTCACACTGAATAAATAAGTCCCCTGCACACTGAATAAATAAGTCCCCCCTGCACATTGAATAAATAGCCCCCCCTGCTCAATGAATAAATAGCCCCCCCTCACACTGAATAAATAAGTCCCCCCTGCACAATGAATAAATAGCCCCCCCCTGCTCAATGAATAAATAGCCCCCCTCACACTGAATAAATAAGTCCCCTGCACACTGAATAAATAAGTCCCCCCTGCACACTGAATAAATAGCCCCCCCTGCTCAATGAATAAATAGCCCCCCCTCACACTGAATAAATAAGTCCCCTGCACACTGAATAAATAAGTCCCCCCTGCACAATGAATAAATAGCCCCCCCTGCTCAATGAATAAATAGCCCCCCCTCACACTGAATAAATAAGTCCCCTGCACACTGAATAAATAAGTCCCCCCTGCACACTGAATAAATAGCCCCCCCTGCACAATGAATAAATAGCCCCCCTCACACTGAATAAATAGCCCCCCCTCACACTGAATAAATAAGTCCCCTGCACACTGAATAAATAAGTCCCCCCTGCACACTGAATAAATAGCCCCCCCTGCACAATGAATAAATAGCCCCCCCTCACACTGAATTAATAGTCCCCCTGCACAATGAATAAATAGCCCCCCCTGCTCAATGAATAAATAGCCCCCCCTCACACTGAATAAATAAGTCCCCTGCACACTGAATAAGTCCCCCCTGCACAATGAATAAATAAGTCCCCCCTGCACAATGAATAAATAGCCCCCCCCTGCACACTGAATAAATAGTCCCCCTGCACACTGAATAAATAGCCCCCCCTGCACACTGAATAAATAGCCCCCCTGCACAATGAATAAATAGCCCCCCTCACACTGAATAAATAAGTCCCCTGCACACTGAATAAATAAGTCCCCTGCACACTGAATAAATAAGTCCCCCCTGCACATTGAATAAATAGCCCCCCCTGCACACTGAATAAATAAGTCCCCCCTGCACAATGAATAAATAGCCCCCCCTGCACACTGAATAAATAGTCCCCCTGCACACTGAATAAATAGCCCCCCTGCACATTGAATAAATAGCCCCCCTGCACAATGAATAAATAGCCCCCCTGCACAATGAATAAATAGTCCCCCTCACACTGAATAAATAAGTCCCCTGCACACTGAATAAATAAGTCCCCCCTGCACATTGAATAAATAGCCCCCCCCTGCTCAATGAATAAATAGCCCCCCCTCACACTGAATAAATAAGTCCCCCCTGCACAATGAATAAATAGCCCCCCCTGCTCAATGAATAAATAGCCCCCCCTCACACTGAATAAATAGCCCCCCTGCACATTGAATAAATAAGTCCCCCCTGCACAATGAATAAATAGCCCCCCTGCACACTGAATAAATAGCCCCCCCTGCACAATGAATAAATAAGTCCCCCCTGCACAATGAATAAATAGCCCCCCTGCACAATGAATAAATAGCCCCCCCTCACACTGAATAAATAAGTCCCCTGCACACTGAATAAATAAGTCCCCCCTGCACAATGAATAAATAGCCCCCCTGCACAATGAATAAATAGCCCCCCCTCACACTGAATAAATAGGTCCCCTGCACACTGAATAAATAAGTCCCCCCTGCACACTGAATAAATAGCCCCCCTGCACACTGAATAAATAGTCCCCCCTGCACACTGAATAAATAGCCTCCCTGCACACTGAATAAATAGTCCCCCTGCACATTGAATAAATAGCCCCCCTGCACAATGAATAAATAGCCCCCCCTCACACTGAATAAATAGTTCCCTGCACACTGAATAAATAGCCCCCCTGCACACTGAATAAATAGCCCCCCTGCACACTGAATAAATAGCCCCCCTGCACACTGAATAAATAGCCCCCCTGCACACTGAATAAATAGTCCCCCTGCACACTGAATAAATAGCCCCCTGCACACTGAATAAATAGCCCCCCTGCACACTGAATAAATAGCCCCCTGCACACTGAATAAATAGTCCCCCTGCACACTGAATAAATAGCCCCCTGCACACTGAATAAATAGCCCCACTGCACACTGAATAAATAGTCCCCCTGCACACTGAATAAATAGCCCCCTGCACACTGAATAAATAGCCCCCTGCACACTGAATAAATAGTCCACCTGCACACTGAATAAATAGCCCCCCTGCACACTGAATAAATAGCCCCCCTGCACACTGAATAAATAGTCCCCCTGCACACTGAATAAATAGCCCCCCTGCACACTGAATAAATAGCCCCCCTGCACACTGAATAAATAGTCCCCCTGCACACTGAATAAATAGCCCCCTGCACACTGAATAAATAGCCCCCCTGCACACTGAATAAATAGCCCCCTGCACACTGAATAAATAGTCCCCCTGCACACTGAATAAATAGCCCCCTGCACACTGAATAGCCCCACTGCACACTGAATAAATAGTCCCCCTGCACACTGAATAAATAGCCCCCTGCACACTGAATAAATAGCCCCCTGCACACTGAATAAATAGTCCACCTGCACACTGAATAAATAGTCCCCCTGCACATTGAATAAATAGCCCCCCTGCACACTGAATAAATAGCCCCCCCTCACACTGAATAAATAGTCCCCCTGCACACTGAATAAATAGTCCCCCTGCACAATGAATAAATAGCCCCCCCTCACACTGAATAAATAGTCCCCCTGCACACTGAATAAATAACCCCCCCTGCACACTGAATAAATAGTCCCCTGCACACTGAATAAATAGTCCCCCTGCACACTGAATAAATAGTCCCCCTGCACAATGAATAAATAGTCCCCCTCACACTGAATAAATAGCCCCCCCTGCACAATGAATAAATAGCCCCCCCTCACACTGAATAAATAAGTCCCCTGCACACTGAATAAATAAGTCCCCCCTGCACAATGAATAAATAGCCCCCCCTGCTCAATGAATAAATAGCCCCCCCTCACACTGAATAAATAAGTCCCCTGCACACTGAATAAATAAGTCCCCCCTGCACACTGAATAAATAGCCCCCCTGCACAATGGTAAATAGCCCCCCTCACACTGAATAAATAGCCCCCCTGCACAATGAATAAATAGCCCCCCCTCACACTGAATAAATAGTCCCCCTGCACAATGAATAAATAGCCCCCCCTCACACTGAATAAATAAGTCCCCTGCACACTGAATAAATAAGTCCCCCCTGCACAATGAATAAATAGTCCCCCTGCACAATGAATAAATAGCCCCCCTGCACAATGAATAAATAGTCCCCCTGCACACTGAATAAATAGCCTCCCTGCACATTGAATAAATAGCCCCCCTGCACAATGAATAAATAGCCCCCCCTGGACACTGAATAAATAGTCCCCCTGCACACTGAATAAATAGCCCCCCTGCACATTGAATAAATAGCCCCCCTGCACAATGAATAAATAGCCCCCTGCACAATGAATAGTCCCCCTGCACACTGAATAAATAGCCCCCCCTCACACTGAATAAATAGCCCCCTGCACAATGAATAAATAGCCCCCCTGCACAATGAATAAATAGTCCCCCTGCACACTGAATAAATAGCCCCCCCTGCACATTGAATAAATAGCCCCCCTGCACAATGAATAAATAGCCCCCCCTGGACACTGAATAAATAGTCCCCCTGCACACTGAATAAATAGCCCCCCTGCACATTGAATAAATAGCCCCCCTGCACAATGAATAAATAGCCTCCCTCACACTGAATAAATAAGTCCCCCCTGCACAATGAATAAATAGCCCCCCCTGCACACTGAATAAATAGTCCCCCTGCACACTGAATAAATAGCCCCCCTGCACATTGAATAAATAGCCCCCCTGCATAATGAATAAATAGCCCCCCTGCACAATGAATAAATAGCCCCCCTCACACTGAATAAATAAGTCCCCTGCACACTGAATAAATAAGTCCCCCCTGCACATTGAATAAATAGCCCCCCCTGCTCAATGAATAAATAGCCCCCCTGCACACTGAATAAATAAGTCCCCTGCACACTGAATAAATAGCCCCCCCTGCTCAATGAATAAATAGCCCCCCCTGCTCAATGAATAAATAGCCCCCCTGCACACTGAATAAATAAGTCCCCCTGCACACTGAATAAATAGCCCCCCCTGCTCAATGAATAAATAGCCCCCCCTCACACTGAATAAATAGCCCCCCTCCACACTGAATAAATAGTCCCCCCTGCACACTGAATAAATAGCCCCCCTGCACAATGAATAAATAGCCCCCCCTCACACTGAATAAATAAGTCCCCCCTGCACACTGAATAAATAGTCCCCCTGCACAATGAATAAATAGCCCCCCTGCACAATGAATAAATAGCCCCCCTCCACACTGAATAAATAGTCCCCCTGCACAATGAATAAATAGCCCCCCTGCACAATGAATAAATAGCCCCCCCTCACACTGAATAAATAAGTCCCCCCTGCACACTGAATAAATAGTCCCCCTGCACATTGAATAAATAGCCCCCCTGCACATTGAATAAATAGCCCCCCCTGCACACTGAATAAATAAGTCCCCCCTGCTCAATGAATAAATAGTCCCCCTGCACACTGAATAAATAAGTCCCCCCTGCACACTGAATAAATAGCCCCCCTCCACACTGAATAAATAGCCCCCCTCCACACTGAATAAATAAGTCCCCTGCACAATGAATAAATAGCCCCCCCTGCACAATGAATAAATAGCCCCCCTGCGCAATGAATAAATAGCCCCCCCTCACACTGAATAAATAAGTCCCCCCTGCACACTGAATAAATAAGTCCCCCCTGCACACTGAATAAATAAGTCCCCCCTGCACACTGAATAAATAGCCCCCCCTGCTCAATGAATAAATAGCCCCCCCTCACACTGAATAAATAGCCCCCCTCCACACTGAATAAATAGCCCCCCCTGCACACTGAATAAATAAGTCCCCCCTGCACAATGAATAAATAGCCCCCCTGCACAATGAATAAATAGCCCCCCTCCACACTGAATAAATAGCCCCCCCTGCACACTGAATAAATAAGTCCCCCCTGCACACTGAATAAATAGTCCCCCTGCACATTGAATAAATAGCCCCCCTGCACATTGAATAAATAGCCCCCCTGCACACTGAATAAATAAGTCCCCTGCACACTGAATAAATAAGTCCCCCCTGCACATTGAATAAATAGCCCCCCCTGCTCAATGAATAAATAGCCCCCCTCACACTGAATAAATAAGTCCCCTGCACACTGAATAAATAAGTCCCCCCTGCACACTGAATAAATAGCCCCCCCTGCTCAATGAATAAATAGCCCCCCCTGCTCAATGAATAAATAGCCCCCCCTCACACTGAATAAATAAGTCCCCTGCACACTGAACAAATAAGTCCCCCCTGCACAATGAATAAATAGCCCCCCCTGCTCAATGAATAAATAGCCCCCCCTCACACTGAATAAATAAGTCCCCTGCACACTGAATAAATAAGTCCCCCCTGCACACTGAATAAATAGCCCCCCCTGCACAATGAATAAATAGCCCCCCTCACACTGAATAAATAGCCCCCCCTCACACTGAATAAATAAGTCCCCTGCACACTGAATAAATAAGTCCCCCCTGCACACTGAATAAATAGCCCCCCCTGCACAATGAATAAATAGCCCCCCCTCACACTGAATTAATAGTCCCCCTGCACAATGAATAAATAGCCCCCCCTGCTCAATGAATAAATAGCCCCCCCTCACACTGAATAAATAAGTCCCCTGCACACTGAATAAGTCCCCCCTGCACAATGAATAAATAAGTCCCCCCTGCACAATGAATAAATAGCCCCCCCCTGCACACTGAATAAATAGTCCCCCTGCACACTGAATAAATAGCCCCCCCTGCACACTGAATAAATAGCCCCCCTGCACAATGAATAAATAGCCCCCCTGCACAATGAATAAATAGCCCCCCTCACACTGAATAAATAAGTCCCCTGCACACTGAATAAATAAGTCCCCTGCACACTGAATAAATAAGTCCCCCCTGCACATTGAATAAATAGCCCCCCCTGCACACTGAATAAATAAGTCCCCCCTGCACAATGAATAAATAGCCCCCCCTGCACACTGAATAAATAGTCCCCCTGCACACTGAATAAATAGCCCCCCTGCACATTGAATAAATAGCCCCCCTGCACAATGAATAAATAGCCCCCCTGCACAATGAATAAATAGTCCCCCTCACACTGAATAAATAAGTCCCCTGCACACTGAATAAATAAGTCCCCCCTGCACATTGAATAAATAGCCCCCCCCTGCTCAATGAATAAATAGCCCCCCCTCACACTGAATAAATAAGTCCCCCCTGCACAATGAATAAATAGCCCCCCCTGCTCAATGAATAAATAGCCCCCCCTCACACTGAATAAATAGCCCCCCTGCACATTGAATAAATAAGTCCCCCCTGCACAATGAATAAATAGCCCCCCTGCACACTGAATAAATAGCCCCCCCTGCACAATGAATAAATAAGTCCCCCCTGCACAATGAATAAATAGCCCCCCTGCACAATGAATAAATAGCCCCCCCTCACACTGAATAAATAAGTCCCCTGCACACTGAATAAATAAGTCCCCCCTGCACAATGAATAAATAGCCCCCCTGCACAATGAATAAATAGCCCCCCCTCACACTGAATAAATAAGTCCCCTGCACACTGAATAAATAAGTCCCCCCTGCACACTGAATAAATAGCCCCCCTGCACACTGAATAAATAGTCCCCCCTGCACACTGAATAAATAGCCTCCCTGCACACTGAATAAATAGTCCCCCTGCACATTGAATAAATAGCCCCCCTGCACAATGAATAAATAGCCCCCCCTCACACTGAATAAATAGTTCCCTGCACACTGAATAAATAGCCCCCCTGCACACTGAATAAATAGCCCCCCTGCACACTGAATAAATAGCCCCCCTGCACACTGAATAAATAGCCCCCCTGCACACTGAATAAATAGCCCCCCTGCACACTGAATAAATAGTCCCCCTGCACACTGAATAAATAGCCCCCTGCACACTGAATACATAGCCCCCCTGCACACTGAATAAATAGCCCCCTGCACACTGAATAAATAGTCCCCCTGCACACTGAATAAATAGCCCCCTGCACACTGAATAAATAGCCCCACTGCACACTGAATAAATAGTCCCCCTGCACACTGAATAAATAGCCCCCTGCACACTGAATAAATAGCCCCCTGCACACTGAATAAATAGTCCACCTGCACACTGAATAAATAGCCCCCCTGCACACTGAATAAATAGCCCCCCTGCACACTGAATAAATAGTCCCCCTGCACACTGAATAAATAGCCCCCCTGCACACTGAATAAATAGCCCCCCTGCACACTGAATAAATAGTCCCCCTGCACACTGAATAAATAGCCCCCTGCACACTGAATAAATAGCCCCCCTGCACACTGAATAAATAGCCCCCTGCACACTGAATAAATAGTCCCCCTGCACACTGAATAAATAGCCCCCTGCACACTGAATAAATAGCCCCACTGCACACTGAATAAATAGTCCCCCTGCACACTGAATAAATAGCCCCCTGCACACTGAATAAATAGCCCCCTGCACACTGAATAAATAGTCCACCTGCACACTGAATAAATAGTCCCCCTGCACATTGAATAAATAGCCCCCCTGCACACTGAATAAATAGCCCCCCCTCACACTGAATAAATAGTCCCCCTGCACACTGAATAAATAGTCCCCCTGCACAATGAATAAATAGCCCCCCCTCACACTGAATAAATAGTCCCCCTGCACACTGAATAAATAACCCCCCCTGCACACTGAATAAATAGTCCCCTGCACACTGAATAAATAGTCCCCCTGCACACTGAATAAATAGTCCCCCTGCACACTGAATAAATAGTCCCCCTGCACAATGAATAAATAGCCCCCCCTCACACTGAATAAATAAGTCCCCTGCACACTGAATAAATAAGTCCCCCCTGCACAATGAATAAATAGCCCCCCCTGCTCAATGAATAAATAGCCCCCCCTCACACTGAATAAATAAGTCCCCTGCACACTGAATAAATAAGTCCCCCCTGCACACTGAATAAATAGCCCCCCTGCACAATGGTAAATAGCCCCCCTCACACTGAATAAATAGCCCCCCTGCACAATGAATAAATAGCCCCCCCTCACACTGAATAAATAGTCCCCCTGCACAATGAATAAATAGCCCCCCCTCACACTGAATAAATAAGTCCCCTGCACACTGAATAAATAAGTCCCCCCTGCACAATGAATAAATAGTCCCCCTGCACAATGAATAAATAGCCCCCCTGCACAATCAATAAATAGTCCCCCTGCACACTGAATAAATAGCCCCCCTGCACATTGAATAAATAGCCCCCCTGCACAATGAATAAATAGCCCCCCCTGGACACTGAATAAATAGTCCCCCTGCACACTGAATAAATAGCCCCCCTGCACATTGAATAAATAGCCCCCCTGCACAATGAATAAATAGCCCCCTGCACAATGAATAAATAGTCCCCCTGCACACTGAATAAATAGCCCCCCCTCACACTGAATAAATAGCCCCCTGCACAATGAATAAATAGCCCCCCTGCACAATGAATAAATAGTCCCCCTGCACACTGAATAAATAGCCCCCCCTGCACATTGAATAAATAGCCCCCCTGCACAATGAATAAATAGCCCCCCCTGGACACTGAATAAATAGTCCCCCTGCACACTGAATAAATAGCCCCCCTGCACATTGAATAAATAGCCCCCCTGCACAATGAATAAATAGCCTCCCTCACACTGAATAAATAAGTCCCCCCTGCACAATGAATAAATAGCCCCCCCTGCACACTGAATAAATAGTCCCCCTGCACAATGAATAAATAGCCCCCCTGCATAATGAATAAATAGCCCCCCTGCACACTGAATAAATAGCCCCCCTGCATAATGAATAAATAGCCCCCCTGCACAATGAATAAATAGCCCCCCTCACACTGAATAAATAAGTCCCCTGCACACTGAATAAATAAGTCCCCCTTGCACATTGAATAAATAGCCCCCCCTGCTCAATGAATAAATAGCCCCCCCTCACACTGAATAAATAGCCCCCCCTCACACTGAATAAATAAGTCCCCTGCACACTGAATAAATAGCCCCCCCTGCTCAATGAATAAATAGTCCCCCTGCACAATGAATAAATAAGTCCCCTGCACACTGAATAAATAGCCCCCCCTGCTCAATGAATAAATAGCCCCCCCTGCTCAATGAATAAATAGCCCCCCTGCACACTGAATAAATAAGTCCCCCTGCACACTGAATAAATAGCCCCCCCTGCTCAATGAATAAATAGCCCCCCCTCACACTGAATAAATAGCCCCCCTCCACACTGAATAAATAGTCCCCCCTGCACACTGAATAAATAGCCCCCCTGCACAATGAATAAATAGCCCCCCCTCACACTGAATAAATAAGTCCCCCCTGCACACTGAATAAATAGTCCCCCTGCACAATGAATAAATAGCCCCCCTGCACAATGAATAAATAGCCCCCCTGCGCAATGAATAAATAGCCCCCCCTCACACTGAATAAATAGTCCCCCTGCACATTGAATAAATAGCCCCCCTGCACATTGAATAAATAGCCCCCCTGCACACTGAATAAATAAGTCCCCTGCACACTGAATAAATAAGTCCCCCCTGCACATTGAATAAATAGCCCCCCCTGCTCAATGAATAAATAGCCCCCCTCACACTGAATAAATAAGTCCCCTGCACACTGAATAAATAAGTCCCCCCTGCACACTGAATAAATAGCCCCCCCTGCTCAATGAATAAATAGCCCCCCCTGCTCAATGAATAAATAGCCCCCCCTCACACTGAATAAATAAGTCCCCTGCACACTGAACAAATAAGTCCCCCCTGCACAATGAATAAATAGCCCCCCCTGCTCAATGAATAAATAGCCCCCCCTCACACTGAATAAATAAGTCCCCTGCACACTGAATAAATAAGTCCCCCCTGCACACTGAATAAATAGCCCCCCCTGCACAATGAATAAATAGCCCCCCTCACACTGAATAAATAGCCCCCCCTCACACTGAATAAATAAGTCCCCTGCACACTGAATAAATAAGTCCCCCCTGCACACTGAATAAATAGCCCCCCCTGCACAATGAATAAATAGCCCCCCCTCACACTGAATTAATAGTCCCCCTGCACAATGAATAAATAGCCCCCCCTGCTCAATGAATAAATAGCCCCCCCTCACACTGAATAAATAAGTCCCCTGCACACTGAATAAGTCCCCCCTGCACAATGAATAAATAAGTCCCCCCTGCACAATGAATAAATAGCCCCCCCTGCACACTGAATAAATAGTCCCCCTGCACACTGAATAAATAGCCCCCCCTGCACACTGAATAAATAGCCCCCCTGCACAATGAATAAATAGCCCCCCTGCACAATGAATAAATAGCCCCCCTCACACTGAATAAATAAGTCCCCTGCACACTGAATAAATAAGTCCCCTGCACACTGAATAAATAAGTCCCCCCTGCACATTGAATAAATAGCCCCCCCTGCACACTGAATAAATAAGTCCCCCCTGCACAATGAATAAATAGCCCCCCCTGCACACTGAATAAATAGTCCCCCTGCACACTGAATAAATAGCCCCCCTGCACATTGAATAAATAGCCCCCCTGCACAATGAATAAATAGCCCCCCTGCACAATGAATAAATAGTCCCCCTCACACTGAATAAATAAGTCCCCTGCACACTGAATAAATAAGTCCCCCCTGCACATTGAATAAATAGCCCCCCCCTGCTCAATGAATAAATAGCCCCCCCTCACACTGAATAAATAAGTCCCCCCTGCACAATAAATAAATAGCCCCCCCTGCTCAATGAATAAATAGCCCCCCCTCACACTGAATAAATAGCCCCCCTGCACACTGAATAAATACCCCCCCTCACACTGAATAAATAGCCCCCCTGCACAATGAATAAATAGCCCCCCCTCACACTGAATAAATAGTCCCCCTGCACAATGAATAAATAGCCCCCCCTCACACTGAATAAATAAGTCCCCTGCACACTGAATAAATAAGTCCCCCCTGCACAATGAATAAATAGTCCCCCTGCACAATGAATAAATAGCCCCCCCTCACACTGAATAAATAGTCCCCCTGCACACTGAATAAATACCCCACCTCACACTGAATAAATAGCCCCCCTGCACAATGAATAAATAGCCCCCCCTCACACTGAATAAATAGTCCCCCTGCACAATGAATAAATAGCCCCCCCTCACACTGAATAAATAAGTCCCCTGCACACTGAATAAATAAGTCCCCCCTGCACAATGAATAAATAGTCCCCCTGCACAATGAATAAATAGCCCCCCTGCACAATGAATAAATAGTCCCCCTGCACACTGAATAAATAGCCCCCCTGCACATTGAATAAATAGCCCCCCTGCACAATGAATAAATAGCCCCCCCTGGACACTGAATAAATAGTCCCCCTGCACACTGAATAAATAGCCCCCCTGCACATTGAATAAATAGCCCCCCTGCACAATGAATAAATAGCCCCCTGCACAATGAATAGTCCCCCTGCACACTGAATAAATAGCCCCCCCTCACACTGAATAAATAGCCCCCTGCACAATGAATAAATAGCCCCCCTGCACAATGAATAAATAGTCCCCCTGCACACTGAATAAATAGCCCCCCCTGCACATTGAATAAATAGCCCCCCTGCACAATGAATAAATAGCCCCCCCTGGACACTGAATAAATAGTCCCCCTGCACACTGAATAAATAGCCCCCCTGCACATTGAATAAATAGCCCCCCTGCACAATGAATAAATAGCCTCCCTCACACTGAATAAATAAGTCCCCCCTGCACAATGAATAAATAGCCCCCCCTGCACACTGAATAAATAGTCCCCCTGCACACTGAATAAATAGCCCCCCTGCACATTGAATAAATAGCCCCCCTGCATAATGAATAAATAGCTCCCCTGCACAATGAATAAATAGCCCCCCTCACACTGAATAAATAAGTCCCCTGCACACTGAATAAATAAGTCCCCCTTGCACATTGAATAAATAGCCCCCCCTGCTCATTGAATAAATAGCCCCCCCTCACACTGAATAAATAGCCCCCCCTCACACTGAATAAATAAGTCCCCTGCACACTGAATAAATAGCCCCCCCTGCTCAATGAATAAATAGTCCCCCTGCACAATGAATAAATAAGTCCCCTGCACACTGAATAAATAGCCCCCCCTGCTCAATGAATAAATAGCCCCCCCTGCTCAATGAATAAATAGCCCCCCTGCACACTGAATAAATAAGTCCCCCTGCACACTGAATAAATAGCCCCCCCTGCTCAATGAATAAATAGCCCCCCCTCACACTGAATAAATAGCCCCCCTCCACACTGAATAAATAGTCCCCCCTGCACACTGAATAAATAGCCCCCCTGCACAATGAATAAATAGCCCCCCCTCACACTGAATAAATAAGTCCCCCCTGCACACTGAATAAATAGTCCCCCTGCACAATGAATAAATAGCCCCCCTGCACAATGAATAAATAGCCCCCCTCCACACTGAATAAATAGTCCCCCTGCACAATGAATAAATAGCCCCCCTGCACAATGAATAAATAGCCCCCCCTCACACTGAATAAATAAGTCCCCCCTGCACACTGAATAAATAGTCCCCCTGCACATTGAATAAATAGCCCCCCTGCACATTGAATAAATAGCCCCCCCTGCACACTGAATAAATAAGTCCCCCCTGCTCAATGAATAAATAGTCCCCCTGCACACTGAATAAATAAGTCCCCCCTGCACACTGAATAAATAGCCCCCCTCCACACTGAATAAATAGCCCCCCTCCACACTGAATAAATAAGTCCCCTGCACAATGAATAAATAGCCCCCCCTCACACTGAATAAATAGCCCCCCTCCACACTGAATAAATAGCCCCCCTGCACACTGAATAAATAGCCCCCCTGCACATTGAATAAATAGCCCCCCTGCACAATGAATAAATAGCCCCCCCTCACACTGAATAAATAGTCCCCTGCACATTGAATAAATAGTCCCCTGCACACTGAATAAATAGTCCCCCTGCACACTGAATAAATAGCCCCCCCTGCACACTGAATAAATAGCCCCCTGCACACTGAATAAATAGTCCCCCTGCACACTGAATAAATAGTCCCCTGCACACTGAATAAATAGCCCCCCCTGCACACTGAATAAATAGTCCCCTGCACACTGAATAAATAGTCCCCCTGCACAATGAATAAATAGCCCCCCCTGCTCAATGAATAAATAGCCCCCCCTCACACTGAATAAATAGCCCCCCTCCACACTGAATAAATAGCCCCCCTGCACACTGAATAAATAAGTCCCCTGCACAATGAATAAATAGCCCCCCTGCGCAATGAATAAATAGCCCCCCCTCACACTGAATAAATAAGTCCCCCCTGCACACTGAATAAATAAGTCCCCCCTGCACACTGAATAAATAAGTCCCCCCTGCACACTGAATAAATAGCCCCCCCTGCTCAATGAATAAATAGCCCCCCCTCACACTGAATAAATAGCCCCCCTCCACACTGAATAAATAGCCCCCCCTGCACACTGAATAAATAAGTCCCCCCTGCACAATGAATAAATAGCCCCCCTGCACAATGAATAAATAGCCCCCCTCCACACTGAATAAATAGCCCCCCCTGCACACTGAATAAATAAGTCCCCCCTGCACACTGAATAAATAGTCCCCCTGCACATTGAATAAATAGCCCCCCTGCACATTGAATAAATAGCCCCCCTGCACACTGAATAAATAAGTCCCCCCTGCACACTGAATAAATAGTCCCCCTGCACAATGAATAAATAGCCCCCCTGCACATTGAATAAATAGCCCCCCTGCACAATGAATAAATAGCCCCCCCCTCACACTGAATAAATAGTCCCCTGCACATTGAATAAATAGTCCCCTGCACACTGAATAAATAGTCCCCCTGCACACTGAATAAATAGCCCCCCCTGCACACTGAATAAATAGCCCCCTGCACACTGAATAAATAGTCCCCCTGCACACTGAATAAATAGTCCCCTGCACACTGAATAAATAGCCCCCCCTGCACACTGAATAAATAGTCCCCTGCACACTGAATAAATAGTCCCCCTGCACACTGAATAAATAGCCCCCCTGCACACTGAATAAATAGCCCCCCTGCACACTGAATAAATAGTCCCCCTGCACACTGAATAAATACCCCCCCTGCACACTGAATAAATATCTCCCCTGCACACTGAATAAATAGCCCCCCCCTCACACTGAATAAATAGCCCCCCCTCACACTGAATAAATAGTCCCCCTGCACACTGAATAAATAGTCCCCTGCACACTGAATAAATAGCCCCCCTGCACACTGAATAAATAGCCCCCCTGCACAATGAATAAATAGCCCCCCCTGCACACTGAATAAATAGCCCCCCCTGCACAATGAATAAATAGCCCCCCCTGCACACTGAATAAATAGTCCCCCTGCACACTGAATAAATAGCCCCCCCTGCACACTGAATAAATAGCCCCCCCTGCACACTGAATAAATATCTCCCCTGCACACTGAATAAATAGCCCCCTGCACACTGAATAAATAGCCCCCCCTGCACACTGAATAAATAGTCCCCCTGCACACTGAATAAATAGCCCCCCCTGCACACTGAATAAATAGTCCCCCTGCACACTGAATAAATAGTCCCCTGCACACTGAATAAATAGTCCCCTGCACACTGAATAAATAGCCCCCCCTGCACACTGAATAAATAGTCCCCCTGAACACTGAATAAATAGTCCCCTGCACAATGAATAAATAGCCCCCCCTGCACACTGAATAAATAGTCCCCCTGCACACTGAATAAATAGTCCCCTGCACACTGAATAAATAGTCCCCCTGCACACTGAATAAATAGCCCCCCCTGCACACTGAATAAATAGTCCCCCTGCACACTGAATAAATAGTCCCCTGCACACTGAATAAATAGTCCCCTGCACACTGAATAAATAGCCCCCCTGCACACTGAATAAATAGTCCCCTGCACACTGAATAAATAGCCCCCTGCACACTGAATAAATAGTCCCCCTGAACACTGAATAAATAGTCCCCTGCACAATGAATAAATAGCTCCCCTGCACAATGAATAAATAGCCCCCCCTGCACACTGAATAAATAGCCCCCCCTCACACTGAATAAATAGCCCCCCCTGCACACTGAATAAATAGCCCCCCCTGCACACTGAATAAATAGCCCCCCCTCACACTGAATAAATAGTCCCCTGCACACTGAATAAATAGTCCCCTGCACACTGAATAAATAGCCCCCCCTGCACACTGAATAAATAGTCCCCCTGAACACTGAATAAATAGTCCCCTGCACAATGAATAAATAGCACCCCTGCACAATGAATAAATAGCCCCCCTGCACACTGAATAAATAGCCCCCCCTCACACTGAATAAATAGTCCCCCTGCACAATGAATAAATAGCCCCCTGCACAATGAATAAATAGCCCCCCTGCTCAATGAATAAATAGCCCCCCTGCACACTGAACAAATAGCCCCCCTGCTCAATGAATAAATAGCCCCCCTGCACAATGAATAAATAGCCCCCCCTGCACACTGAATAAATAGCCCCCCCTCACACTGAATAAATAGTCCCCCTGAACACTGAATAAATAGTCCCCTGCACAATGAATAAATAGCCCCCCTGCACAATGAATAAATAGCCCCCTGCACAATGAATAAATAGCCCCCCTGCTCAATGAATAAATAGCCCCCCTGCACACTGAATAAATAGCCCCCCTGCTCAATGAATAAATAGCCCCCCTGCACAATGAATAAATAGCCCCCCTGCACACTGAATAAATAGCCCCCCTGCTCAATGAATAAATAGCCCCCCTGCTCAATGAATAAATAGCCCCCCCTCACACTGAATAAATAGTCCCCCTGCACACTGAATAAATACCCCCCCTGCACACTGAATAAATAGCCCCCCTGCTCAATGAATAAATAGCCCCCCTGCTCAATGAATAAATAGCCCCCCCTGCACACTGAATAAATAGCCCCCCCTCACACTGAATAAATAGTCCCCCTGCACACTGAATAAATATCTCCCCTGCACACTGAATAAATAGCCCCCCCTCACACTGAATAAATAGCCCCCACTGCACACTGAATAAATAAGTCCCCCTGAACACTGAATAAATAGTCCCCTGCACAATGAATAAATAGCTCCCCTGCACAATGAATAAATAGCCCCCCCTGCACAATGAATAAATAGCCCCCTGCACAATGAATAAATAGCCCCCCTGCTCAATGAATAAATAGCCCCCCTGCACACTGAATAAATAGCCCCCCTGCTCAATGAATAAATAGCCCCCCTGCACACTGAATAAATAGCCCCCCTGCTCAATGAATAAATAGCCCCCCTGCACAATGAATAAATACCCCCCTGCACACTGAATAAATAGCCCCCCTGCTCAATGAATAAATAGCCCCCCTGCACACTGAATAAATAGCCCCCCTGCTCAATGAATAAATAGCCCCCCTGCACACTGAATAAATAGCCCCCCTGCTCAATGAATAAATAGCCCCCCTGCACAATGAATAAATAGCCCCCCTGCTCAATGAATAAATAGCCCCCCTGCTCAATGAATAAATAGCCCCCCCTGCACACTGAATAAATAGCCCCCCTGCACACTGAATAAATACCCCCCCTGCACACTGAATAAATATCTCCCCTGCACACTGAATAAATAGCCCCCCCTCACACTGAATAAATAGCCCCCCTGCTCAATGAATAAATAGCCCCCCCTGCACACTGAATAAATAGCCCCCCCTCACACTGAATAAATAGTCCCCCTGCACACTGAATAAATACCCCCCCTGCACACTGAATAAATATCTCCCCTGCACACTGAATAAATACCCCCCCCTCACACTGAATAAATAGCCCCCCCTGCACACTGAATAAATAGTCCCCTGCACACTGAATAAATAAGTCCCCTGCACACTGAATAAATAGCCCCCCCTGCTCACTGAATAAATAGTCCCCTGCACACTGAATAAATAGCCCCCCCTGCACACTGAATAAATAGTCCCCTGCACACTGAATAAATAGTCCCCCTGCACACTGAATAAATAGCCCCCTGCACACTGAATAAATAGCCCCCCCTCACACTGAATAAATAGCCCCCCCTGCACACTGAATAAATAGTCCCCTGCACACTGAATAAATAAGTCCCCTGCACACTGAATAAATAGCCCCCCCTGCACACTGAATAAATAGCTCCCCTGCACAATGAATAAATAGCCCCCCTGCACAATGAATAAATAGCCCCCTGCTCAATGAATAAATAGCCCCCCTGCTCAATGAATAAATAGCCCCCCTGCACAATGAATAAATAGCCCCCTGCACAATGAATAAATAGCTCCCCTGCACAATGAATAAATAGCCCCCCTGCACAATGAATAAATAGCCCCCTGCACAATGAATAAATAGTCCCCCTGAACACTGAATAAATAGCCCCCTGCACAATGAATAAATAGCCCCCCTGCTCAATGAATAAATAGCCCCCCTCACACTGAATAAATAGTCCCCTGCACACTGAATAAATAGCCCCCCTGCACAATGAATAAATAGCCCCCTGCACAATGAATAAATAGCTCCCCTGCACAATGAATAAATAGTCCCCCTGAACACTGAATAAATAGCCCCCCTGCACAATGAATAAATAGCCCCCCTGCACAATGAATAAATAGCCCCCCTCACACTGAATAAATAGCTCCCCTGCACAATGAATAAATAGCCCCCCTGCACAATGAATAAATAGCCCCCCTCACACTGAATAAATAGCCCCCTGCACACTGAATAAATAGCTCCCCTGCACAATGAATAAATAGTCCCCCTGAACACTGAATAAATAGCCCCCTGCACAATGAATAAATAGCCCCCCTGCTCAATGAATAAATAGCCCCCCTCACACTGAATAAATAGCCCCCCTGCACAATGAATAAATAGCCCCCTGCACAATGAATAAATAGCTCCCCTGCACAATGAATAAATAGCCCCCCTGCACAATGAATAAATAGCCCCCTGCACAATGAATAAATAGTCCCCCTGAACACTGAATAAATAGCCCCCTGCACAATGAATAAATAGCCCCCCTGCTCAATGAATAAATAGCCCCCCTCACACTGAATAAATAGTCCCCTGCACACTGAATAAATAGCCCCCCTCACACTGAATAAATAGCCCCCTGCACACTGAATAAATAGTCCCCTGCACAATGAATAAATAGCCCCCCTGCTCAATGAATAAATAGTCCCCTGCACACTGAATAAATAGTCCCCTGCACACTGAATAAATAGCCCCCCTGCACAATGAATAAATAGCCCCCTGCACAATGAATAAATAGCTCCCCTGCACAATGAATAAATAGCCCCCCTGCACAATGAATAAATAGCCCCCCTCACACTGAATTAATAGCTCCCCTGCACAATGAATAAATAGCCCCCCTGCACAATGAATAAATAGCCCCCCTCACACTGAATAAATAGCCCCCTGCACACTGAATAAATAGCTCCCCTGCACAATGAATAAATAGTCCCCCTGAACACTGAATAAATAGCCCCCTGCACAATGAATAAATAGCCCCCCTGCTCAATGAATAAATAGCCCCCCTCACACTGAATAAATAGTCCCCTGCACACTGAATAAATACCCCCCCTGCACACTGAATAAATAGTCCCCCTGCACACTGAATAAATAAGTCCCCCCTGCACATTGAATAAATAGCCCCCCCTCACACTGAATAAATAGCCCCCCTCACACTGAATAAATAGCCCCCCTGCACAATGAATAAATAGCCCCCCTCACACTGAATAAGTAGCCCCCCTGCACACTGAATAAATAGTCCCCCTGCACACTGAATAAATAGCCCCCCCTCACACTGAATAAATAGCCCCCCTGCACACTGAATAAATAGTCCCCCTGCACAATGAATAAATAGTCCCCCCTCACACTGAATAAATAGCCCCCCTCACACTGAATAAATAGTCCCCTGCACAATGAATAAATAGTCCCCCCTGCACACTGAATAAATAGTCCCCCTGCACACTGAATAAATACCCCCCCTGCACACTGAATAAATAGTCCCCCCTGCACAATGAATAAATAAGTCCCCCCTGCACAATGAATAAATAGCCCCCCTGCACACTGAATAAATAGTCCCCCCTGCACAATGAATAAATAGTCCCCCCTGCACAATGAATAAATAAGTCCCCCCTGCACACTGAATAAATAAGTCCCCCCTGCACAATGAATAAATAGCCCCCCTGCACATTGAATAAATAGCCCCCCCCTCACACTGAATAAATAGCCCCCCTCACACTGAATAAATAGCCCCCCTGCACAATGAATAAATAGCCCCCCTCACACTGAATAAATAGCCCCCCTCACACTGAATAAATAGCCCCCCTGCACAATGAATAAATAGCCCCCCTCACACTGAATAAATAGCCCCCCTGCACAATGAATAAATAGCCCCCCTCACACTGAATAAATAGCCCCCCTCACACTGAATAAATAGCCCCCCCCTCACACTGAATAAATAGCCCCCCTCACACTGAATAAATAGCCCCCCTGCACAATGAATAAATAGCCCCCCTCACACTGAATAAATAGCCCCCCCCTCACACTGAATAAATAGCCCCCCCTCACACTGAATAAATAGCCCCCCTCACACTGAATAAATAGTCCCCCTGAACACTAAATAAATAGTCCCCCTGCACACTGAATAAATAGCCCCCCCTCACACTGAATAAATAGCCCCCCTCACACTGAATAAATAGTCCCCCTGAACACTAAATAAATAGTCCCCCTGCACAATGAATAAATAGCCCCCCTGCACAATGAATAAATAGCCCCCCTCACACTGAATAAATAGCCCCCCCCTCACACTGAATAAATAGCCCCCCCTCACACTGAATAAATAGCCCCCCCTCACACTGAATAAATAGCCCCCCCTCACACTGAATAAATAGTCCCCCTGAACACTAAATAAATAGCCCCCCTCACACTGAATAAATAGCCCCCCCCTCACACTGAATAAATAGCCCCCCTCACACTGAATAAATAGTCCCCTGCACACTGAATAAATAGCCCCCCTCACACTGAATAAATAGCCCCCCCCTCACACTGAATAAATAGCCCCCCTCACACTGAATAAATAGTCCCCTGCACACTGAATAAATAGCCCCCCTCACACTGAATAAATAGCCCCCCCCTCACACTGAATAAATAGCCCCCCCTCACACTGAATAAATAGCCCCCCTCACACTGAATAAATAGTCCCCCTGAACACTAAATAAATAGTCCCCCTGCACACTGAATAAATAGCCCCCCCTCACACTGAATAAATAGCCCCCCTGCACAATGAATAAATAAGTCCCCCCTGCACACTGAATAAATAAGTCCCCCCTGCACAATGAATAAATAGCCCCCCTGCACATTGAATAAATAGCCCCCCCCTCACACTGAATAAATAGCCCCCCTCACACTGAATAAATAGTCCCCCTGCACAATGAATAAATAGCCCCCTGCACAATGAATAAATAGCCCCCCTGCTCAATGAATAAATAGCCCCCCTGCACACTGAATAAATAGCCCCCCTGCTCAATGAATAAATAGCCCCCCTGCACAATGAATAAATAGCCCCCCCTGCACACTGAATAAATAGCCCCCCCTCACACTGAATAAATAGTCCCCCTGAACACTGAATAAATAGTCCCCTGCACAATGAATAAATAGCCCCCCTGCACAATGAATAAATAGCCCCCTGCACAATGAATAAATAGCCCCCCTGCTCAATGAATAAATAGCCCCCCTGCACACTGAATAAATAGCCCCCCTGCTCAATGAATAAATAGCCCCCCTGCACAATGAATAAATAGCCCCCCTGCACACTGAATAAATAGCCCCCCTGCTCAATGAATAAATAGCCCCCCTGCTCAATGAATAAATAGCCCCCCCTCACACTGAATAAATACTCCCCCTGCACACTGAATAAATACCCCCCCTGCACACTGAATAAATAGCCCCCCTGCTCAATGAATAAATAGCCCCCCTGCTCAATGAATAAATAGCCCCCCCTGCACACTGAATAAATAGCCCCCCCTCACACTGAATAAATAGTCCCCCTGCACACTGAATAAATATCTCCCCTGCACACTGAATAAATAGCCCCCCCTCACACTGAATAAATAGCCCCCACTGCACACTGAATAAATAAGTCCCCCTGAACACTGAATAAATAGTCCCCCTGCACACTGAATAAATATCTCCCCTGCACACTGAATAAATAGCCCCCCCTCACACTGAATAAATAGCCCCCCCTGCACAATGAATAAATAGCTCCCCTGCACAATGAATAAATAGCCCCCCCTGCACAATGAATAAATAGCCCCCTGCACAATGAATAAATAGCCCCCCTGCTCAATGAATAAATAGCCCCCCTGCACACTGAATAAATAGCCCCCCTGCTCAATGAATAAATAGCCCCCCTGCACACTGAATAAATAGCCCCCCTGCTCAATGAATAAATAGCCCCCCTGCACAATGAATAAATAGCCCCCCTGCACACTGAATAAATAGCCCCCCTGCTCAATGAATAAATAGCCCCCCTGCACACTGAATAAATAGCCCCCCTGCTCAATGAATAAATAGCCCCCCTGCACACTGAATAAATAGCCCCCCTGCTCAATGAATAAATAGCCCCCCTGCACAATGAATAAATAGCCCCCCTGCTCAATGAATAAATAGCCCCCCTGCTCAATGAATAAATAGCCCCCCCTGCACACTGAATAAATAGCCCCCCTGCACACTGAATAAATACCCCCCCTGCACACTGAATAAATAGCCCCCCCTCACACTGAATAAATAGCCCCCCTGCTCAATGAATAAATAGCCCCCCCTGCACACTGAATAAATAGCCCCCCCTCACACTGAATAAATAGTCCCCCTGCACACTGAATAAATACCCCCCCTGCACACTGAATAAATATCTCCCCTGCACACTGAATAAATAGCCCCCCCTCACACTGAATAAATAGCCCCCCCTGCACACTGAATAAATAGTCCCCTGCACACTGAATAAATAAGTCCCCTGCACACTGAATAAATAGCCCCCCCTGCTCACTGAATAAATAGTCCCCTGCACACTGAATAAATAGCCCCCCCTGCACACTGAATAAATAGTCCCCTGCACACTGAATAAATAGTCCCCCTGCACACTGAATAAATAGCCCCCTGCACACTGAATAAATAGCCCCCCCCTCACACTGAATAAATAGCCCCCCCTGCACACTGAATAAATAGTCCCCTGCACACTGAATAAATAAGTCCCCTGCACACTGAATAAATAGCCCCCCCTGCACACTGAATAAATAGCTCCCCTGCACAATGAATAAATAGCTCCCCTGCACAATGAATAAATAGCCCCCCTGCACAATGAATAAATAGCCCCCTGCACAATGAATAAATAGCCCCCCTGCTCAATGAATAAATAGCCCCCCTGCACAATGAATAAATAGCCCCCTGCACAATGAATAAATAGCTCCCCTGCACAATGAATAAATAGCCCCCCTGCACAATGAATAAATAGCCCCCTGCACAATGAATAAATAGTCCCCCTGAACACTGAATAAATAGCCCCCTGCACAATGAATAAATAGCCCCCCTGCTCAATGAATAAATAGCCCCCCTCACACTGAATAAATAGTCCCCTGCACACTGAATAAATAGCCCCCCTGCACAATGAATAAATAGCCCCCTGCACAATGAATAAATAGCTCCCCTGCACAATGAATAAATAGTCCCCCTGAACACTGAATAAATAGCCCCCCTGCACAATGAATAAATAGCCCCCCTGCACAATGAATAAATAGCCCCCCTCACACTGAATAAATAGCTCCCCTGCACAATGAATAAATAGCCCCCCTGCACAATGAATAAATAGCCCCCCTCACACTGAATAAATAGCCCCCTGCACACTGAATAAATAGCTCCCCTGCACAATGAATAAATAGTCCCCCTGAACACTGAATAAATAGCCCCCTGCACAATGAATAAATAGCCCCCCTGCTCAATGAATAAATAGCCCCCCTCACACTGAATAAATAGCCCCCCTGCACAATGAATAAATAGCCCCCTGCACAATGAATAAATAGCTCCCCTGCACAATGAATAAATAGCCCCCCTGCACAATGAATAAATAGCCCCCTGCACAATGAATAAATAGTCCCCCTGAACACTGAATAAATAGCCCCCTGCACAATGAATAAATAGCCCCCCTGCTCAATGAATAAATAGCCCCCCTCACACTGAATAAATAGTCCCCTGCACACTGAATAAATAGCCCCCCTCACACTGAATAAATAGCCCCCTGCACACTGAATAAATAGTCCCCTGCACAATGAATAAATAGTCCCCTGCTCAATGAATAAATAGTCCCCTGCACACTGAATAAATAGCCCCCCTGCACACTGAATAAATAGCCCCCCTGCACAATGAATAAATAGCCCCCTGCACAATGAATAAATAGCTCCCCTGCACAATGAATAAATAGCCCCCCTGCACAATGAATAAATAGCCCCCCTCACACTGAATTAATAGCTCCCCTGCACAATGAATAAATAGCCCCCCTGCACAATGAATAAATAGCCCCCCTCACACTGAATAAATAGCCCCCTGCACACTGAATAAATAGCTCCCCTGCACAATGAATAAATAGTCCCCCTGAACACTGAATAAATAGCCCCCTGCACAATGAATAAATAGCCCCCCTGCTCAATGAATAAATAGCCCCCCTCACACTGAATAAATAGTCCCCTGCACAATGAATAAATAGTCCCCCCTGCACACTGAATAAATAGTCCCCCTGCACACTGAATAAATACCCCCCCTGCACACTGAATAAATAGTCCCCCTGCACACTGAATAAATAAGTCCCCCCTGCACATTGAATAAATAGCCCCCCTCACACTGAATAAATAGCCCCCCTCACACTGAATAAATAGCCCCCCTGCACAATGAATAAATAGCCCCCCTCACACTGAATAAGTAGCCCCCCTGCACACTGAATAAATAGTCCCCCTGCACACTGAATAAATAGCCCCCCGTCACACTGAATAAATAGCCCCCCTGCACACTGAATAAATAGTCCCCCTGCACACTGAATAAATAGCCCCCCCTCACACTGAATAAATAGCTCCCCTGCACAATGAATAAATAGCCCCCCTGCTCAATGAATAAATAGCCCCCCTCACACTGAATAAATAGTCCCCTGCACAATGAATAAATAATCCCCCCTGCACACTGAATAAATAGTCCCCCTGCACACTGAATAAATACCCCCCTGCACACTGAATAAATAGTCCCCCCTGCACAATGAATAAATAAGTCCCCCCTGCACAATGAATAAATAGCCCCCCTGCACACTGAATAAATAGTCCCCCCTGCACAATGAATAAATAGTCCCCCCTGCACAATGAATAAATAAGTCCCCCCTGCACACTGAATAAATAAGTCCCCCCTGCACAATGAATAAATAGCCCCCCTGCACATTGAATAAATAGCCCCCCCCTCACACTGAATAAATAGCCCCCCTCACACTGAATAAATAGCCCCCCTGCACAATGAATAAATAGCCCCCCTCACACTGAATAAATAGCCCCCCTCACACTGAATAAATAGCCCCCCTGCACAATGAATAAATAGCCCCCCTCACACTGAATAAATAGCCCCCCTGCACAATGAATAAATAGCCCCCCTCACACTGAATAAATAGCCCCCCTCACACTGAATAAATAGCCCCCCCCTCACACTGAATAAATAGCCCCCCTCACACTGAATAAATAGCCCCCCTGCACAATGAATAAATAGCCCCCCTCACACTGAATAAATAGCCCCCCCCTCACACTGAATAAATAGCCCCCCCTCACACTGAATAAATAGTCCCCCTGAACACTAAATAAATAGTCCCCCTGCACACTGAATAAATAGCCCCCCCCTCACACTGAATAAATAGCCCCCCTCACACTGAATAAATAGTCCCCCTGAACACTAAATAAATAGTCCCCCTGCACACTGAATAAATAAGTCCACCTGAACACTAAATAAATAGCCCCCCTCACACTGAATAAATAGCCCCCCCTTCACACTGAATAAATAGCCCCCCTCACACTGAATAAATAGTCCCCCTGAACACTAAATAAATAGTCCCCCTGCACACTGAATAAATAGCCCCCCTGCACAATGAATAAATAGCCCCCCTCACACTGAATAAATAGCCCCCCCCTCACACTGAATAAATAGCCCCCCTCACACTGAATAAATAGCCCCCCTCACACTGAATAAATAGTCCCCCTGAACACTAAATAAATAGTCCCCCTGCACACTGAATAAATAGCCCCCCCTCACACTGAATAAATAGCCCCCCTCACACTGAATAAATAGTCCCCCTGAACACTAAATAAATAGCCCCCCTCACACTGAATAAATAGCCCCCCCCTCACACTGAATAAATAGCCCCCCTCACACTGAATAAATAGTCCCCTGCACACTGAATAAATAGCCCCCCTCACACTGAATAAATAGCCCCCCCCTCACACTGAATAAATAGCCCCCCTCACACTGAATAAATAGTCCCCTGCACACTGAATAAATAGCCCCCCTCACACTGAATAAATAGCCCCCCCCTCACACTGAATAAATAGCCCCCCCTCACACTGAATAAATAGCCCCCCTCACACTGAATAAATAGTCCCCCTGAACACTAAATAAATAGTCCCCCTGCACACTGAATAAATAGTCCCCCTGAACACTAAATAAATAGCCCCCCTGCACACTGAATAAATAGCCCCCCCTCACACTGAATAAATAGCCCCCCTCACACTGAATAAATAGCCCCCCTCACACTGAATAAATAGTCCCCCTGAACACTAAATAAATAGTCCCCCTGCACACTGAATAAATAGCCCCCCCTCACACTGAATAAATAGCCCCCCTGCACAATGAATAAATAAGTCCCCCCTGCACACTGAATAAATAAGTCCCCCCTGCACAATGAATAAATAGCCCCCCTGCACATTGAATAAATAGCCCCCCCCTCACACTGAATAAATAGCCCCCCTCACACTGAATAAATAGCCCCCCTGCACAATGAATAAATAGCCCCCCTCACACTGAATAAATAGCCCCCCTCACACTGAATAAATAGCCCCCCTGCACAATGAATAAATAGCCCCCCTCACACTGAATAAATAGCCCCCCTGCACAATGAATAAATAGCCCCCCTCACACTGAATAAATAGCCCCCCTCACACTGAATAAATAGCCCCCCCTCACACTGAATAAATAGCCCCCCTCACACTGAATAAATAGTCCCCCTGAACACTAAATAAATAGTCCCCCTGCACACTGAATAAATAGCCCCCCCTCACACTGAATAAATAGCCCCCCTCACACTGAATAAATAGTCCCCCTGAACACTAAATAAATAGTCCCACTGCACACTGAATAAATAAGTCCCCCTGAACACTAAATAAATAGCCCCCCTCACACTGAATAAATAGCCCCCCCCTCACACTGAATAAATAGCCCCCCTGAACACTAAATAAATAGCCCCCCTCACACTGAATAAATAGTCCCCCTGAACACTAAATAAATAGTCCCCCTGCACACTGAATAAATAGCCCCCCTGCACAATGAATAAATAGCCCCCCTCACACTGAATAAATAGCCCCCCCCTCACACTGAATAAATATCCCCCCCTCACACTGAATAAATAGCCCCCCTCACACTGAATAAATAGTCCCCCTGAACACTAAATAAATAGTCCCCCTGCACACTGAATAAATAGCCCCCCCTCACACTGAATAAATAGCCCCCCTCACACTGAATAAATAGTCCCCCTGAACACTAAATAAATAGCCCCCCTCACACTGAATAAATAGCCCCCCCCTCACACTGAATAAATAGCCCCCCTCACACTGAATAAATAGTCCCCTGCACACTGAATAAATAGCCCCCCTCACACTGAATAAATAGCCCCCCCCTCACACTGAATAAATAGCCCCCCTCACACTGAATAAATAGTCCCCTGCACACTGAATAAATAGCCCCCCTCACACTGAATAAATAGCCCCCCTCACACTGAATAAATAGCCCCCCCTCACACTGAATAAATAGCCCCCCTCACACTGAATAAATAGTCCCCCTGAACACTAAATAAATAGTCCCCCTGCACACTGAATAAATAGCCCCCCCTCACACTGAATAAATAGTCCCCCTGAACACTAAATAAATAGTCCCCCTGCACACTGAATAAATAAGTCCCCCTGAACACTAAATAAATAGCCCCCCTCACACTGAATAAATAGCCCCCCCCTCACACTGAATAAATAGCCCCCCTCACACTGAATAAATATTCCCCCTGCACACTGAATAAATAGCCCCCCTCACACTGAATAAATAGCCCCCCCCTCACACTGAATAAATAGCCCCCCCTCACACTGAATAAATAGCCCCCCTCACACTGAATAAATAGCCCCCCCCTCACACTGAATAAATAGCCCCCCTCACACTGAATAAATAGTCCCCTGCACACTGAATAAATAGCCCCCCTCACACTGAATAAATAGCCCCCCCCCTCACACTGAATAAATAGCCCCCCTCACACTGAAAAATAGTCCCCTGCACACTGAATAAATAGCCCCCCTCACACTGAATAAATAGCCCCCCCCTCACACTGAATAAATAGCCCCCCCTCACACTGAATAAATAGCCCCCCTCACACTGAATAAATAGTCCCCCTGAACACTAAATAAATAGTCCCCCCTGCACACTGAATAAATAGCCCCCCCTCACACTGAATAAATAGCCCCCCTGCACACTGAATAAATAGTCCCCCTGCACACTGAATAAATAGCCCCCCCTCACACTGAATAAATAGCCCCCCTCACACTGAATAAATAGTCCCCTGCACACTGAATAAATAGCCCCCCTCACACTGAATAAATAGCCCCCCCCTCACACTGAATAAATAGCCCCCCTCACACTGAATAAATAGTCCCCTGCACACTGAATAAATAGCCCCCCTCACACTGAATAAATAGCCCCCCCCTCACACTGAATAAATAGCCCCCCCTCACACTGAATAAATAGCCCCCCTCACACTGAATAAATAGTCCCCCTGAACACTAAATAAATAGTCCCCCTGCACACTGAATAAATAAGTCCCCCTGAACACTAAATAAATAGCCCCCCTCACACTGAATAAATAGCCCCCCCCTCACACTGAATAAATAGCCCCCCTCACACTGAATAAATATTCCCCCTGCACACTGAATAAATAGCCCCCCTGAACACTATATAAATAGTCCCCCTGCACACTGAATAAATAGCCCCCCCTCACACTGAATAAATAGCCCCCCTCACACTGAATAAATAGCCCCCCTGCACACTGAATAAATAGTCCCCCTGCACACTGAATAAATAGTCCCCCTGAACACTAAATAAATAGCCCCCCTGCACACTGAATAAATAGCCCCCCCTCACACTGAATAAATAGCCCCCCTCACACTGAATAAATAGCCCCCCTCACACTGAATAAATAGTCCCCCTGAACACTAAATAAATAGTCCCCCTGCACACTGAATAAATAGCCCCCCCTCACACTGAATAAATAGCCCCCCCTCACACTGAATAAATAGCCCCCCTCACACTGAATAAATAGCCCCCCTCACACTGAATAAATAGTCCCCCTGAACACTAAATAAATAGCCCCCCTCACACTGAATAAATATTCCCCCTGAACACTAAATAAATAGTCCCCCTGCACACTGAATAAATAGCCCCCCCTCACACTGAATAAATAGCTCCCCTGCACAATGAATAAATAGCCCCCCTGCTCAATGAATAAATAGCCCCCCTCACACTGAATAAATAGTCCCCTGCACAATGAATAAATAATCCCCCCTGCACACTGAATAAATAGTCCCCCTGCACACTGAATAAATACCCCCCCTGCACACTGAATAAATAGTCCCCCCTGCACAATGAATAAATAAGTCCCCCCTGCACAATGAATAAATAGCCCCCCTGCACACTGAATAAATAGTCCCCCCTGCACAATGAATAAATAGTCCCCCCTGCACAATGAATAAATAAGTCCCCCCTGCACACTGAATAAATAAGTCCCCCCTGCACAATGAATAAATAGCCCCCCTGCACATTGAATAAATAGCCCCCCCCTCACACTGAATAAATAGCCCCCCTCACACTGAATAAATAGCCCCCCTGCACAATGAATAAATAGCCCCCCTCACACTGAATAAATAGCCCCCCTCACACTGAATAAATAGCCCCCCTGCACAATGAATAAATAGCCCCCCTCACACTGAATAAATAGCCCCCCTGCACAATGAATAAATAGCCCCCCTCACACTGAATAAATAGCCCCCCTCACACTGAATAAATAGCCCCCCCCTCACACTGAATAAATAGCCCCCCTCACACTGAATAAATAGCCCCCCTGCACAATGAATAAATAGCCCCCCTCACACTGAATAAATAGCCCCCCCCTCACACTGAATAAATAGCCCCCCCTCACACTGAATAAATAGTCCCCCTGAACACTAAATAAATAGTCCCCCTGCACACTGAATAAATAGCCCCCCCCTCACACTGAATAAATAGCCCCCCTCACACTGAATAAATAGTCCCCCTGAACACTAAATAAGTAGTCCCCCTGCACACTGAATAAATAAGTCCCCCTGAACACTAAATAAATAGCCCCCCTCACACTGAATAAATAGCCCCCCCTTCACACTGAATAAATAGCCCCCCTCACACTGAATAAATAGTCCCCCTGAACACTAAATAAATAGTCCCCCTGCACACTGAATAAATAGCCCCCCTGCACAATGAATAAATAGCCCCCCTCACACTGAATAAATAGCCCCCCCCTCACACTGAATAAATAGCCCCCCCTCACACTGAATAAATAGCCCCCCTCACACTGAATAAATAGTCCCCCTGAACACTAAATAAATAGTCCCCCTGCACACTGAATAAATAGCCCCCCCTCACACTGAATAAATAGCCCCCCTCACACTGAATAAATAGTCCCCCTGAACACTAAATAAATAGCCCCCCTCACACTGAATAAATAGCCCCCCCCTCACACTGAATAAATAGCCCCCCTCACACTGAATAAATAGTCCCCTGCACACTGAATAAATAGCCCCCCTCACACTGAATAAATAGCCCCCCCCTCACACTGAATAAATAGCCCCCCTCACACTGAATAAATAGTCCCCTGCACACTGAATAAATAGCCCCCCTCACACTGAATAAATAGCCCCCCCCTCACACTGAATAAATAGCCCCCCCTCACACTGAATAAATAGCCCCCCTCACACTGAATAAATAGTCCCCCTGAACACTAAATAAATAGTCCCCCTGCACACTGAATAAATAGCCCCCCCTCACAATGAATAAATAGCCCCCCTGCTCAATGAATAAATAGCCCCCCTCACACTGAATAAATAGTCCCCTGCACAATGAATAAATAGTCCCCCCTGCACACTGAATAAATAGTCCCCCTGCACACTGAATAAATACCCCCCCTGCACACTGAATAAATAGTCCCCCCTGCACAATGAATAAATAAGTCCCCCCTGCACAATGAATAAATAGCCCCCCTGCACACTGAATAAATAGTCCCCCCTGCACAATGAATAAATAGTCCCCCCTGCACAATGAATAAATAAGTCCCCCCTGCACACTGAATAAATAAGTCCCCCCTGCACAATGAATAAATAGCCCCCCTGCACATTGAATAAATAGCCCCCCCCTCACACTGAATAAATAGCCCCCCTCACACTGAATAAATAGCCCCCCTGCACAATGAATAAATAGCCCCCCTCACACTGAATAAATAGCCCCCCTCACACTGAATAAATAGCCCCCCTGCACAATGAATAAATAGCCCCCCTCACACTGAATAAATAGCCCCCCTGCACAATGAATAAATAGCCCCCCTCACACTGAATAAATAGCCCCCCTCACACTGAATAAATAGCCCCCCCTCACACTGAATAAATAGCCCCCCTCACACTGAATAAATAGCCCCCCTGCACAATGAATAAATAGCCCCCCTCACACTGAATAAATAGCCCCCCCCTCACACTGAATAAATAGCCCCCCCTCACACTGAATAAATAGCCCCCCCCTCACACTGAATAAATAGCCCCCCCTCACACTGAATAAATAGCCCCCCTCACACTGAATAAATAGTCCCCCTGAACACTAAATAAATAGTCCCCCTGCACACTGAATAAATAGCCCCCCCTCACACTGAATAAATAGCCCCCCTCACACTGAATAAATAGTCCCCCTGAACACTAAATAAATAGTCCCCCTGCACACTGAATAAATAAGTCCCCCTGAACACTAAATAAATAGCCCCCCTCACACTGAATAAATAGCCCCCCCCTCACACTGAATAAATAGCCCCCCTCACACTGAATAAATAGTCCCCCTGAACACTAAATAAATAGTCCCCCTGCACACTGAATAAATAGCCCCCCTGCACAATGAATAAATAGCCCCCCTCACACTGAATAAATAGCCCCCCCCTCACACTGAATAAATAGCCCCCCCTCACACTGAATAAATAGCCCCCCTCACACTGAATAAATAGCCCCCCCTCACACTGAATAAATAGTCCCCCTGAACACTAAATAAATAGCCCCCCTCACACTGAATAAATAGCCCCCCCCTCACACTGAATAAATAGCCCCCCTCACACTGAATAAATAGTCCCCTGCACACTGAATAAATAGCCCCCCTCACACTGAATAAATAGCCCCCCCTCACACTGAATAAATAGCCCCCCTCACACTGAATAAATAGTCCCCTGCACACTGAATAAATAGCCCCCCTCACACTGAATAAATAGCCCCCCCCTCACACTGAATAAATAGCCCCCCCTCACACTGAATAAATAGCCCCCCTCACACTGAATAAATAGTCCCCCTGAACACTAAATAAATAGTCCCCCTGCACACTGAATAAATAGCCCCCCCTCACACTGAATAAATAGCCCCCCTGCACAATGAATAAATAAGTCCCCCCTGCACACTGAATAAATAAGTCCCCCCTGCACAATGAATAAATAGCCCCCCTGCACATTGAATAAATAGCCCCCCCTCACACTGAATAAATAGCCCCCCTCACACTGAATAAATAGTCCCCCTGCACAATGAATAAATAGCCCCCTGCACAATGAATAAATAGCCCCCCTGCTCAATGAATAAATAGCCCCCCTGCACACTGAATAAATAGCCCCCCTGCTCAATGAATAAATAGCCCCCCTGCACAATGAATAAATAGCCCCCCCTGCACACTGAATAAATAGCCCCCCCTCACACTGAATAAATAGTCCCCCTGAACACTGAATAAATAGTCCCCTGCACAATGAATAAATAGCCCCCCTGCACAATGAATAAATAGCCCCCTGCACAATGAATAAATAGCCCCCCTGCTCAATGAATAAATAGCCCCCCTGCACACTGAATAAATAGCCCCCCTGCTCAATGAATAAATAGCCCCCCTGCACAATGAATAAATAGCCCCCCTGCACACTGAATAAATAGCCCCCCTGCTCAATGAATAAATAGCCCCCCTGCTCAATGAATAAATAGCCCCCCCTCACACTGAATAAATAGTCCCCCTGCACACTGAATAAATACCCCCCCTGCACACTGAATAAATAGCCCCCCTGCTCAATGAATAAATAGCCCCCCTGCTCAATGAATAAATAGCCCCCCCTGCACACTGAATAAATAGCCCCCCCTCACACTGAATAAATAGTCCCCCTGCACACTGAATAAATATCTCCCCTGCACACTGAATAAATAGCCCCCCCTCACACTGAATAAATAGCCCCCACTGCACACTGAATAAATAAGTCCCCCTGAACACTGAATAAATAGTCCCCCTGCACACTGAATAAATATCTCCCCTGCACACTGAATAAATAGCCCCCCCTCACACTGAATAAATAGCCCCCCCTGCACAATGAATAAATAGCTCCCCTGCACAATGAATAAATAGCCCCCCCTGCACAATGAATAAATAGCCCCCTGCACAATGAATAAATAGCCCCCCTGCTCAATGAATAAATAGCCCCCCTGCACACTGAATAAATAGCCCCCCTGCTCAATGAATAAATAGCCCCCCTGCACACTGAATAAATAGCCCCCCTGCTCAATGAATAAATAGCCCCCCTGCACAATGAATAAATAGCCCCCCTGCACACTGAATAAATAGCCCCCCTGCTCAATGAATAAATAGCCCCCCTGCACACTGAATAAATAGCCCCCCTGCTCAATGAATAAATAGCCCCCCTGCACACTGAATAAATAGCCCCCCTGCTCAATGAATAAATAGCCCCCCTGCACAATGAATAAATAGCCCCCCTGCTCAATGAATAAATAGCCCCCCTGCTCAATGAATAAATAGCCCCCCCTGCACACTGAATAAATAGCCCCCCTGCATACTGAATAAATACCCCCCCTGCACACTGAATAAATAGCCCCCCCTCACACTGAATAAATAGCCCCCCTGCTCAATGAATAAATAGCCCCCCCTGCACACTGAATAAATAGCCCCCCCTCACACTGAATAAATAGTCCCCCTGCACACTGAATAAATACCCCCCCTGCACACTGAATAAATATCTCCCCTGCACACTGAATAAATAGCCCCCCCTCACACTGAATAAATAGCCCCCCCTGCACACTGAATAAATAGTCCCCTGCACACTGAATAAATAAGTCCCCTGCACACTGAATAAATAGCCCCCCCTGCTCACTGAATAAATAGTCCCCTGCACACTGAATAAATAGCCCCCCCTGCACACTGAATAAATAGTCCCCTGCACACTGAATAAATAGTCCCCCTGCACACTGAATAAATAGCCCCCTGCACACTGAATAAATAGCCCCCCCCTCACACTGAATAAATAGCCCCCCCTGCACACTGAATAAATAGTCCCCTGCACACTGAATAAATAAGTCCCCTGCACACTGAATAAATAGCCCCCCCTGCACACTGAATAAATAGCTCCCCTGCACAATGAATAAATAGCTCCCCTGCACAATGAATAAATAGCCCCCCTGCACAATGAATAAATAGCCCCCTGCACAATGAATAAATAGCCCCCCTGCTCAATGAATAAATAGCCCCCCTGCACAATGAATAAATAGCCCCCTGCACAATGAATAAATAGCTCCCCTGCACAATGAATAAATAGCCCCCCTGCACAATGAATAAATAGCCCCCTGCACAATGAATAAATAGTCCCCCTGAACACTGAATAAATAGCCCCCTGCACAATGAATAAATAGCCCCCCTGCTCAATGAATAAATAGCCCCCCTCACACTGAATAAATAGTCCCCTGCACACTGAATAAATAGCCCCCCTGCACAATGAATAAATAGCCCCCTGCACAATGAATAAATAGCTCCCCTGCACAATGAATAAATAGTCCCCCTGAACACTGAATAAATAGCCCCCCTGCACAATGAATAAATAGCCCCCCTGCACAATGAATAAATAGCCCCCCTCACACTGAATAAATAGCTCCCCTGCACAATGAATAAATAGCCCCCCTGCACAATGAATAAATAGCCCCCCTCACACTGAATAAATAGCCCCCTGCACACTGAATAAATAGCTCCCCTGCACAATGAATAAATAGTCCCCCTGAACACTGAATAAATAGCCCCCTGCACAATGAATAAATAGCCCCCCTGCTCAATGAATAAATAGCCCCCCTCACACTGAATAAATAGCCCCCCTGCACAATGAATAAATAGCCCCCTGCACAATGAATAAATAGCTCCCCTGCACAATGAATAAATAGCCCCCCTGCACAATGAATAAATAGCCCCCTGCACAATGAATAAATAGTCCCCCTGAACACTGAATAAATAGCCCCCTGCACAATGAATAAATAGCCCCCCTGCTCAATGAATAAATAGCCCCCCTCACACTGAATAAATAGTCCCCTGCACACTGAATAAATAGCCCCCCTCACACTGAATAAATAGCCCCCTGCACACTGAATAAATAGTCCCCTGCACAATGAATAAATAGTCCCCTGCTCAATGAATAAATAGTCCCCTGCACACTGAATAAATAGCCCCCCTGCACACTGAATAAATAGCCCCCCTGCACAATGAATAAATAGCCCACTGCACAATGAATAAATAGCTCCCATGCACAATGAATAAATAGCCCCCCTGCACAATGAATAAATAGCCCCCCTCACACTGAATAAATAGCCCCCTGCACACTGAATAAATAGCTCCCCTGCACAATGAATAAATAGTCCCCCTGAACACTGAATAAATAGCCCCCTGCACAATGAATAAATAGCCCCCCTGCTCAATGAATAAATAGCCCCCCTCACACTGAATAAATAGTCCCCTGCACAATGAATAAATAGTCCCCCCTGCACACTGAATAAATAGTCCCCCTGCACACTGAATAAATACCCCCCCTGCACACTGAATAAATAGTCCCCCTGCACACTGAATAAATAAGTCCCCCCTGCACATTGAATAAATAGCCCCCCTCACACTGAATAAATAGCCCCCCTCACACTGAATAAATAGCCCCCCTGCACAATGAATAAATAGCCCCCCTCACACTGAATAAGTAGCCCCCCTGCACACTGAATAAATAGTCCCCCTGCACACTGAATAAATAGCCCCCCCTCACACTGAATAAATAGCCCCCCTGCACACTGAATAAATAGTCCCCCTGCACACTGAATAAATAGCCCCCCCTCACACTGAATAAATAGCTCCCCTGCACAATGAATAAATAGCCCCCCTGCTCAATGAATAAATAGCCCCCCTCACACTGAATAAATAGTCCCCTGCACAATGAATAAATAATCCCCCCTGCACACTGAATAAATAGTCCCCCTGCACACTGAATAAATACCCCCCTGCACACTGAATAAATAGTCCCCCCTGCACAATGAATAAATAAGTCCCCCCTGCACAATGAATAAATAGCCCCCCTGCACACTGAATAAATAGTCCCCCCTGCACAATGAATAAATAGTCCCCCCTGCACAATGAATAAATAAGTCCCCCCTGCACACTGAATAAATAAGTCCCCCCTGCACAATGAATAAATAGCCCCCCTGCACATTGAATAAATAGCCCCCCCTCACACTGAATAAATAGCCCCCCTCACACTGATAAAATAGCCCCCCTGCACAATGAATAAATAGCCCCCCTCACACTGAATAAATAGCCCCCCTCACACTGAATAAATAGCCCCCCTGCACAATGAATAAATAGCCCCCCTCACACTGAATAAATAGCCCCCCTCACACTGAATAAATAGCCCCCCTCACACTGAATAAATAGCCCCCCCTCACACTGAATAAATAGCCCCCCTCACACTGAATAAATAGCCCCCCTGCACAATGAATAAATAGCCCCCCTCACACTGAATAAATAGCCCCCCCCTCACACTGAATAAATAGCCCCCCCTCACACTGAATAAATAGTCCCCCTGAACACTAAATAAATAGTCCCCCTGCACACTGAATAAATAGCCCCCCCCCTCACACTGAATAAATAGCCCCCCTCACACTGAATAAATAGTCCCCCTGAACACTAAATAAATAGTCCCCCTGCACACTGAATAAATAAGTCCCCCTGAACACTAAATAAATAGCCCCCCTCACACTGAATAAATAGCCCCCCCTTCACACTGAATAAATAGCCCCCCTCACACTGAATAAATAGTCCCCCTGAACACTAAATAAATAGTCCCCCTGCACACTGAATAAATAGCCCCCCTGCACAATGAATAAATAGCCCCCCTCACACTGAATAAATAGCCCCCCCCTCACACTGAATAAATAGCCCCCCTCACACTGAATAAATAGCCCCCCTCACACTGAATAAATAGTCCCCCTGAACACTAAATAAATAGTCCCCCTGCACACTGAATAAATAGCCCCCCCTCACACTGAATAAATAGCCCCCCTCACACTGAATAAATAGTCCCCCTGAACACTAAATAAATAGCCCCCCTCACACTGAATAAATAGCCCCCCCCTCACACTGAATAAATAGCCCCCCTCACACTGAATAAATAGTCCCCTGCACACTGAATAAATAGCCCCCCTCACACTGAATAAATAGCCCCCCCCTCACACTGAATAAATAGCCCCCCTCACACTGAATAAATAGTCCCCTGCACACTGAATAAATAGCCCCCCTCACACTGAATAAATAGCCCCCCCCTCACACTGAATAAATAGCCCCCCCTCACACTGAATAAATAGCCCCCCTCACACTGAATAAATAGTCCCCCTGAACACTAAATAAATAGTCCCCCTGCACACTGAATAAATAGCCCCCCCTCACACTGAATAAATAGCCCCCCTGCACAATGAATAAATAAGTCCCCCCTGCACACTGAATAAATAAATCCCCCCTGCACAATGAATAAATAGCCCCCCTGCACATTGAATAAATAGCCCCCCCCTCACACTGAATAAATAGCCCCCCTCACACTGAATAAATAGCCCCCCTGCACAATGAATAAATAGCCCCCCTCACACTGAATAAATAGCCCCCCTCACACTGAATAAATAGCCCCCCTGCACAATGAATAAATAGCCCCCCTCACACTGAATAAATAGCCCCCCTGCACAATGAATAAATAGCCCCCCTCACACTGAATAAATAGCCCCCCTCACACTGAATAAATAGCCCCCCCTCACACTGAATAAATAGCCCCCCTCACACTGAATAAATAGCCCCCCTGCACAATGAATAAATAGCCCCCCTCACACTGAATAAATAGCCCCCCCCTCACACTGAATAAATAGCCCCCCCTCACACTGAATAAATAGCCCCCCTCACACTGAATAAATAGTCCCCCTGAACACTAAATAAATAGTCCCCCTGCACACTGAATAAATAGCCCCCCCTCACACTGAATAAATAGCCCCCCTCACACTGAATAAATAGTCCCCCTGAACACTAAATAAATAGTCCCACTGCACACTGAATGAATAAGTCCCCCTGAACACTAAATAAATAGCCCCCCTCACACTGAATAAATAGCCCCCCCCTCACACTGAATAAATAGCCCCCCTGAACACTAAATAAATAGCCCCCCTCACACTGAATAAATAGTCCCCCTGAACACTAAATAAATAGTCCCCCTGCACACTGAATAAATAGCCCCCCTGCACAATGAATAAATAGCCCCCCTCACACTGAATAAATAGCCCCCCCCTCACACTGAATAAATAGCCCCCCCTCACACTGAATAAATAGCCCCCCTCACACTGAATAAATAGTCCCCCTGAACACTAAATAAATAGTCCCCCTCACACTGAATAAATAGCCCCCCCCTCACACTGAATAAATAGCCCCCCTCACACTGAATAAATAGTCCCCTGCACACTGAATAAATAGCCCCCCTCACACTGAATAAATAGCCCCCCCTCACACTGAATAAATAGCCCCCCTCACACTGAATAAATAGTCCCCTGCACACTGAATAAATAGCCCCCCTCACACTGAATAAATAGCCCCCCCTCACACTGAATAAATAGCCCCCCCTCACACTGAATAAATAGCCCCCCTCACACTGAATAAATAGTCCCCCTGAACACTAAATAAATAGTCCCCCTGCACACTGAATAAATAGCCCCCCCTCACACTGAATAAATAGTCCCCCTGAACACTAAATAAATAGTCCCCCTGCACACTGAATAAATAAGTCCCCCTGAACACTAAATAAATAGCCCCCCTCACACTGAATAAATAGCCCCCCCCTCACACTGAATAAATAGCCCCCCTCACACTGAATAAATATTCCCCCTGCACACTGAATAAATAGCCCCCCTCACACTGAATAAATAGCCCCCCCCTCACACTGAATAAATAGCCCCCCCTCACACTGAATAAATAGCCCCCCTCACACTGAATAAATAGCCCCCCCCTCACACTGAATAAATAGCCCCCCTCACACTGAATAAATAGTCCCCTGCACACTGAATAAATAGCCCCCCTCACACTGAATAAATAGCCCCCCCCCTCACACTGAATAAATAGCCCCCCTCACACTGAATAAATAGTCCCCTGCACACTGAATAAATAGTCCCCCTGCACACTGAATAAATAGTCCCCTGCACACTGAATAAATAGCCCCCCTCACACTGAATAAATAGTCCCCTGCACACTGAATAAATAGCCCCCCTCACACTGAATAAATAGCCCCCCCCCTCACACTGAATAAATAGTCCCCCTGAACACTAAATAAATAGTCCCCCTGCACACTGAATAAATAGCCCCCCCTCACACTGAATAAATAGCCCCCCTGCACACTGAATAAATAGTCCCCCTGCACACTGAATAAATAGCCCCCCCTCACACTGAATAAATAGTCCCCTGCACACTGAATAAATAGCCCCCCTCACACTGAATAAATAGCCCCCCCCTCACACTGAATAAATAGCCCCCCTCACACTGAATAAATAGTCCCCTGCACACTGAATAAATAGCCCCCCTCACACTGAATAAATAGCCCCCCCCTCACACTGAATAAATAGCCCCCCCTCACACTGAATAAATAGCCCCCCTCACACTGAATAAATAGTCCCCCTGAACACTAAATAAATAGTCCCCCTGCACACTGAATAAATAAGTCCCCCTGAACACTAAATAAATAGCCCCCCTCACACTGAATAAATAGCCCCCCCCTCACACTGAATAAATAGCCCCCCTCACACTGAATAAATATTCCCCCTGCACACTGAATAAATAGCCCCCCTGAACACTATATAAATAGTCCCCCTGCACACTGAATAAATAGCCCCCCCTCACACTGAATAAATAGCCCCCCTCACACTGAATAAATAGCCCCCCTGCACACTGAATAAATAGTCCCCCTGCACACTGAATAAATAGTCCCCCTGAACACTAAATAAATAGCCCCCCTGCACACTGAATAAATAGCCCCCCCTCACACTGAATAAATAGCCCCCCTCACACTGAATAAATAGCCCCCCTCACACTGAATAAATAGTCCCCCTGAACACTAAATAAATAGTCCCCCTGCACACTGAATAAATAGCCCCCCCTCACACTGAATAAATAGCCCCCCCTCACACTGAATAAATAGCCCCCCTCACACTGAATAAATAGCCCCCCTCACACTGAATAAATAGTCCCCCTGAACACTAAATAAATAGTCCCCCTGCACACTGAATAAATAGCCCCCCCTCACACTGAATAAATAGCTCCCCTGCACAATGAATAAATAGCCCCCCTGCTCAATGAATAAATAGCCCCCCTCACACTGAATAAATAGTCCCCTGCACAATGAATAAATAATCCCCCCTGCACACTGAATAAATAGTCCCCCTGCACACTGAATAAATACCCCCCCTGCACACTGAATAAATAGTCCCCCCTGCACAATGAATAAATAAGTCCCCCCTGCACAATGAATAAATAGCCCCCCTGCACACTGAATAAATAGTCCCCCCTGCACAATGAATAAATAGTCCCCCCTGCACAATGAATAAATAAGTCCCCCCTGCACACTGAATAAATAAGTCCCCCCTGCACAATGAATAAATAGCCCCCCTGCACATTGAATAAATAGCCCCCCCCTCACACTGAATAAATAGCCCCCCTCACACTGAATAAATAGCCCCCCTGCACAATGAATAAATAGCCCCCCTCACACTGAATAAATAGCCCCCCTCACACTGAATAAATAGCCCCCCTGCACAATGAATAAATAGCCCCCCTCACACTGAATAAATAGCCCCCCTGCACAATGAATAAATAGCCCCCCTCACACTGAATAAATAGCCCCCCTCACACTGAATAAATAGCCCCCCCCTCACACTGAATAAATAGCCCCCCTCACACTGAATAAATAGCCCCCCTGCACAATGAATAAATAGCCCCCCTCACACTGAATAAATAGCCCCCCCCTCACACTGAATAAATAGCCCCCCCTCACACTGAATAAATAGTCCCCCTGAACACTAAATAAATAGTCCCCCTGCACACTGAATAAATAGCCCCCCCCTCACACTGAATAAATAGCCCCCCTCACACTGAATAAATAGTCCCCCTGAACACTAAATAAATAGTCCCCCTGCACACTGAATAAATAAGTCCCCCTGAACACTAAATAAATAGCCCCCCTCACACTGAATAAATAGCCCCCCCTTCACACTGAATAAATAGCCCCCCTCACACTGAATAAATAGTCCCCCTGAACACTAAATAAATAGTCCCCCTGCACACTGAATAAATAGCCCCCCTGCACAATGAATAAATAGCCCCCCTCACACTGAATAAATAGCCCCCCCCTCACACTGAATAAATAGCCCCCCCTCACACTGAATAAATAGCCCCCCTCACACTGAATAAATAGTCCCCCTGAACACTAAATAAATAGTCCCCCTGCACACTGAATAAATAGCCCCCCCTCACACTGAATAAATAGCCCCCCTCACACTGAATAAATAGTCCCCCTGAACACTAAATAAATAGCCCCCCTCACACTGAATAAATAGCCCCCCCCTCACACTGAATAAATAGCCCCCCTCACACTGAATAAATAGTCCCCTGCACACTGAATAAATAGCCCCCCTCACACTGAATAAATAGCCCCCCCCTCACACTGAATAAATAGCCCCCCTCACACTGAATAAATAGTCCCCTGCACACTGAATAAATAGCCCCCCTCACACTGAATAAATAGCCCCCCCCTCACACTGAATAAATAGCCCCCCCTCACACTGAATAAATAGCCCCCCTCACACTGAATAAATAGTCCCCCTGAACACTAAATAAATAGTCCCCCTGCACACTGAATAAATAGCCCCCCCTCACACTGAATAAATAGCCCCCCTGCACAATGAATAAATAAGTCCCCCCTGCACACTGAATAAATAAGTCCCCCCTGCACAATGAATAAATAGCCCCCCTGCACATTGAATAAATAGCCCCCCCCTCACACTGAATAAATAGCCCCCCTCACACTGAATAAATAGCCCCCCTGCACAATGAATAAATAGCCCCCCTCACACTGAATAAATAGCCCCCCTCACACTGAATAAATAGCCCCCCTGCACAATGAATAAATAGCCCCCCTCACACTGAATAAATAGCCCCCCTGCACAATGAATAAATAGCCCCCCTCACACTGAATAAATAGCCCCCCTCACACTGAATAAATAGCCCCCCCTCACACTGAATAAATAGCCCCCCTCACACTGAATAAATAGCCCCCCTGCACAATGAATAAATAGCCCCCCTCACACTGAATAAATAGCCCCCCCCCTCACACTGAATAAATAGCCCCCCCTCACACTGAATAAATAGCCCCCCTCACACTGAATAAATAGTCCCCCTGAACACTAAATAAATAGTCCCCCTGCACACTGAATAAATAAGTCCCCCTGAACACTAAATAAATAGCCCCCCTCACACTGAATAAATAGCCCCCCCCTCACACTGAATAAATAGCCCCCCTGAACACTAAATAAATAGCCCCCCTCACACTGAATAAATAGTCCCCCTGAACACTAAATAAATAGTCCCCCTGCACACTGAATAAATAGCCCCCCTGCACAATGAATAAATAGCCCCCCTCACACTGAATAAATAGCCCCCCCCTCACACTGAATAAATAGCCCCCCCTCACACTGAATAAATAGCCCCCCTCACACTGAATAAATAGTCCCCCTGAACACTAAATAAATAGTCCCCCTGCACACTGAATAAATAGCCCCCCCTCACACTGAATAAATAGCCCCCCTCACACTGAATAAATAGTCCCCCTGAACACTAAATAAATAGCCCCCCTCACACTGAATAAATAGCCCCCCCCCACACTGAATAAATAGCCCCCCCCTCACACTGAATAAATAGCCCCCCTCACACTGAATAAATAGTCCCCTGCACACTGAATAAATAGCCCCCTCACACTGAATAAATAGCCCCCCCCCCACACTGAATAAATAGCCCCCCTCACACTGAATAAATAGTCCCCTGCACACTGAATAAATAGCTCCCCTCACACTGAATAAATAGCCCCCCCCTCACACTGAATAAATAGCCCCCCCTCACACTGAATAAATAGCCCCCCCTCACACTGAATAAATAGTCCCCCTGAACACTAAATAAATAGTCCCCCTGCACACTGAATAAATAGCCCCCCCTCACACTGAATAAATAGCCCCCCTCACACTGAATAAATAGTCCCCCTGAACACTAAATAAATAGTCCCCCTGCACACTGAATAAATAAGTCCCCCTGAACACTAAATAAATAGCCCCCCTCACACTGAATAAATAGCCCCCCCCTCACACTGAATAAATAGCCCCCCTCACACTGAATAAATATTCCCCCTGCACACTGAATAAATAGCCCCCCTCACACTGAATAAATAGCCCCCCCCTCACACTGAATAAATAGCCCCCCCTCACACTGAATAAATAGCCCCCCTCACACTGAATAAATAGCCCCCCCCTCACACTGAATAAATAGCCCCCCCCTCACACTGAATAAATAGCCCCCCTCACACTGAATAAATAGTCCCCTGCACACTGAATAAATAGCCCCCCTCACACTGAATAAATAGCCCCCCCCTCACACTGAATAAATAGCCCCCCTCACACTGAATAAATAGTCCCCTGCACACTGAATAAATAGCCCCCCTCACACTGAATAAATAGCCCCCCCCTCACACTGAATAAATAGCCCCCCCTCACACTGAATAAATAGCCCCCCTCACACTGAATAAATAGTCCCCCTGAACACTAAATAAATAGTCCCCCTGCACACTGAATAAATAGCCCCCCCTCACACTGAATAAATAGCCCCCCTGCACACTGAATAAATAGTCCCCCTGCACACTGAATAAATAGCCCCCCCTCACACTGAATAAATAGCCCCCCTCACACTGAATAAATAGTCCCCTGCACACTGAATAAATAGCCCCCCTCACACTGAATAAATAGCCCCCCCCTCACACTGAATAAATAGCCCCCCTCACACTGAATAAATAGTCCCCTGCACACTGAATAAATAGCCCCCCTCACACTGAATAAATAGCCCCCCCCTCACACTGAATAAATAGCCCCCCCTCACACTGAATAAATAGCCCCCCTCACACTGAATAAATAGTCCCCCTGAACACTAAATAAATAGTCCCCCTGCACACTGAATAAATAGTCCCCCTGAACACTAAATAAATAGCCCCCCTGCACACTGAATAAATAGCCCCCCCTCACACTGAATAAATAGCCCCCCTCACACTGAATAAATAGCCCCCCTCACACTGAATAAATAGTCCCCCTGAACACTAAATAAATAGTCCCCCTGCACACTGAATAAATAGCCCCCCCTCACACTGAATAAATAGCCCCCCCTCACACTGAATAAATAGCCCCCCTCACACTGAATAAATAGCCCCCCTCACACTGAATAAATAGTCCCCCTGAACACTAAATAAATAGTCCCCCTCACACTGAATAAATAGCCCCCCCTCACACTGAATAAATAGCCCCCCTCACACTGAATAAATAGTCCCCCTGAACACTAAATAAATAGTCCCCCTCACACTGAATGAATAGCCCCCCCTCACACTGAATAAATAGTCCCCCTGAACACTAAATAAATAGCCCCCCTCACACTGAATAAATAGCCCCCCCTCACACTGAATAAATATTCCCCCTGAACACTAAATAAATAGTCCCCCTGCACACTGAATAAATAGCCCCCCCCTCACACTGAATAAATAGCCCCCCTGCACAATGAATAAATAGCCCCCCTGCTCAATGAATAAATAGTCCCCTGCACACTGAATAAATAGCCCCCCCTCACACTGAATAAATAGCCCCCCTCACACTGAATAAATAGCCCCCCTCACACTGAATAAATAGTCCCCCTGAACACTAAATAAATAGTCCCCCTGCACACTGAATAAATAGCCCCCCCTCACACTGAATAAATAGCCCCCCCTCACACTGAATAAATAGCCCCCTTCACACTGAATAAATAGCCCCCCTCACACTGAATAAATAGTCCCCCTGAACACTAAATAAATAGTCCCCCTCACACTGAATAAATAGCCCCCCCTCACACTGAATAAATATTGCCCCTGAACACTAAATAAATAGTCCCCCTGCACACTGAATAAATAGCCCCCCCCTCACACTGAATAAATAGCCCCCCTGCACAATGAATAAATAGCCCCCCCTGCACAATGAATAAATAGTCCCCTGCACACTGAATAAATAGCCCCCCTGCACATTGAATAAATAGCCCCCCCTGCACACTGAATAAATAGCCCCCCCCTCACACTGAATAAATAGTCCCCCTGAACACTAAATAAATAGTCCCCCTGCACACTGAATAAATAGCCCCCCCTCACACTGAATAAATAGCCCCCCCTCACACTGAATAAATAGCCCCCCTCACACTGAATAAATAGTCCCCCTGAACACTAAATAAATAGTCCCCCTGCACACTGAATAAATAAGTCCCCCTGAACACTAAATAAATAGCCCCCCTCACACTGAATAAATAGCCCCCCCCTCACACTGAATAAATAGCCCCCCTCACACTGAATAAATATTCCCCCTGCACACTGAATAAATAGCCCCCCTCACACTGAATAAATAGCCCCCCCCCCTCACACTGAATAAATAGCCCCCCCTCACACTGAATAAATAGCCCCCCTCAAACTGAATAAATAGCCCCCCCCTCACACTGAATAAATAGCCCCCCCTCACACTGAATAAATAGCCCCCCTCACACTGAATAAATAGTCCCCTGCACACTGAATAAATAGCCCCCCTCACACTGAATAAATAGCCCCCCCCTCACACTGAATAAATAGCCCCCCTCACACTGAATAAATAGTCCCCTGCACACTGAATAAATAGCCCCCCTCACACTGAATAAATAGCCCCCCCCCACACTGAATAAATAGCCCCCCCTCACACTGAATAAATAGCCCCCCTCACACTGAATAAATAGTCCCCCTGAACACTAAATAAATAGTCCCCCTGCACACTGAATAAATAGCCCCCCCTCACACTGAATAAATAGCCCCCCTGCACACTGAATAAATAGTCCCCCTGCACACTGAATAAATAGCCCCCCCTCACACTGAATAAATAGCCCCCCTCACACTGAATAAATAGTCCCCTGCACACTGAATAAATAGCCCCCCTCACACTGAATAAATAGCCCCCCCCTCACACTGAATAAATAGCCCCCCTCACACTGAATAAATAGTCCCCTGCACACTGAATAAATAGCCCCCCTCACACTGAATAAATAGCCCCCCCCTCACACTGAATAAATAGCCCCCCCTCACACTGAATAAATAGCCCCCCTCACACTGAATAAATAGTCCCCCTGAACACTAAATAAATAGTCCCCCTGCACACTGAATAAATAGTCCCCCTGAACACTAAATAAATAGCCCCCCTGCACACTGAATAAATAGCCCCCCCTCACACTGAATAAATAGCCCCCCTCACACTGAATAAATAGCCCCCCTCACACTGAATAAATAGTCCCCCTGAACACTAAATAAATAGTCCCCCTGCACACTGAATAAATAGCCCCCCCTCACACTGAATAAATAGCCCCCCCTCACACTGAATAAATAGCCCCCCCTGCACACTGAATAAATAGCCCCCCTCACACTGAATAAATAGCCCCCCTCACACTGAATAAATAGTCCCCCTGAACACTAAATAAATAGTCCCCCTCACACTGAATAAATAGCCCCCCCTCACACTGAATAAATATTCCCCCTGAACACTAAATAAATAGTCCCCCTGCACACTGAATAAATAGCCCCCCTGCACACTGAATAAATAGCCCCCCTCACACTGAATAAATAGTCCCCCTGAACACTAAATAAATAGTCCCCCTCACACTGAATAAATAGCCCCCCCTGCACACTGAATAAATAGTCCCCCTGCACACTGAATAAATAGTCCCCCTGAACACTAAATAAATAGTCCCCCTCACACTGAATAAATAGCCCCCCCTCACACTGAATAAATAGCCCCCCCTCACACTGAATAAATAGCCCCCCTCACACTGAATAAATAGTCCCCCTGAACACTAAATAAATAGTCCCCCTCACACTGAATAAATAGCCCCCCCTCACACTGAATAAATAGCCCCCCTCACACTGAATAAATAGCCCCCCTCACACTGAATAAATAGTCCCCCTGAACACTAAATAAGTAGTCCCCCTGCACACTGAATAAATAGCCCCCCCTCACACTGAATAAATAGCCCCCCCTCACACTGAATAAATAGCCCCCCTCACACTGAATAAATAGCCCCCCTCACACTGAATAAATAGCCCCCCTCACACTGAATAAATAGTCCCCCTGCACACTGAATAAATAGCCCCCCCCTCACACTGAATAAATAGCCCCCCTGCACAATGAATAAATAGCCCCCCCTGCACAATGAATAAATAGTCCCCTGCACACTGAATAAATAGCCCCCCTGCACATTGAATAAATAGCCCCCCCCTGCACACTGAATAAATAGCCCCCCCCTCACACTGAATAAATAGTCCCCCTGAACACTAAATAAATAGTCCCCCTGCACACTGAATAAATAGCCCCCCCTCACACTGAATAAATAGCCCCCCCTCACACTGAATAAATAGCCCCCCTCACACTGAATAAATAGTCCCCCTGAACACTAAATAAATAGTCCCCCTGCACACTGAATAAATAAGTCCCCCTGAACACTAAATAAATAGCCCCCCTCACACTGAATAAATAGCCCCCCCCTCACACTGAATAAATAGCCCCCCTCACACTGAATAAATATTCCCCCTGCACACTGAATAAATAGCCCCCCTCACACTGAATAAATAGCCCCCCCCTCACACTGAATAAATAGCCCCCCCTCACACTGAATAAATAGCCCCCCTCAAACTGAATAAATAGCCCCCCCCTCACACTGAATAAATAGCCCCCCCTCACACTGAATAAATAGCCCCCCTCACACTGAATAAATAGTCCCCTGCACACTGAATAAATAGCCCCCCCCTCACACTGAATAAATAGCCCCCCCCTCACACTGAATAAATAGCCCCCCTCACACTGAATAAATAGTCCCCTGCACACTGAATAAATAGCCCCCCTCACACTGAATAAATAGCCCCCCCCCACACTGAATAAATAGCCCCCCCTCACACTGAATAAATAGCCCCCCTCACACTGAATAAATAGTCCCCCTGAACACTAAATAAATAGTCCCCCTGCACACTGAATAAATAGCCCCCCCTCACACTGAATAAATAGCCCCCCTGCACACTGAATAAATAGTCCCCCTGCACACTGAATAAATAGCCCCCCCTCACACTGAATAAATAGCCCCCCTCACACTGAATAAATAGTCCCCTGCACACTGAATAAATAGCCCCCCTCACACTGAATAAATAGCCCCCCCCTCACACTGAATAAATAGCCCCCCTCACACTGAATAAATAGTCCCCTGCACACTGAATAAATAGCCCCCCTCACACTGAATAAATAGCCCCCCCCTCACACTGAATAAATAGCCCCCCCTCACACTGAATAAATAGCCCCCCTCACACTGAATAAATAGTCCCCCTGAACACTAAATAAATAGTCCCCCTGCACACTGAATAAATAGTCCCCCTGAACACTAAATAAATAGCCCCCCTGCACACTGAATAAATAGCCCCCCCTCACACTGAATAAATAGCCCCCCTCACACTGAATAAATAGCCCCCCTCACATTGAATAAATAGTCCCCCTGAACACTAAATAAATAGTCCCCCTGCACACTGAATAAATAGCCCCCCCTCACACTGAATAAATAGCCCCCCCTCACACTGAATAAATAGCCCCCCCTGCACACTGACTAAATAGCCCCCCTCACACTGAATAAATAGCCCCCCTCACACTGAATAAATAGTCCCCCTGAACACTAAATAAATAGTCCCCCTCACACTGAATAAATAGCCCCCCCTCACACTGAATAAATATTCCCCCTGAACACTAAATAAATAGTCCCCCTGCACACTGAATAAATAGCCCCCCTGCACACTGAATAAATAGCCCCCCTCACACTGAATAAATAGTCCCCCTGAACACTAAATAAATAGTCCCCCTCACACTGAATAAATAGCCCCCCCTGCACACTGAATAAATAGTCCCCCTGCACAATGAATAAATAGCCCCCCTGCACAATGAATAAATAGCCCCCCTCACACTGAATAAATAGCCCCCCTCACACTGAATAAATAGCCCCCCTGAACACTAAATAAATAGTCCCCCTCACACTGAATAAATAGCCCCCCCTGCACACTGAATAAATAGTCCCCCTGCACAATGAATAAATAGCCCCCCTGCACAATGAATAAATAGCCCCCCTCACACTGAATAAATAGTCCCCCTGCACAATGAATAAATAGCCCCCCTCACACTGAATAAATAGTCCCCCTGAACACTAAATAAATAGTCCCCCTCACACTGAATAAATAGCCCCCCCTGCACACTGAATAAATAGTCCCCCTGCACAATGAATAAATAGCCCCCCTGCACAATGAATAAATAGCCCCCCTCACACTGAATAAATAGTCCCCCTGCACAATGAATAAATAGCCCCCCTCACACTGAATAAATAGCCCCCCTCACACTGAATAAATAGTCCCCCTGAACACTAAATAAATAGTCCCCCTCACACTGAATAAATAGCCCCCCCTCACACTGAATAAATAGCCCCCCTCACAGTGAATAAATAGTCCCCCTGAACACTAAATAGTCCCCCTCACACTGAATAAATAGCCCCCCCTCACACTGAATAAATAGCCCCCCTCACACTGAATAAATAGCCCCCCTCACACTGAATAAATAGTCCCCCTGAACACTAAATAAATAGTCCCCCTGCACACTGAATAAATAGCCCCCCCTCACACTGAATAAATAGCCCCCCCTCACACTGAATAAATAGCCCCCCTCACACTGAATAAATAGCCCCCCTCACACTGAATAAATAGCCCCCCTCACACTGAATAAATAGTCCCCCTGCACACTGAATAAATAGCCCCCCCCTCACACTGAATAAATAGCCCCCCTGCACAATGAATAAATAGCCCCCCCTGCACAATGAATAAATAGTCCCCTGCACACTGAATAAATAGCCCCCCTGCACATTGAATAAATAGCCCCCCCCTGCACACTGAATAAATAGCCCCCCCCTCACACTGAATAAATAGTCCCCCTGAACACTAAATAAATAGTCCCCCTGCACACTGAATAAATAGCCCCCCCCTGCACACTGAATAAATAGCCCCCCTGCACACTGAATAAATAGTCCCCCTGCACAATGAATAAATAGCCCCCCTGCACAAAGAATAAATAGCCCCCCTGCACAAAGAATAAATAGCCCCCCTGCACAAAGAATAAATAGCCCCCCCTCACACTGAATAAATAGCCCCCCCTCACACTGAATAAATAGCCCCCCCTCACACTGAATAAATAGCCCCCCTCACACTGAATAAATAGTCCCCCTGAACACTAAATAAATAGTCCCCCTGCACACTGAATAAATAGTCCCCCTGAACACTAAATAAATAGTCCCCCTGCACACTGAATAAATAGTCCCCCTGAACACTAAATAAATAGTCCCCCTGCACACTGAATAAATAGTCCCCCTGAACACTAAATAAATAGCCCCCCTGCACACTGAATAAATAGCCCCCCCTCACACTGAATAAATAGCCCCCCTCACACTGAATAAATAGCCCCCCTCACACTGAATAAATAGTCCCCCTGAACACTAAATAAATAGTCCCCCTGCACACTGAATAAATAGCCCCCCCTCACACTGAATAAATAGCCCCCCCTCACACTGAATAAATAGCCCCCCCTGCACACTGAATAAATAGCCCCCCTCACACTGAATAAATAGCCCCCCTCACACTGAATAAATAGTCCCCCTGAACACTAAATAAATAGTCCCCCTCACACTGAATAAATAGCCCCCCCTCACACTGAATAAATATTCCCCCTGAACACTAAATAAATAGTCCCCCTGCACACTGAATAAATAGCCCCCCTGCACACTGAATAAATAGCCCCCCTCACACTGAATAAATAGTCCCCCTGAACACTAAATAAATAGTCCCCCTCACACTGAATAAATAGCCCCCCCTGCACACTGAATAAATAGTCCCCCTGCACACTGAATAAATAGTCCCCCTGAACACTAAATAAATAGTCCCCCTCACACTGAATAAATAGCCCCCCCTCACACTGAATAAATAGCCCCCCCTCACACTGAATAAATAGCCCCCCTCACACTGAATAAATAGTCCCCCTGAACACTAAATAAATAGTCCCCCTCACACTGAATAAATAGCCCCCCCTCACACTGAATAAATAGCCCCCCTCACACTGAATAAATAGCCCCCCTCACACTGAATAAATAGTCCCCCTGAACACTAAATAAATAGTCCCCCTGCACACTGAATAAATAGCCCCCCCTCACACTGAATAAATAGCCCCCCCTCACACTGAATAAATAGCCCCCCTCACACTGAATAAATAGCCCCCCTCACACTGAATAAATAGCCCCCCTCACACTGAATAAATAGTCCCCCTGCACACTGAATAAATAGCCCCCCCCTCACACTGAATAAATAGCCCCCCTGCACAATGAATAAATAGCCCCCCCTGCACAATGAATAAATAGTCCCCTGCACACTGAATAAATAGCCCCCCTGCACATTGAATAAATAGCCCCCCCCTGCACACTGAATAAATAGCCCCCCCCTCACACTGAATAAATAGTCCCCCTGAACACTAAATAAATAGTCCCCCTGCACACTGAATAAATAGCCCCCCCCTGCACACTGAATAAATAGCCCCCCTGCACACTGAATAAATAGTCCCCCTGCACAATGAATAAATAGCCCCCCTGCACAAAGAATAAATAGCCCCCCTGCACAAAGAATAAATAGCCCCCCTGCACAAAGAATAAATAGCCCCCCCTCACACTGAATAAATAGCCCCCCCTGCACACTGAATCTTCGGTGTCTTCAGCTCCATAGCCACAGGAGCAGTTACCAACGATGGTCTTCTCTCTTCTGGGCGCTGGCGAGTGATGTCATCAGCGCAATCACATGACCTGATCACATGACCTGATCACGCTGCTGAGGTCGCTGTAAGCCGACGGTCAGAGCTTCTTTTGTAGTCGCGTCTGAATGATGCAAGTACTATTGAACGCTGGAAGACGGTGCGAGCTGTCAGCTTGACAGCCGGCTCAGAGAACGGCCGAATCCTAGTCGGAGGGAATCGGCAGAATGCAGCTGCCATGGGAGACACCTCGGACCTCCGTATTAGATGCCCGGCTGCCCCCCCATAGGATACGCCTATGATGTAGGCAAACATTGAATATATGAAATTTGGACTGCATTACTGCTATATAGAATATACTTGTAAGATGAAATTACTCAGCGCACAAATTGGCCAAAGAAAGGCATGCCTTATCATGGCTAGTGGGCCCTCATGAACAGGCCAATTTATGTGCTAAGTATCTTCATTTCATAAGTATAATGTACATAGCAGTAATGCAATCAAAATGTCATATTCCATTGCATGCGTCTTAGCGCTTACAGAGGCTGCTGTAACCTTGGGTTTGGGTATTGTGAAATCATAGCAGCTTGCACCTATTCACTTATTCTAGAAATAATACAAATAAATGTGATAGACTGGTCTCCATTGTTTTTCAGTCTGCGGGATTTTCTATAAACATTCTTGTAGAACATGTGGATAAATATGCTGATCTATTTCATTTTTGGCTGGGATAGAGATGAGTGACTGGGATAAGGAATCTTTTTGTCTCCAAGATATTGGGAAGCAGCAGTGAGACATGGCTAATTCCCTGAGATATGAAAGTAGCACAGCAATCCGTGTGCTGTATTGATGGCCTGAAGACATTTTTTTCAACTTGTATAGCATAAATGTAAGAAAGATTTTTTTTGTGCATTTTTGTTTTTGTTGTTTAATTCCTTTTAGACATAATACATGCTCCTGATCATCTTTGAGCCTCTCAGTCCTCTCATCAGTTTGAAGAGAACCTGTCATGTCATCGAATGCTATTAACCTGCAGATATCGGATAAATCTGAAGGTTAATAGAGTTACAAAGCTGTATGGCCACCTAACTGAAAGCGTAGCTACCGAGTGACAATCAACTTTATTCCTCCCAGGAGCCACCGGCTTTCACTCGTAGAGGCATGCTCAAGCAGCTTCAGTCACCGCTCAGTCCACAATGAGTGACAGCTGTAAGCTCGCCCCGGCCGTTTGACAGCTCGCTCTGCACAGATGCACTGAACCACAAGTTGTCAGTCAAAGTGCAGGTGTATGCTTACGGCCGTTGCTCACTGTGTACTGAGCGGTGACTGTAGCCACGCTGGCAAGCCTCTATGACTGAAAGCCGGCGGCTCACAGAAAGAATATTAACCTGCAGATTACCCTGATATTGACAGGTTATTAGCATTTGGGGACATGACAATTTCCCTAGGTGTACTTTTTTAGAATATCCAGAACTGTATCACTAAAGTTTTAGAAAGTAATCATATTATGCCCTGCTCTTCCATGCCTTAAATGGGTTGGTTGTCCACTACTTGGACAATACAGTTTCAATCAGCATGTTTGCCCCCAGGAAAATAACACTTATACTTGCCTCCGGCGTCATTCCAGTGGTGTTGGCACTCGCTCTCCAGGGGATCACATCACATTATGTCACGCGATCCCTGTCCATAATCAGCACTGGCTTCACTCTGCCTGCCTTCGGATGAATTGGACATCAAGAGGAAGTGAGCAGCCAACTGCTGCGCTGACTTCCTGTTGATGTCTTATTTGTCCTAAGGCAGGCAGAGTGAAGCCAGTGCTGATTATGGACAGGGATCGCGTGACATAACAATGTGAGTGGATCCCCTGGAGAGTCAGTGGTGACGACGAGTATAAGTGTTGTTGGGTCTTCGAGCAGGACAATGACCCCAAATATACTTCAAGAAGCACCCAGAAATTGATGTGTTCTGAAGTGGCCAGCAATGAGTCCGGATCTAATTCCCTTTGAACACATGTGGAATTGCTGTTGGGAGAAGACACCCTTCAAATATGAGACCTTGAGCAGTTTGCAAAAGAAGAGTGGTCCAAAGTTACAGTTGAGAGGTGTAAGAAGCTGGTTGATGGTTATAAGAAGCAATTGATTGCAGTTATTTATTCCAAAGGGTGTGCAACCAAATATGAAGTTGAGGGTGCAAACAACTTTGTCTGGACCATTTTTGGGGTTTTGTGTGAAATTATGTCCAATTTGCCTTTTTTTCTCTGTTTTTTTTTGTGTTGTTCCAATACACACAAAGGAAATTAAAGTGTATAACAAACTGTGTAGTTGCAATAAATTTCTGGAACAATTTCAAGGATGCCAACACTTTCGCCCATGACTGTATATTCCGGCTCATTTTCTTTGGTTTTTGCTTTAGTTTTTTGTACTTTGTACAAACAGGGGTGTGGCTCCCCTTTTGGCCTTGGCATTTTGTTTATATAGCTTTCCACACCCAGGTATCTAAACAGTGAGGTCTGGGTCCTGCTCTGCCCCCATCTATTGTAATGTCTGCTGACACATAGTGAGGTTACAAGAGTTATGGACTATCAACACAATAATAGAGCTCCCATTGGTGTCTCCATTAAAATGGGGCATAAATAAATAGTTAAAATTACAATTTTATTGAAGATAAATATAAAATATACATAAAATGAAGCAAATGTATCCAAATGTAGCAATCAGATAACAAGGCATATGATCAAATAATTTTCTAGTATGAGGTATTTTCTAGTTATCTCTAAATGAATTAAAGTGCCAATAGATATGAATAAATAGGAAAAGAGACAAAATTTGTATTTATTTATTTTTTTATTTTTTTGCAAAGTGCTTGTGCCTAAATATCCATTATTCCAAATATAATAGCAGCAAATTTAATCAAAGTGCAAAGGTTTATCAGAAGTTAGGCACAATGCCACTTACATGTTGTACTTGGAGAGCCTTGCTGTCCGGCCACCACCCCGGAATTATCCATTATTATTTGGAATAATGGATATTTAGGCACAAGCACTTTGCAAAAAAAAAAAAGTGTCTCTTTTCCTATTTATTCATATTTATTGGCACTTTAATTCATTTAGGGATAACTAGAAAATACCTCAAACTAGAAAATTATTTGATTATATGCCTTGTTATCTGATTGCTACATTTGGATACCTTTGCTTAATTTTATGTATATTTTATATTTATCTTCAACAAAATTCAATAAAATTATAATTTTAACTATTTATTTAGGCCTCATTTTAATGGAGACACCATTGGGAGCTCTATCATTGTGTTGATTGACTATTGCTATAGAGGCTATTCTATCTGATGACACTGTGTAGTAATTAAGAGTTATGGACTGTCCCGATTGTGTATACCTTGTCGCGGTGGGATGGCTTTTATGCTTTTTTGATCAAAATAATGTTAACTAAGTACCCTGATATTTACATTTACTATTTATTTACTTACTTTAGGGTATTTGTTCATTTTGTTTTTAGCTTAGGTTATTCCTTTAGGGTTACCAAAAAAAGAATAGCAGGAAGAATGTAATTTTAACCTTCTATAAATCTCTTGTGTTTCAAAATAGTCATTGGCAGGAGTCCGGTATTTTTGGCTCTGCTCCTCCATCAGTAGATTTTACGATAGAGCAGCATGCATATGAGATGTGTAGTAATATATATTAGATCAGCACCAGGGAGGTGAACTGCCACCTGGCCCTTTGTATGTGGGCATCACGAGGACTAATAATGACATATCGCTAGAATCAGTGTTTTATTGGTAGTATCGTAAGATCACTACCACTGCTCTGCCTTCACCTTCTGTCTATGGTTGTGTATTGTGTGCAGGAGATGATGTTACCATCCACAGTCCCATCACTATGACGCTGTAACCTGAGCTTGTCACGGTGTCTGTGGATTATTTTACAGTCACCTCATGTGGTGCACTACGCTGTACATCATCAGCTCATGGACATCTCAATCTAAACCTGCATTATAGCTGCCCTCGTCACATGCATGTGTAACACAGGTACTTTAGATGCAGTGACACAGAAACACAGAGCAGCCAGTACAGGGTTAATAAACAAGGGGGATTTACTGTAACAGGGTCAATCTCCACGCAGGGAGTAACAGGGAAATATGGGGAAACAAGGGAAATAGCAGGTAATATGCTATAACTGACAATCCACAGTTGGGCTAGATATAGCAGAGTCGACACAGTTGTAATCGGCAGTTTTTTCACTTAGCTGACTCTTGCTCCTCACAAGGCAGTTGCCGGCTGGTGCCGGTGTTGCTTTCTTCCGGCTTCCCCGCCTAAACAATGCTCCGTCTTCTGGTGGCAGGCGGCGGTCTCCGGTTTGACCCGCTGAGCCCCTAGTCCATAACAGTGCACCACACTTGCTCGGCTCCAGGGATCCTGCGTCTCTTCTCGCTCTAGTCGGGCTTGACTCCCCCTGTGCACTGCCGCTTTTCCCGCGCAAAAACTCCTTTTCCACCCTCTTCCCAGACATGAGCTCAGCTTCCTGGTCACCTGACTCCTGTCTCGCTGTCTGTCTTCCCCCTGCAACATGAGGCACAGCCCCGGCAGTTCCGAATCCCTTGTTCTGAAAGTACTTACACCCCGGTCTTCCCCCTTACACTCCCGCTCTCCTTTAACTCGCCATTCCACGGGTGAGAGTTCCTTCACCAAACGTTCACATTCTTGGACTTCCTGGACGATACGTTGCCATATAAATTGATCTTGTTCGTAACGGTGAGGAGGCACTCCTGCTGTTGTCCGTTCTGACCGGCGTAACTCAGTTTGACCGATGGGGGGTGCAGGGTCACTTGGATTCCCAATCTCCGCCTGCCCGGTGGCTTCAACTGATGGTGTTCCATCGCCGCCTGCACTGGGGACTGCAGGTAGTCGAGTGCTGGGGCTCGGAGGTAGAATCAACAATTCTTCTTCATCCACATCATGGCTTGGGGCAACTGTGACAGGACCCTCTCTAGAAGCAGGTGATTCTTCTTCATCCTCGTCATCTTTAGACAGACAGGGCCGCAGCATATTACGATGAACCACTCTGGTAGGGGCTCCTTCAGCCCCCTCGGGTTGAACTTCATACACAGGTCCTTCAGCGCCAAACCTGCGCTTCACTCGGTGAAGGTCCGTTCCCACCGCCTACTCAATTTGCCCCGGGGCCGCCTGTCTCGAACCAACACCTGCTCCCCGGGCCTCAGAACTGTCCCTCGAAGAGGCAATGTCTCATGATGTTTGAGCTCCCGAAACTTTTGCTGTACCAACCGTCGGAGGGTCTGCAGTCGATGCCGGTGTTGTCGGACCCAGGAAGACATCCCCGTCCATGGGTAGTCCTCCTCGGGGTCCAGCTCTAACTCGGTAATCTCTCGCCCCCTTCGCCGGAACAGTTAGGTATAAGGAGTGAACCCCGTCGTACTATTCACTCGGTTGCTGTAGACCCACACCAGCTCGGCTACAAACTCAGGCCATCGCACTCTCCGATCTTCCTCCAACGTGCGGAGCATTAGGATCAGTGTCCAATTGAAGCGTTCACAGGCCCCATTTCCTTGAGGATGATAAGGAGTACTCCGTGACTTCTCAATCCTGTACAACCGGTGTAGCTCTTCCATCACCCGGCCCTTGTAGCAGGCGCCTTGATCGGAATGGATCCTCTTTGGGCAGCCGTACACCCGAATGAAGTCTCGGCAGATGGCCTGCGTAGCTGATTCGGCTGTCTGATCTCTGGTCGGGGTCACCACCGCAAACTTTGTGAAGTGGTCTGTCATTACCAGGCAATGTTCATACCCGAGATGCGCCGGTCCAACAGTCAAATAGTCGATCATCAGCACCTCCAAGGGGGCAGAAGTCACAATGGTTTGTATGGGGACCCACTACTCCGACCAACTTCTCTGGGATCACCACTTGCCAGGTGGTCCCGAACTCTCGCAGTAGCTGTACCTGTCGGTACAGCAGCCCATCTCGCAAACACAGTCTCTCCCATTTTCCCAGCATTTTCAGCGCTCCCGGGGACAGGGTACTCCTCTCCTCTCGACTGGGGACCTGCCTCAAAGCCACCCATTGACGTAATTGAGCAACTTCTCTGTCGGTCTGTTGAAGTCGGACCCAGTCATCTCTTGGCCGCCCTAGCACTTGTTCTTCCGACGTCTCTCCGATCTGTCCCTGCGCCGCGACCAGCGGTCTCACCAAACTTCGGAATCTAGGGATCTTATCTGCCTCCAAATCTTCATCGCGGTCATGATCAGGCCATTCATATGTCACTCTGGAGAGGGCGTCAGAGTGCGTATTCTATGCCTTAGACCGGAAGGCGATTTTATACCGGTACCTGGCCATGCGGGCCTCCCACCGCTGCTCCAGGGCCCCCAACTTCGCATTATCCAGGTGAGCCAACGGGTTGTTATCTGTTCTCACCAGTACTTCGGACCCGGACAAATACTCTGCAAACTTCTCGGTCATTGCCCAAACCAGAGCCAGCAACTCTAATTTGAAAGAGCTATAATTATCTGGGTTCCTCTCGGAGTCGTGAAGGGAGCGACTGGCGTACGCAATCACGTGCTCTTTCTCCTCCTGTACTTGGGATAACAAGGCTCCCAGACCATGTAGGCTCCGATCAGTGTGGAGTATGAATGGTTGGGAGAAATCCGCATAGGCAAGTATTGGGGCCTCGGTCAGGGCCATTTTTAGGGCACGGAAGGCCTCCTCCTGGCTGCTTTCCCACCGAATTGCCCGATTCTTGGAGCGCGCCGGCACTCCCATAAGTAGCTCCAGCAATGGGTTGGCTATGCGGGTGAAGTTCTTCACGAATCTTCGGTAATACCCGATAAGTCCCAGGAAGGCCCGAACGTCCTTCACTGTCTTCGGGGTAGGCCACTCCTGTACGGCGGCCACCTTTTCCCGGGTGGGCCTGACTCCTTCACCGGACACAGTATGACCGAGATATTCGATCTGTTTGCAGAACAGGTGGCACTTCTGGGGCTTCACCTTTAGACCATGACTCTGAAGGCGGCTCAGTACTTGCTCCAGTCGCCGGAGGTGCGCCTCGAAGGTGGCGGCATAGACAATTATGTCAAAATAAATCAGTGTCTCCTCGAAGTTCAAATCGCCCAGGCACCTCTCCATCAGACGCTGGAACATCCCGGGGGCGTTAGTCAGGCCGAAGGGCATCCGATTGAACTCAAACAGTCCCATGGGCAATATGAACGCCGTCTTTGCACGGTCATGTTCGGCCACGGGCACCTGCCAGTACCCGCTGGCCAGATCCAAGAAGGAGAAGTATCTTGCCTTCCCTAAGGCCGACAGAGACTCTTCGATTCGGGATAGTGGGTAAGAGTCTCGTACTGTACAGGCATTCAGTCATCTATAGTCCACACAGAACCGCAGGGTCCCATCTTTCTTCCAGACCAGGACAATCGGGGCTGCGCACGGACTCTGACTCTCCCGCATCACACCATTTTGTAACATATGGGCTAGCATCTCCTTAACCTCTTTATACATCTGGGGAGGTATCTGCCGGTATCTCTCCCGCACTGGGGCAGCGCTCCCCATGGGAATCTTGTGGGTAATGGCTGCAGTGCAACCAAAATCATCCTCATGGCGAGCAAAGACTTCCTGGTACTGCTCCAGTACCTCCTCAACCTGCTGCACCTGTCGAGGTGAAAGTCCCGTCAATTCAGCCCGCATTTGTTCTAGGATTCTTCGTCCACCCTTCGCACCAGCACGGTGGGATTCCGGCGACACGGTGATCGCCAGACTCCAGGGGTCTCCTCGTACAGCGGACAGCTGTACCGCATCAGTTCGCACCAACTTCTCTGGCATTCCCATAATCTGGGCTATTTCCGCCCTGGGAAGGAGTTTGAGATCACCTTCGCCCAGATTAACGCACCGCACTATAACATTGCCACCCTGGACGGTGGCCAGTGTCCGAGCCACCAGGAGTCCGGGGGGTACTTTGTCCATCGATGTTGGTTCTATCTGTACTTCGACCCCCTCAAGAGGTATGCAGGCCCGTGCGGGTAGCTTGAGTACAGTTTGTCCTGGCGGTAAGGTGAGCACCGTAGCTGCTGGTACTATTACTTTCCCCAGGACCTTCCCTTCACTCAACGTCTCCTGAGCCTGGGCGGCTCGGATTAATTGTTGAAAAACCCTCCTTTGGGGGGTTCGTGGGTCCCACCGGTCTAGAGGAATCTCCTTCGGCTCACTAATCAGGATTTGCCCGATCTCTTTCAGCACATTCATTCCGAGGGTCACCGGAGGTCCACTTCCGGTTCTCCCTGCGACCAAGACGACCCCTTTTTTTCCCACATCTTTTCCTCTTTTCCACACACTCGGATCTTCATCCACACCACCCCTGCGACCGGGATGGGTAATTGATTAGCTGCCGTGAGTCTAATTACTGGTCCCCATTCAGGCCGCGCTATCTCTGGAAATCGCTGTTGAAAGTAGGCTTCTGTCATCGTAGTCACCTGGGATCCCGTGTCAATCAGGCAGTGAACAGCCCGACTGTTCAGTTCGGCCCCGACAGTTGGGCTAGTGGAAACTAGGTCCTTGGGACTTCCTCTTTTTCTTTCCCCTTCCTTAGGCTCCGGGCTGTGTCCCCCAAACAGCCCGCTAGTTTAACGGCTGCCGCGACAGGGGCCGCCCTCGGCTAGCACAGCCCCTGGCGTAATGTCCTGCGCCTCCACACTTCCAGCAGGTCGTGTCTCTGTCTGTGTAGGGCTACCTCACTTCTCTACAGAACTCTTCTGCAGGGCGGGGCCTGAATTCAATTCTTTACCTAACTGGGGCAATCAATCTGGGTATCTCTGGTATTGGTGCAGGGGTCTTCTTGAGCCTGGACCATTCACCCCGCATCTCCTGTATCTCTTTCCGCATCTCTCGAGCCCATTCCGGTTCAGCTGCAGGCGGGGTGGGTACCTCGTTACTCCGGACCATCCCTACCAGGGCCGTCACCCCCATCTCCTGCTCTCTCACACGTGCCTCCGCCCCCACTTCTAGAAAAGTAATACGTGGGTTAGCGCGCAGGTGCTCCCGCAAGGCCTGCTTCAGCTGCACATCCCTGAGGCCTGCCACAAATTGGTCCCTTAAGATCACGTCGGGGGGGCCCATTCCCAAATTCCCCATGTCGTCTTTTCTAGTGATATAGGCATGCACCCTATGTAATGCATTAACATATTGCGTTACAGTCTCCCCCTCCTGCTGCACTTGGTGAAACAGCCGTATCCTCAACTCTCCTACATTGGTGGGATCCCCATGCATCTCCTCCAATATCCACACCACTTTTTTTCTACAGTATCCCGGTCATGGAGAAGGCGGTACATCACGGATTGTCGGGCCTCGCCGTCCAGGGCCAGTAAGGCTATTTCAGCTTGCTTAGCTGGGGTCATTGGATGCATTCGTAACATACTCCTAACTCTCTCAACCCAGTCCCCGGTGAACTTTGGGAGATTGCTGAGCATGGCCCCCAGCGGCAAGCTAGATCTAGGGGCTCCCAGGATGGACTGATCTGCAGTGTCTGTGTCTTAAGACTGCATCCTGCCGACTACTACCTTTAGATGCAGTGACACAGAAACACAGAGCAGCCAGTACAGGGTTAATAAACAAGGGGGATTTACTGTAACAGGGTCAATCTCCGTGCAGGGAGTAACATGAGAAATATAGGGAAAGAGCAGGTAATATGCTATAACTGACAATCCACAGTTGGGCTAGATGTAGCAGAGTCGACACGGTCGTAATCGGCAGTTTTTACACTTAGCTGACTCTTGCTCCTCACGAGGCAGTTGCCAGCTGGTGCAGGTGTTGCTTTCTTCCGGCTTCCCCGCCAAAACAATGCTCCGTCTTCTGGCGGCAGCGGGCGGTCTCCGGTTTGACCCGCTGAGCCCCTAGTCCATAACAGTGCACCTCACTTGCTCGGCTCCAAGGATCCTGCGTCTCTTCTCCCTCTAGTCGGACTTGACTCCCCCTGTGCACTGCTGCTTTTCCCGCGCAAAAACTCCTTTTCCACCCTCTTCCCAGACACGAGCTCAGCTTCCCGGTCACCTGACTCCTCAGCTCTCTCTCTGGACACACCCCCAGCTTCCTGGTCACCTGACTCCTGTCTCGCTGTCTGTCTTCCCCCTGCAACAAGAGGCACGGCCCCGGCAGTTCCGGATCCCTTGTTCTGAAAGTACTTACACCCCGGTCTTCCCCCTTACAGATGCTCTGAAACTGCACAGTGTAGATGTGTACATTGCTTTTGATGCACTTTTCACAAATTCTCTTTAAATTGATACTTAGTGAAGAATGCAAGTGTAAAAAATCTGCTTGTCGTCTGGTGGAGAAATTTACCACAAAATATCTGAAGCATACAATGCAGACATAGTTCAACAAGGGGGGCCTTAATAATGTGCCTGGAGCAAAATAACCCATTTTCACTACACACATTATTGCCCCCAAGATTACCTACTGAAATAATAAACTGTCCCACTAATTGTGACATAATGCAGAAATGGACCATTGGCAGGTACACAGATGTGTGGTGTTGGCTGGGTCCCATCTGCTCCTCAATAAGGCAGAATCACATGTTATTAGATTTCCACAGACCAATGAAACCTCACCTAAAGGGTTGTCTCGAAGATGACGTGAGCCTTACTAATGCAGCAAAGGTTGGCCACACGCACGGTGAAGATCACTCATTGAGTGGAGCCGCGAGTCACTGCACAGTACATGCTACCTTCATGAAATGTCACTGGATAGGAGATCCTCCCTGCCAAGCTCTGGTCACTCTCCCTTTTCTGATGTCTAATTATTAATACATTAATTAGAAAATAGGGAAAGGCACAGTGACTGGTCAGAATTCAGTAACAAGTAATAAAGGGAACTGACCTGACTGATGTGGGGTTGGGAGATCGAATACAAAGCTGATGATTAATAAATTCACAAAGGTAACATACTGATTTGCATACGTTCTCCACCCTGGTACAGCATACATCAGTTAGATCAATTTATATTTATTGACTTCTGATTGGTTCTTATAGTTTAACCTTTCATGACCGAGTGATTTTCCATTTTTTTGCTTTCATTGTTCTGTCCTTTTCTTCCAAGAGTCATAACTTTTTTTATTTTTGCGTTAGCATAGCTATATGAGAGCTTGTTGGGTTTTTTTTGCTTTGAGTTGTTGTTTTGGATGACACCATTCATTTTATCATACAGTGTATTGGAAAACAGGAAAAAAAATTCAAGTGTGTTGAAATGGTGAAAAAAAGCCATTTGGAGGGGGTTATATTTTGATAGATTGGACTATTATGGATGTGGTGATACCAAATATGTTCATCTTTTTAATTTCATCAATCTTACTAAATATATATCTATATATCTATTTTTTAAACAAAAACATTTTTTATCATCTCCTTAGAGGACTTGAACCTGCAGTTGCTTTTGTGTCACCCTGGCCTGGATGCCACAAGTGTAATTAAAGCTGAGTCTGAGAGCAAGGGGGAGGTTCTCTAGTCAGGGGAACATTAGCATACAATGCCTCCTGTCTCAGGCCAGTAGGGGGAGCAGGCTGCCCCTATAAAAGCTGGTGCTGGGGGCAGGGTTAGAGAGAACTTGACGGCCTGTCTCAGGACTGAGACTTGTCCCAGAGCAGAGCAGGGACAGACAGTTGCACTGCACCTAAGAGGAAGTGTGGCAGGAGGAGAGCCACAAGCCAGAGACAAGAGGCGAAGCAAGCCTGTCTTGGCAGATAAGAGACTGACTTTACCAGACTTTGGTGTCTGAGGCTGAGAGGATTCTACATCCTCCAGCAGATAACCAGTCCGCAAGGGACTGTACATTCCTTGGCCTAAGAAGCCTGGAGGCCCTGCCACAACCGAAGGGACCAGTAAAGCCGTACAAGGCTGGGAGCAGAAAGGAACCCACTTCGCAGGCCATACAGGCGAGAATACACGGAAAGCTCGGAAGCGTGGGCTGTTACCCTATAACGAGGAGATAGCCAGAAGGAGCGCAGAAAGCACGGTAGGCCAATTTCCCCTTGCTCTCAGACTTCCAGGTCCCCTCCTAGCTGGGACTGTTTATGGGTCAGTTTACCTATTTTAGTAAAGACCCTGGACTGCAACTTGTTGTCTGTGTGCTCCTTCGCGCCTCCAGCACTACCGGTACTGGGACTCTCACCACCATCACTCCCACCATCCACTATACTGCCCTGGGGCCGCACTCTTCCCGTGGGGAGTCACACCATCCCAGCTGCATATATCATCAGCCCCAGCGGTCTGCCCTGCAGCGGCGGTTCCTAATGACCGCAAATCCACGGGTGGCGTAGTCGGACATTATCAGCAGAACGTAGCAGACTACCATTGGCCTGACCACCCTGAGCCACGGAACCGGGTCGCCACTACTACCCCCATCGTCTCCCTATTGCCCGGATCCGAGTGCCCCATGGCCCAGGGGGCGAGTCAGCTTTGGCGTAGTCGGCAGGATTTCGTGCCCGCAACCACCGGGTACTGCGTGCCTGAAAAAGACTTTTGTAACTTACCTGTGGCGAAGTTTCCCGCCGTCCAGAGTCGTTTCCCGCCATCCGAAGTCGTTTTCCCGCCGTCGGACGCCATCTTCAGGACGCCGCGCGGGAAGAAGAGGGGCGTGGACGCCGAAAGCGCGCGAGACCCGAAGCTCCGCCCCACGCACCGACGCTGCGCAAGGTCCTGGAAGGGAGAGAGAGCGACGCTGAAGTCATCAGGACGCGACGCCAGGTCCTCGCCCATAGCAGCAGCAGCGGAGCCGCGGCCTACAGAAGAGGATTGTCGGAAGGTAGGCCATGCTTAACTAGGGGGGAAGAAGATGTCGGACACAGAGGCGCCCACTACCACCAATGCAGCTGCAGCAGCGGTGATGCCCTTTTCCCTGCCCTACATCCCTGGAGCGGCCTGGCTGCCCAAATACTCAGGGGAGTCCCATGCCCTAACTGACTTTAAGGAAAGGCTATACAGTTTGTTCCACGTTTACCCCCTGACAGAGGAACAGAAGGTCAGCATATTAACAGGGCAGTTAACTGGCGCAGCCCAGAGGGAGGTAAAATCATGGCCCACTGAGGAGAAAAGAACTGTGAAGGGTATTCTGGCCCGGCTGCGGGGTACCTTTGACACACATACCTCCGCTGAAATTAAAATGAGGTTCTATGGGTGTAAGCAGCGGGCACAGGACAGCATCAGAGACTATGCCCTAAATCTGCAGGAAGCTTTGAGGGCTATTCAACAAACTGACCCTGGCAGTGTGCAGGAAACGGATAAGCTGCTAACAGAACAATTCATAGAAGGTCTGCTGTCTAGCGCCCACAGGGCCCAACTGCGCCTCATGTTCTTTCAGAACCCTGATCTGACCTTTGCCCAATTTAAGGACAGGGCCATAAGGGTGCTCCGTGAATCTGCAACCAGTGGCGCTATAAACCCCCGGCGCCCTGCTCTCACCTACCACCAGGAGGCGGCGCCCTCCTCTATGGACCCCGTGGGGGCTGATGCACAGGCCCTGAACCAAGCCCCGTCGAAAGACCTGCACCACCAAGTCCAGGAGCGTCGCGGCGTTGACCAGGACCGTCCAGGCGTTGCAAGTGGACCCGGCAAGACCCATCGAGCTGGCTTCAAGTCCGGAGGATGTCCCGTGGCGTCGACAGAGGAGGATCCCGTCATTCCGAGGGAGGCCCACAGACCGCTACGCAGAGGATGGACAGCCCATTTGCGTCGATGCAACCAGCCCGGACACATTTCCAGGTACTGTAATTTAAACCGGTCCAACCTGGGGCAGAGGGCCAACCCCCAGGCATAAGATCACCAGGCCCTTATAATTGGCGTGATAAGTACGTTGGGGGGCGCCCGGTTTTACCCGTGGTGCTGGACGGTATCCCCATGAGCGCCTTGCTGGACACTGGGTCGCAAGTAACCACTATCCCTTATGTACTTTTTAAGCAGTATTGGACTGATGCTGATATCACACGGTATCCAGACAGTAACTTGAGCATCATCGCCAGTAATGGCTTACCCGTGCCGCAGATGGGGTTCAAGGAGATGACCATTAAAATTGGTAAAGTTGAACTGCCGGCATAGGGAGTGATTATTGTGGACATTGACCGTCGTGAAAGTCACCCTAAAATAACTGTGGGTACTAACGTAATTGAAAATTGTCTTTCAGAGGTAATTGTAATCTTACAACAGGTGGCGGTGAATGCTAGTTCCAGCCAACAGAGAGTCCTCAACAAGGAGATAAAAGCCCTGATGAGACGGCAGCAGGTAGAACTGTCTGGTGGTGAGATCGGTAGCGTAAGACTGAGTGACCCATTCCCCATTTCCATGCCTCCCAAAAGTGAAATGATGATCTGGTGTCGGACTGCAATCGGGTTGAGAGGTAGAGACTACCAAGCCATGGTAGAACCCGTGTACTCAGACAGCAGACCCACCATTTTGACAGCCCGGGGGGTGGTTGATGTCCGTCATGGGAGGGTGCCCGTCCGCATCCTCAACATTGGGGAGAGGGAAGTACACTTACCCAGGTACGCTACACTCGCCAAACTGTTTGTTGTCGAACACCAAGCTATCAGGGCCGTGGAACCCTTGCCTCCATCTCCACAGGCGGAGGGTAATGGCTCCCAGAAACAAAAGGAGGACTGGTGCCAGAAACTCCATGTGGGTGCTGACTCCACTCCCCTGCACCAAAAACAAGGAGTCTACCGGGTGGTACAGGAGTACGAGAGAGTCTTTAGTAAGCACCCGCTAGACTTCGGCAGAGTAAAGGGGATAGAACACCACATCCCCACAGGGAGCCACCCACCAATAAAAGAGAGACACAGGCCTGTACCCCCTGCACATTATCAGAATGCAAAGGGCATGCTAAGAGAGATGAAAGAAGCTGGGGTCATTAGAGACAGCTGTAGCCCCTGGGCAGCCCCCTTGGTTCTGGTCAAAAAGAAAGACGGCACCATGAGAATGTGCGTCGACTATAGACAAATCAACCGTATCACTCACAAAGACGCATATCTGCTGCCTAGAATAGAGGAGTCTTTAGCCGCACTAAAATCAGCTAACTTCTTTTCTACTTTGGACCTTACTAGCGGGTACTGGCAGGTTCCTGTGGCAGAGGCTGACAAGGAGAAGACCGCCTTCACCACCCCGATGGGACTGAGTGAGTTCAACTGTATGCCTTTCGGGCTCTGCAACGCACCAGGGACCTTCCAGCGGCTGATGGAATGCTGTCTAGGGCACCGAAACTTCGAGACGTCCTCCTTTACCTGGACGACGTGATCGTCTATTCGAAAACCTACGAGGACCATCTAAAGCACCTGGCCGAGGTGTTCGAAGCCCTGGCAGGCTACGGCCTGAAGGTGAAACCATCGAAGTGTCACCTGCTGAAACCAAAGGTCCAGTACCTAGGGCACGTGGTAAGCGCGGAAGGAGTAGCCCCCGACCCTGACAAGGTCACAGCAATCAAGAGCTGGCCATGCCCCTCGAACATCAAAGAGGTGAGACAGTTTCTCGGGTTGGTAGGCTACTACCGAAGGTTCATCCCTGGGTTCACTAAGATGGCAGCTCCTATGCAGGACCTCCTGATCGGACAGTCTAAGTCCAGGAGTCAAAAGCCACCCTTCAAGTGGGATAAACCGGAAGAGGAGTCCTTCCGCCAGCTGAAGATGGCCCTCACAGGGGATGAGATCCTGGCCTACCCTGATTATGGCCAGCCTTTTATTCTCCACACGGACGCCAGTAATGTGGGACTGGGAGCTGTACTGTCCCAAAACCAACAGGGCAGAGAACGGGTGATCGCGTACGCCAGCCGGAAGCTGAGGCCCACCGAGAGGAACCCGGAGAATTACAGCTCCTTCAAGCTAGAATTCTTGGCGGTGGTGTGGGCCGTGACAGAACGCTTCAAGCATTACCTGGCCTCCGCAAAGTTCACCGTGTACACGGACAACAACCCGTTGACACACCTGGACAATGCAAGACTGGGTGCCCTGGAACAGCGGTGGATGGCCCGTCTCTCCAACTATGACTTCGTGATCAAGTACCGGGCAGGCAAAACCAATGCCAACGCGGACGCCCTATCAAGGATGCCTCACTTACCTGAAGGTGACGAAGACCCAGAAGAGCTGGAGGAGGTAGAACTCCCCGCGTTTCACCGGTATGGAGCCGCTCAATACTCCCACCGCGTGAAGGAGGAGGATCTAACAACCGTGATGATCAATCCCCTACCTCACCACAGCTGGGCCGAGACCCAAGATAGTGACCCTGCAATCCGCCTGGTGAAAGATCTGCTGACCCGGGAAGACTCCCGCTTAGATCCAAATGCCCCAGAGGAAGCCAAGCAGCTATGGAAAGAGAAGAGCAAGCTGTTCCTCTACGAAGGCAAGTTGTGCAGAAGGATTGTTAACCACCGGACGCACGAGCTGACCTGGCAAGTCGTGGTCCCAAGGCGGGATGCAGCTATGGTCCTGGGGGCTTACCATGACAGAGCGGGGCACTTCGGTTGGAAGAAACTGGAGTTCCTGCTAAGAGGAAGGTTCTTTTGGGTCGGCATGAGAGGAGCTGTAGAAAAATGGTGCAGAGACTGTGGCCCTTGTCACCTAAGGAGGAAGGACTGCACCAGCCAGAAGACACCCTTGAGGCTCATCATCACCACGCAGCCTCTTGAGCTGGTAGCTCTGGACCACGTCAAATTGGCTCCAAGCCGGTCAGGATACATCTATGCCCTGACAATCGTGGACCACTATTCCCGTTTTCTAGTGGTGGTCCCGGTAAAAGACTTGACAGCCCAAACAGCGGCCAGAGCCTTCCAGCAATACTTCTGCCGTCCACACGGGTATCCGGAACAGGTCCTGACAGATCAGGGTCCAGCGTTCGAGGCTGAAATCTTCCAAGAGTTCTGCAACCTCTATGGCTGTAAGAAGATTCGTACAACACCTTACCACCCCCAAACCAACGGGATGTGTGAGAAGATGAACAATATAGTCATTGATCTCCTGAAGACGTTGCCCCTGGAGGAACGCAGCCTGTGGCCAGAAAAACTGCCGGACCTGATAGACCTATACAACAATATCCCGGTGAATGCTACAAACTGCACCCCGGCTTACCTGATGCGAGCTAGACCAGGTAAGCTGCCCGTAGACCTGGAGATGGGAGTCCTAATACCTGAGGACACCTCCCCGGATGCGGACTGGGATACGGAAAGGCAACTGCAGTACAAGAAGGTACAGGAGAGTGTGGAGAAGAGCCTGGCCCTGGTGAGAGAGAGGCAAGAAAAACTCTTCAATCAACACGCCCCTGCTGGTCCCCTAGAACCTGGTGAGCAAGTCCTAAAGCGAAAAAGAAGGCAACATAATTTGGACGACCAGTGGGAAAGGGAACCCTACACCGTACTGCAGTCTGACCACGACAACCCAAAGGTGTGCGTAATCACCAAGGACGGAGGAGAAACCACTAGTGTCGTCTCCAGAGACCACCTCAAAAGGTACCCCGAGCAACTTCGTAGTGCAGAAGAGGATCAGAGTGACCTTGAACCCGCAGAGGACAAGGAAGACATGATCAGCACCGTTCTCGGAGAGTTCCCTCAGTCCTGGACTCGCATAAACGATGCCATAGTGGTACCTGTCCTGCATTTCCTGCAACCGGCACAGCAACAACCAACACCAGAGCCGGAAGGTGAAGAGGAGCAAGCGGTTCCAGAGGCAGAAGAGCCTGTACCAGCAGCCCAGGAGAGTCAACCCTCTGCTGACAGTGAGCCTGCCATGCCTGCGGTAAGCCAAAGGACCCGCAGACAGCTGCCTGCCCTACCTGTACTCCCAGCTGGTAGCTGTACCCCTAACGCTAGTGGGGAAAGCCAGGTTGGTCCACCACCAGACAGTGGGCTACGTAGGTCAACCAGCAGCACAAAGGGACAGATACCCGCTCGCTGGAAAATATAGAGCGTGCTAAAATTGTAAATAACCCTGTTGCCAAATGTTGAATTGTTTGCAAAGTTACATGCTTGTTTGGTAATTCTGTGTTTCAGTTTCTTGCAGTTACCGTAAGGACTCACAGGTTATGGACTTTTTATAACCAGGACCTTGTATGGACTGCGTTCGGAGCCTAACCCAGGAATGAACTAAGACTGTGAAGGACTTGGGGTAGGACAGACCCCCACCTGGTTAAGGCTCCCCGTTGTATTGGTGATATGGACACCCTGTCACAGGCCACACTGTGACCTTAAGAACTCAATCTGTGCGTCACTTTCCTGATAATGTTTTATTGTTATGCATATTGTCTTTGTTTGCTGTTTAGTCCCGGAGTACTAAATTTCACTAGGGGGGAATGTGTCACCCTGGCCTGGATGCCACAAGTGTAATTAAAGCTGTGTCTGAGAGCAAGGGGGGGGTTCTCTAGTCAGGGGAACATTAGCATGCAATGCCTCCTGTCTCAGGCCAGTAGGGGGAGCAGGCTGCCCCTATAAAAGCTGGTGCTGGGGGCAGGGTTAGAGAGAACTTGACGGCCTGTCTCAGGACTGAGACTTGTCCCAGAGCAGAGCAGGGACAGACAGTTGCACTGCACCTAAGAGGAAGTGTGGCAGGAGGAGAGCCACAAGCCAGAGACAAGAGGCGAAGCAAGCCTGTCTTGGCAGATAAGAGACTGACTTTACCAGACTTTGGTGTCTGAGGCTGAGAGGATTCTACATCCTCTAGCAGATAACCAGTCCGCAAGGGTCTGTATATTCCTTGGCCTAAGAAGCCTGGAGGCCCTGCCACAACCGAAGGGACCAGTAAAGCCGTACAAGGCTGGGAGCAGAAAGGAACCCACGTCGCATGCCATACAGGCGAGAATACACGGAAAGCTCGGAAGCGTGGGCTGTTACCCTATAACGAGGAGATAGCCAGAAGGAGCGCAGAAAGCACGGTAGGCCGACACCCTCACCCTGACCAGGGCCAATTTCCCCGTTGCTCTCAGACATCCAGGTCCCCTCCTAGCTGGGACTGTTTATGGGTCAGTTTACCTATTTTAGTAAAGACCCTGGACTGCAACTTGTTGTCTGTGTGCTCCTTCGCGCCTCCAGCACTATCGGTACTGGGACTCTCACCACCATCACTCCCACCATCCACTATACTGCCCTGGGGCCGCACTCTTCCCGTGGGGAGTCACACCATCCCAGCTGCATATATAATCAGCCCCAGCGGTCTGCCTTGCAGCGGCGGTTCCTAATGACCGCAAATCCACGGGTGGCGTAGTCGGACATTGTCAGCAGTACGTAGCAGACCACCCTGAGCCACGGAACCGGGTCGCCACTACTACCCCCATCGTCTCCCTATTGCCCGGATCCTAGTGCCCCACGGCCCAGGGGGCGAGTCACTTTTTCTTTATATACTGTAATACAACACTATTGTATACCGTATTTTTCGGACTATAAGACGCATCGGACGATAAGACGCACCCCAAATTTTCAGGTGGAATATAGGAAAAAAATATTTTTTGTAAGATGGGGGTCCGTCTTATAGTCTGAATAGGTACGGTATCTTACCTGGGGGGGCAGTGGTGCGAGGGTCACAGGAGTCAGGGTCCTTCAGGAAGCCGGTGCTCCAGTAGCGGGGAGTTGCGGTGTGGTGAAGCAGAATCGCAGGGCCCTCCTTTCCCTCCCTCAGGAACCTGGCGGCTGCAGCAAAAGAGGGGAGATGGCTGGGGGCCGGTGCCTGGCTGTCTGGCTGAGGTCTGGCTGACTGAGGTCTGGTCTGGCTGAAGTCCGGCCCGTTGCCTAGCTGGGGCCCGGTGCCTGGCTGAGGCCTGGTGCCAATGTCTGCCTGGTGGGCCAGGGCCGGTGTCTGCCTGGGGGCCAGTGTTTGCCTGGGGGCTGGTGAGCGGTGTGTGGGCTTTCCGGTGTGTGCGGCCATCTTCCTAAAGCTGTGATCTACAGGAAAATGGCCGCCCGAGCTACCAGTCTGCGCATGCGCCGGCTTGGACGGCCATTTTCCTGTAGATCACAGCTTCAGCAAGATGGCCGCGCACACTGGAAAGCCGCGCCGCTCACCGGCCCCGAGGCACACACCGGCTCCAGCCCCCAGGCACACACCGGCCCGCTGGATCTCACCTCTTCTACCACCGCTACCGCTTCCAGGTTCCTGAAGGAAGGATGGAACTGAGGGCCCTGCGATCCTGCTCCACTAACACAACTATCAGGTATCAGGCTCTACGTACGGACCGTCTTATGGTCCGAAACATACGGTATACCGAAAATGACCTTCTCTTATGAAGTTCAGCCACTCCGACCAAGATGGCAGTGACAGGAGGCAATCCATTGGCACCACACAATCATGTCGCGGTGGGGGATGATGGGAGCTGATCCATGCACCAGCAATCAATGGTGAAGATAAAAACGTCGCATGTACTCCAAATTGGTATCAATGAAAATGTCAGCTTGATATGAAAATAACAATCCTTCACACAGGTCCATCAACGGAAATAAGAAAAACAGCTATTGGTCTTGGCAAATATCGAGCCAAACCAAAATGTATTTTTCTTAAAAAAAAAAGAAAATCTGAATTTTTGCAGCCACTAAAATATAACATTTTTTTTTTAGTAACGTTGTAATCGTACTGACCTCGAGAATCATGATGCTGTGTCATTTTTACCGTAAAGTGAAGGCTATAAAACTGAAATTGAGAGAGCAATGGTGCAATTGCTTTTTTTTCACCAATTAAACATATAACTTGTTAAGCAAAATATAAGCCCTTATACACCTATGTCGAAGGAAAAATAAAAACGATGACTCTTGGAAGAAAGGGAGGAAAAGACAAAAGCAAAAATGAAAAATCTCTTTCTCATGAAGGGGTTAAGATTTCTGATCATTGTCCCTGAATTCCTTCCTCCCCCTTGACCATATTTACACTCAGCAGCGGGGTCTGAATAGTTGCTAGTGATGTTACATCCTATGGCTGTGTGCCCACGATGTGTTTTTTAAGCGTTTCCGCAGCGGCAAAAACGCTGCAGAAACGCTTAAAAACGCATGGTAGAAGGCCTGCCATGTTCCCCAATGATAATGAAATTTCCGCTGCGGATTATCATTGCGGAAAAAAACGCAGCACTACCAATTATTTTGCGGAAGTGCTGCGTTTTCGCCGCCATTGACTTGCATTGAATCGCTTGGATTCCGCATCACTGGATCTGTAGATGCGGAATCCAAGCATTTCAATGTGCGGATGGTACCCGGGTGTGGAGGACAGGAGACTCTCCTCCAGACCCGGGTACCATAGAACCTGTAAAAAAAAAGAATAAAATAAAAAATAAATAGCATATTTACCTTCTGACGGCCCCCACTGTGCTTGTCCTCCCTTGCCGGCAGATCGCGGTGGACTGAAGGACCTGCGCTGACGTCATAGTCATGTGACGGCAGGTCCTTCAGTGTACCGTGAGCTGCCGGCAGCCAGGACGGAGCGAAGCAAGACTGCGGGGGCCATCGGAAGGTAAGTATAGATTTATTTTTTTTATTTTTAACCATTCTTTTACGGTCACACTATATAAATCCATGCCGTTTGCATGGATTTATATAGTGTGACCAAGTTGTCAAGGACTTTCCAAGTGATGCTAAAATCGCTTGGAAAGCACTTGACAACCCGCATGCGGAAATGCAAGTGAAGAACGCTTCACATCCGCATGTCCCTGGCAGGAAAAACGTATGTACAATACGCATGTACAATCCGCATGTACAATCCACATGCGTTTTTTCTGCCAGGGGAGATGTAGAATCGCTCAGGAAAAATCCGGAGCATTTCTGCATTGTGGGCACATAGCCTATGCATTGTCTGCTGTGTTTGATTTATTTGGATCAGAATGTACTTTGTAGATCTAGACAGGGGGCTACAGGTCATGTTCCCCAGGTGGTGGGTAAGCACCAACATGCTCACTTTGATCTCTGTATTTAGCTTTAGGAGTAGGAAAGCAAAATTAACATTTTCCCTGGGTGAAGAATAACCTAGCTACGGCTCTGAATAACTGTACCTGGCTGTGTTCCCATTGCTCAGAGTTGGTCATTCACCTCTTACATATCATTTACAGTTATTGATTTTTGGTGGGATCGGTGACACGTCTTGGTATTCAATAGCGTTGGAGGTCCACTCTGACTTCCCTGTGAGATTCTGATAGAGTAGGAAGATACTATTGTCTACATAGTGTATCAAGACACTGTGGTAGATCGGCTTTCTTGGTTGCATATAGATGTACACAGGAGCACTGTCTCTTTAAATCTTCTGCTGAGTTTATTAAGAACACTGCATAAACTACAGCAATGTTAGCAAAAACAAACACGGCCATTCTGACCTAGCAGGAAAAACAAAACAGAACCATAGCATATGGTACAGTCCTTGTTGCTATGGGTAACCGCCCGCTTCAGGAACAAACAATCCCAGGTTTGTATTTTCCTCCTGTGACCAAAACAGCTCAGAGCTTTCACCTTCAGGCCCTCCCCACACCAAATGCTCTGAAAGGCTGTGAATTTATCCTCTGAGTTCCTCCCTCTCTACAGGTGTTCAATCATCCCAGCACCAAAGATGGCTGTTTAACCCACTTGTGTGCTGGAACCTTTTTTATTTACTGCAGCTGTTAATCTCAGTGCCTCATATTTCTCCTCCAGTACTTTGTCAGTGACTTTGTCACAACCTTTACACCTACAGGAGTTTTTAAGACTTCCCTCTCTAAATCTATCAGCATTAATATGGAGATTTCCCCCATCTGCTTGCTAAAACCGCTTACACTCCTTCGGGAATAATTTCTACAAGATTTTGGAAGTGTCTGTGGGAATTTTTACAAATTCATCCAGAAAAGCATTTGTGAGGTCAGAAACTGATGTTGGAGGAGATGCCGGGCTCACAATCTCTGTTCTAGTTCATCCAAAGGTGTTATATGAAGTTGAGGTTGGGAATCTGCGGGCATTGCTTTGTGCACTGGGACACAGTCATGCTGGAGCAAAAAATGTCCTTCTCCAACCTGTTTCCACAAAGTTTGAAGTATACAGATATCCAAAGTGTCTTTAGATTTCCCTTAACTGGAACTAAGGGTTCTATGCCAGCCCCCACAAAACAAGCCCATAGCATTATCCCTCCTCCACCAAACTGTGCAGTTAGTAAAATGCAGTCATGCAGGTAACAGTTTCTGGCTTTTGCCGATCCCAGACTCTTTGATCAGACTGCCAGACATTAAACCATGATTTGTCACTTCACAGAACACGTTACCACTGCTCCAGAGTCCAAAGGTGGCAGTTTTACACAATTCAAGCCAACAACTGGCATTGTGCTTGGAGATGTAAAACTTACAGGCAGATGATGGGCCATGGAAACCTATTCCACAAACCTCCCATCACACAGTTTTAATACTGGCCAAAGGAGGTTTGCAGATCTGCAGCTATTGAGTCAGCAGAGCATTGGCGACTTTTATTCATTTTATATTTTGATAGATCTGACTTTTATGGATGCGACAATAGCAAATACGTTTATTTTTTATTTCTTTATTTTTATATATTTTTAAAAACGTTTTTTCTACTTTATTCGTTTTAGTTCACTCAGGGGATTTTATACCACAGCTCCTAAGACACAACAATGGACGTGTCAGTATGACCAATGTCTGAAAGAGGTTAATTTATTTTGCATGAACAAGTCATGAGACATTAAATGCAGAAGTCTACAGAAGAAGGTGGTTAAAAACCTGCCTTTCAAGCAATTCACATTTGAGAAAGCTAGATGACACTCCAGCACGTCAGCAGAAAGACCTTCAAGCCAAGTGAGAGGAAGTTGGATCACTATTACAGTTGTAGGCAAGTGATGGAGGTCAAAGTTTCTTCTGATGGCAACATGTCAAAACTTTGGATGGTCACTACACGGATCTGAGGACAGTTGGGGATACCCAAGCTTTCTACAAGGCTTGAACTGCAGCCTAAAAATTGCCAGCTAAATCCAGAATAATTGCCACATCTATATGCTGAGATCCCCTGTAGGCAAGTAGGAAATTGAGGCGGAGCTCCCCAGGAGGACAACCCTAACATAAGTGAACAAGGAGAGAATAAACCGTAAAAAATGGAAAAGGTAGCAAATAATAATAGGGTTCTTCTTATGAGGGATTTTCACATAAATTGGGACTTGAGTCTGCTGGTTCTACTACAAATTGTAACTTTTTATCCACAATTCAAGACAAATACCTCTCTCACTTGGTCAATGAATCAACCAGAGGAGATAATTTACTGGATCTGGTCCTGTTAAACAGTCCAGATACGATATCAGATGTGCAAGTCATTGATCAATTGAGGAAGTTTCAAAATAATTAATAAGCATTACAAAGGGAAAAACATACTTGGAACTTTAGAAAAGTAAAATTCAGTCAGCTAAGGGAAGAGCTGTGTTGTTTGTCATGGTAAGCGTATTGCTGCTTACGTATTAAAGGGGTTGTCTAGCCTTAGGCTATAAGTCTGCAGTCACTCTACGTGACTGCAAATTTGTGAATCCCCACATCGTGCACAGTGCAAGCCGTGAGGATTCTCTGGCGCCGGGAGCGGACAGTCATGGGACCGCAAGTATGGGACTTGCATACTTCCAGCCACATTCCAGCTAGATGTGTCTGACCTCGCTCAGTACTCTTGCATTGAGCGAGGATGCATTGCACATGTCTAGTCGGCACATTACCACATGTATGGAAATCGCATACTCGCGATCAGTGTCGGCCTGGGGTGCTGGCGAACCCTCACAGTGCACAGTGCGTACGTTGTGCGGATTCACAAGTCTGCAGTCACACAGAGAGACTGCAGACTTGTAGCCTAAGGCCAGATAACCCCTTTGATGGAAATTTCTTAGGACTACAGAACAGAAGAAGAAATTGAGTGTTCTGGTTACAGGTAAGCTAAGGAGCAGTGCTCAATGTTAAGCGGCAACGGTAAAAATATACCATTTTGGGGTGTATGAAAAAAGAGATAGAAAGCCATTATCCCAATGTATTATTACCCCTCTATAAATCCCTGAAAGGCCATATCTTGAATATGAGGTCCAGTTGTACGCTCCACACGCTAAAAAGAATATTGGAAAGTATTGGGAATGTTGAAAGATGGGCAATCTGCTTATTAAATTGGATGAAAGGTATCTTTAAGGTCTCATTCACACGTCCGTGTTTAAAGACATACAGTATGTGAAAAAATGGCTCCGGTGTCAACAGTGTTTTGGATCAGTGTGTCACCAGTGATTGGTCCGTTTGTCCGTTTTAACCATCATTATGTCATCAGTGTTTAGAAATGGATAAATTACAAAGCTTCCTCTATCCTTTGCAATGCACTCCCACTAACTTTTTTATTGAGTAAAGGTCTGCACATGTATGTTATGTAGTGTGAGTGTATTAATATACTCATCTACCGTTGCTTTCTCCGGGTCCGGCGCCTTTCTTTGCTTCTTTGTAATGTCACCACAATTCTGACTAGCCGACTCGTTCTATGAGCTATGTGTGAGATGGAAGTCTATTTCACAATGAAAGCCTATAAAGTCTTGATCTGATGCTCCATAGGCTTGCATTGTAACAGATACTTCCGAGGGTTACCAGGCCTTTCTGCAGAGCTGGACAGACATGTTAATGATATGCAAATTATGAAAAAATGCAAACAAGATCTTTAAAACATCTTGATTTATTCACGATTGAGTATAAGCACCACAAACAGAAATCCTTGCACTTCATTTATATTATTTCCTGCAGGAAATGACACAACACCCCTTTAATTCATAATTTTACAAGCAACTATGAAGGACCTGCGTATAAGACGTATCTGTGGTTTTATTATGTGTGGTGTGTTTCTATGATTTTAAGATGTTGGAATAAAAAAAATATTTTTTATCCAAGAGTACTTCAGATTTGTATATACAGGGTGGTCCAAAAGTAGGTGGACAGAAAGTGTAATAAGGTTATGAAGGGGGAGATTTATCAAACAAAATCCAGTAATTTTAGATAACATTATGCGGAGTGATGAAGCTTCTTTCAAATTATCCGGCCATAATAACCGACATAATTGTATTTACTGGTATAATGAGAACATGCATTTAACATTAGAGCAACAGCTAAATGAGCCTGGTGTCAATATTTGGGGTGGTATTTCAAGTTTTGGTGTTTTAGGACCAATATTTTTTGATGAAACAGTCACAGGAGATAAGTATCTCGAAATTCTAATGAATCAAGTTGTTCCCCAGTTACAGCAACGGCCTGTAACATCCCTGGCGGCGTGCTTGCATAGTGCACCACCTCCCACTATGCAAGACCGCAATCTTACCTGTCAGTCCAGCCTGCAAACCTTGCTCCAGTTCATGCTGTGTGCATGTCTCTTGACTGACTGCTTAGGGCGGCGGCCTGGTTACTTCCTGATTCTTATAGCTGCTGTGGGTGCACCCCTAATGTGTCTCCAGCCTATTGCTGTGAGTCACTGGATATTTAAACCCCCTCCACCCAGAAGGAGGTGCCTGAGCAACACTAACTTTCAGTGTGCGTCTTGCCTCTGAGTTGCCAGGTCTTGTCTCTATCTTGTCTGTTTCTGCCACCCTGGGGGCCGCATACCCAGGCCTGTTATCTTGTCTGTTTCTGCCACCCTGGGGGCTGCATACCCAGGCCTGTTATTTCTGACTTCTAGTCTGTTTCCGCCACTCTGGGGGCTGTATACCCAGGCCTGTTATCTCTGACTTCTAGTCTGTTTCCGCCACTCTGGGGGCTGTATACCCAGGCTCGTTCTTGTATCTCATTGCAGTAGCAGTTCCTGTCTGAACTGTATCCTAGCCTGCTACCTGTTTGTCTCTATGTCCGTACCTTCCCTTTTCCTGCAGTATCTGAACCTGCACCTAACTCCAACTCGTTGTCTCTGTACTTCTGTTTGTGAGTTTTGTGTCCACTCGCTACTTCATTGTAAGTACCTTGTGTGTATCTGGTTCTGCTTGTCCCTTTTCCCTTCCTCCGTATCTTCCTCCTGTGTTCTAGCCATCTTCCTGTATTTTCCAGTCTGTTCCATGTGAACAGAGCCCTGTCCTCTCTGCCTGCACCTTCAGCCCCGTTCGGCTCTGCTTGCTCACCGCACCAGCGGTTTCTCTCTGCTCTGACTTGCCCACCGCTCCGGCGGCTTCTCTCTGCTCTGCCTTACCCACCGCTCCGGCGGCTTCTCTCTGCTCTGCCTTGCCCACCGCTCCTGCGGTTTCGCTCTGCTCTGCCTTGTCCACTGCACCAGCAGTTTCGCTCTGCTCTGCCTTGTCCACTGCACCTGCGGTTTTGCTCTGCTCTGCCTTGCCGACCGCTCCGACGGTTCCACTCTGCTCTGCCTTGTCCACCGCACCTGCGGTTTCACTCTGTTCTGCCTTGTCCACCGCACCTGCGGTTTCGCTCTGCTCTGCCTTGTCCACCGCACCTGCGGTTTCGCTCTGCTCTGCCTTGCCCACCACTCCGGCGGTTCCGCTCTGCTCTGCCTCATCCACCGCACCTGCGGTTTCGCTCTGCTCTGCCTCGTCCACCGCACCTGCGGTTTTCGCTCCGCTCTGCTTGCTCACCGCACCAGCAGTTCCTCTCTGCTCTGCCTTGTCCTCCGCTCCGGCGCTTTCGCTTTACTCTGCTTGTCTACCGCATCTGCGGCTCTGTACTTGTCTCCCAGTCTGTACTGGACCCTATCCAGACTGCGCTCCAACCTGCTAGTACCTCCCTGTCTGCACTCCAGCCGTGCTTGCCAGTGCCCACCTGTCTGCATACCAGCCGTGCTTGCCAGTGCCCACCTGTCTACATACCAGCTGTGCTTGCCAGGGCCCACCTGTCTGCATACCAGCTGTACTTGCCAGTACCCACCTGTCTGCATACCAGCCGTGCTTACCAGCATCCACCTGTCTGCATACCAGCCGTGCCTACCAATACCCACCTGCCTGTAGGCCAGTCTAACCTGCCTGTTCCTGCATTCCCCGGTGTGGGTCAACAACTGTGACCGGGGTCTGACCCTCTGCTCGGTTCCTCCTTGGTTCACGGAGTCGACTAAGCCGCCGTGCGACCTTGGTCGGATCGGGTTGATACTTAGTTACGCCCCTCCAGGCACTCCTCGGTTCATGGTACAGTGGGATCACTAATCACGCTCACGCCAGTCAGTCCAGGCGCGAGCGTAACACAGCCTAATTCAAATGACCTCTATTTCCAACAAGATGGGGCCCCTCCAGATTATTCAAGAGTAGTCCGCGAGTATCTTGATGAAACATTTCCTAATAAATGGATTGGCCGAAGAGGCCCACTTGATTGGCCGGCACGTTCACCAGACTTGACCCCAATGGACTTTTTCTTTTGGGGAGTACTCAAGGACAAAGTTTATAGTCGAAAACCAAAAAGTGTCAGTGATTTGAAAAATTACATAAGAGATGAATTTCAAGAAATTAATACCCAAAGAGACTTGTGCAAAAAAGTTTGTCGAAGCGTAAGAGTAAGACTTCAAAGCTGTGCAAATTGTAATGGAAAACAGTTTGAGCACCTGCGTTGATAAAATTTAAGGGCTTTTGTATTATTGTTCAGAATAAAATTTAATTGTCAATGTTATGCTTGTGTTAGTAAATATCATTTTATATAGAAATCAAAATAAATGTTATTATTGTCTGTCCACCTACTTTTGGACCACCCTGTATATGTCCTATAGTAGGACCAGTGTGACATTCTCTCATGAAGGACTCTTCATGTGTTTGGCCATGTGGTCTCCAGATGGAGACTAGAATGGATGTCTGCCCTCTTCAGTGATGAATTCCACTCTTGTCTTGGATGCAATAATAGTCAGAGATTGGTCTTGAGACCACGAGGGCAATGCCATGAAGAGACCTTGAAGATAGGACATCACACACTGATTCTACTCTCAGGATTACGGTGCAGGGTGGCATAATGTACAGTAACTCATCCCCTCTAGTCTTCATTGCAGGTACACTAACAGCTTCGCATTACATTGATATGGTGGTGGAAAACAGTGGTGAGGCCATTTCTCCAAGGTGTCACAGGAGCCGCTGTTGGCAGTAGCTCATTCATATTCTGTCACGGTGGGCGTCCGCTCTGACAAAATAGTAAATTCTGTCAGTGACAAGCGGCTGGTCATTGACTTCAACCTCCACGTAACACAACAAGTCATGTCACTCTTCAGGAAAGAGTGGAGAAATAATAGGACAATGATGTAAAAAGTAAATAAAGAATGATAAAAAAAGAGAATTAAATAGAATACAGAAACAACAATAAATGATAATAAAAACAGGATGACGAAAAACGGTAGAGCAATACCAGGATGATGAGGGAAGAAGCGGAAGAATAATGGGGCAATTGAAATAACAAGCGGAGTAATAATGGGGCAATGAGGGAATAAGCAGAGAAATATCAGGACGATGAGGGAGGAGTGGAGAAACTAGGGCAAAGAGGGAAGAAGCAGAAAAATAAAAGGACGATTCAGAAACAAGTGGAAGAATAACAGGGCAATGAGAGAAAAAGTAGAAAACTAACAGGACGATGGGGGAAGAAGCAGAGAAATAACTGGCAGATGAAGGAAAAAGTGGAAGAATAAAGGGGCTATGAAGTAAGATGCAGAAAAGATAACTAGCCGATGATGAAAGAAGTGGGGGAATAACGGGGCAAAGAGAGAAGAAGAGGAAGTAAATGGGGCAATGAAGAAAGAAGTAAAATAACAGGCCAATGAGGGAAGAAGCAAAAAAAACAAAAACAGGCCAATGAGGAAATAACCCAAAAAATAATGGGTCAATGAGGGAAGAAGTGCAGGAATAACAGGACGATGAGAGAAGAAGCAGAAAAAATAACAGACCGATAAAGAAAGAAGTAGAGGAATAATAGGGCAATGAGGGAAGAAGAAGAGGAAGAATAACGGCGATGAGGGAAGAAGCGGAGGAAGAATAACGGCGATGAGGGAAGAAGCGGAGGAAGAATAACAGGATGATGAGGGAAGAAGTGGAGGAAGAATAACAGGATGACGAGGGAAGAAGCGCAGGAAGAATAACGGCGATGAGGGAAGAAGCGGAGGAAGAATAATGGCGATGAGGGAAGAAGCGGAGGAAGAATAACAAGATGATGAGGGAACAAGCAGAGGAAGAATAACAGGACGATAAAGGAAGAATAACAGGGCGATGAGGGAAGAAGCGCAGGAAGAATAACGGCGATGAGGGAAGAAGCAGAGGAAGATTAACGGCGATGGGGGAAGAAGCGGAGGAAGAATAACGGCGATGAGGGAAGAAGCGGAGAAAGAATAACAGCGATGAGGGAAGAAGCATAGGAAGAATAACAGGACGATGAGGGAAGAAGCGCAGGAAGAATAACGGCGATGAGGGAAGAAGCGCAGGAAGAATAACAGCGATGGGGAAGAAGCGCAGGAAGAATAACTGTGTTGAGGGAAGAAGCGGAGGAAGAATAACTGCGTTGAGGGAAGAGTTTCCTGAGCGTTTCTGCATCTCCCTGGCAGAAAAAACGCATGTGGGTTTTACATGCATTTTTCCTGCCAGGGACAAGCATAATTGAAGCATTTTGCACATGCGATTTCGCATGCGGGTTGTCAAGCGCTTTCCAAGCGATTTTAGCATCACTTGGAAAGTGCTTGACAACTTGGTCACACTATATAAATCCATGCAACCGGCATGGATTTATATAGTGTGACCGTAAAAGAATGGTCAAAAATAAAAAATAAATACTTACCTTCTGATGGCCCCCAGTGTCCTTATCCGATGTGTCAGATGTCCCGTAGTTCTGTAAAAGGACCTGCCATAACGTCATTTAGTCATGTGACGGGTCACGCGACCGCCGACGTCAGCGGTCGCGTGACCCATCACATGACTAAATGACGTCATGGCAGGTCCTTTTAGACCATCGCGAGCTGCCGGGAAGCCAGGACGGATCGCTATGGAGACCAGGGGCCATCAGAAGGTGAGTATAATGTATTTTTTTTATTTAAATTCTTTTTTTTTTACAGGTACTATGGTACCCGGGTCTGGATGAGAGTCTCCTCTTCTCCAGACCCGGGTACCATCCACACATTGAATCGCATATAATTGGTAGTGCTGCGGTTTTTTCCGCAATGATAATCCGCAGTGGAAATTTCCGCAGCATGTGCACAGCACATGCGGATTATCATTGGGGAACATGGCAGACCTTCTACCAAGCGTTTTTTAAGCGTTTTTGCCGCGGAATTGCCGCTGCGGAAACACTTAAACAATGCATAGTGGGCACACAGCCTAACAAGTCGATGAGGGAAGAAAGGGAGGAATAACACAGAAGGGAGGGAAGAAACAGAAAACAGGACGATTATGTAAAAAGCAGAATAATAACCGGAAAACCAGAGAATAAGCGGAGGAATAACAGGACGATGGGGGAATATCAACAATAGGAGAAGTGGAGACATAGAGGACATGGAGAATGGCGGGGTGAGAGCAGGAGACGATGAGGGTACAGTCACTGGAAGGGATGATGCGGGTGAGGCGGCGCCCGGGGACGAGCGGTGTGTGACAGTCCGCCGCTCTCTGCGCTCCTCACTCACTGACTGTGGTAAACCCTCTCCTCAGACCACGCCCCCGGTGATACTGGCTCCGCCCACCTTCATGTCCTCGCCTCGCCGACCGCTGCTGCTCCGCCCTCTACTCGCCTGTCTCCCCATTCATGCTCGGCTCTGCCAGGCATCGGCATCGCGGGGACCTCCCTCCTTTGCTTTCCCTTCCCAAGGTGATTCCCAGGGTCCACCTGTACCAAGCAGCCAGGACCCACAGCATCCTCTCATTTTGGAGCCACTGCTGCCGATCACAATTCCTGACATCGCTGGACTAATTGCACATCGTTCTAATCGGGCCCCTGCGATCTGTGCCACCATCCGACCTCCGGACCACAAGCCCTTGTGATCAGTGGAACAATCCAGCTTCACATCAGGTCCCCATGTCATCTCGGGAACTAACTTGCTTCCAAACCTGAAGCCCCTGTGACTCGGCAGCACATAGCACCAGTGCTGGAGAGCTGTCACCTGCCTGAGCCTCCGATGCCATGATCCTGTGCTCAACTCTCCAGCCTCCAAAGCCTCGGCCATAGTGGTGTGTGCCAATACCCAGCCTGCCAGACTAGACTAACCTGCGATCTGTGCCAGGGTCCTAGTCTTCTAATCAGGATCTACCTTACCAGGAGAAGAGCCCAGCTTCCTGCTGTTCGGGGCCCCGACAATCTGGGAAAGTATCAGCTTCCTCTTCCTAAGCATCCAAGTGTCATCTAGAGAAGTACACAGCCTCCTCTGTAGGATCCCAGTGATCTGGAGAACTACACAGCCTCCTCTGTAGGATCCCAGTGATCCCGAGAAGTACACAGCCTCCTCTGTAGGATCCCAGTGATCTGGAGAACTACACAGCCTCCTCTGTAGGATCCCAGTGATCCCGAGAAGTACACAGCCTCCTCTGTAGGATCCCAGTGATCTGGAGAACTACACAGCCTCCTCTGTAGGATCCCAGTGATCCCGAGAAGTACACAGCCTCCTCTGTAGGATCCCAGTGATCTGGAGAACTACACAGCCTCCTCTGTAGGATCCCAGTGATCCCGAGAAGTACACAGCCTCCTCTGTAGGATCCCAGTGATCTGGAGAACTACACAGCCTCCTCTGTAGGATCCCAGTGATCCCGAGAAGTACACAGCCTCCTCTGTAGGATCCCAGTGATCTGGAGAACTACACAGCCTCCTCTGTAGGATCCCAGTGATCTCGAGAAGTACACAGCCTCCTCTGTAGGATCCCAGTGATCCCGAGAAGTACACAGCCTCCTCTATAGGATCCCAGTGATCCCGAGAAGTACACAGCCTCCTCTGTAGGATCCCAGTGATCCCGAGAAGTACACAGCCTCCTCTATAGGATCCCAGTGATCCCGAGAAGTACACAGCCTCCTCTGTAGGATCCCAGTGATCCCGAGAAGTACACAGCCTCCTCTGTAGGATCCCAGTGATCCCGAGAAGTACACAGCCTCCTCTGTAGGATCCCAGTGATCTGGAGAAGTGCGCAGCCGTCTCAGCAGGATCCCAGTGATCCCGAGAAGTACACAGCCTCCTCTATAGGATCCCAGTGATCTGGAGAACTACACAGCCTCCTCTGTAGGATCCCAGTGATCTGGAGATGTACACATCCTACACATTTTGTGTCCCAATGTTCTAGTGAAGTACACATCCTAAGGGTCACGGTGATCTGCAGAAGTGGACAATCTCCTCCTTATTAGGATCCCCGTGATCTGGAAAACTACACAGCCTACACATTTTAAGGATCCCAGTGGTGGGGAGAAGTTGCCTTCCCAGAATAACAATGATTTAGAGAAATACACAGCGCCCTTCCTCTTTGTGATCTAGAGAAACACTCAGCCTCCTCCAGTTTGGGATCCAAGAGACTGCTCCACACTTTCTAGAAACATTTTCCATTGACATTCCCCATTTATGGTCTTTCCTGCCATGAAGAAGATCTTGCAGATCCGAAATCGATCAGCCATCGCAGTCCTCTTCCTCTTCTCCTTGTCATCTTCATTCCTTTACTTCATATATGTTGCCCCAGGCATAGGTAAGAGTCATGTGTGGTGTGAAATGGTGCGTATTGTCACTGGGTGTGTATAACTGTGGTGTGCGACCCTAATACTGACCAAATAGGACTGGACCCATCATCCTTTATAGGCCGGATATTTAGTCTTGGTCATTATATATGCTATGGTAGAGTCCTGGTGGCATGTATTATCTGTTCTATGTGAGATATTCAGTCCTGGTCATTGTATATGGTAACTGGTCCTAAAGCCATAGAGCCCTGGTGTCTTGCATTACGGTATATGTTTTTTACGAGATATTCAGTCCTGGTCATTATATTTGGTAACTGGTCTTAAAGCCGTAGAGTCCTGGTGATATATTTTATGTTTTTCACAAGATGTTCTTACTGGTAATGAGAAATTATAACTGGTCCTAAAGACGTAGGGCCCCATTCATAATTTGGTTTTATTGAAGCCACATTTCTCTTTTTTGTCTTATGGTATTCATTGACAATTTTTTAGCAACAGATTTTTCAAAATAGCACACACGGTTAATGAACTTGGCGCAAAGTCCAAAATGATCTTTATTTTTTAATGTAACATTTTTTATGACTTTTTAGCTCCAAAAGTCGCCAACTTTTAAAAAGGCGTATGTTTTTTCTAAAAAAAAAAACTGCCAAATTGAAAATTCCTCTCGAAACATTAGTCCAAGAAGAGGTGGGCGTGGGGAGGAGAGCAGGAGGGAGATGCGCCATCCATAACCCTAACAGGCTAAACCTTGGTCAAAGTTCTGAGCACACAAATTTCCAAGGATGCCCAAATTTTAGCATCGGCCCATTTTCTTTTTTGTAATTTTTAAAATGTAGATGATGAAAATATATATGTATTTTTTTTGCCTAAAATACAGAGGAAATGTGTCATCTTTAACTTTAGGCCTTTTAGAGATCATTTCATCTTCAACTTGCTTAAATGTTCACAATGATAGTAATTTCGACCAGGAGTGCCCAAACCTTTACATACCACTGTATTATCTGATCTATACTAGATGTACAGTCCTGGTTATTATATATTATCACTGGTCCTGGTGATATGCATTACATGGTCAGTCCTGGTCATTATACTCAGGGGTCTTATAGATCTATGTATATGTTCTGTACAAGATGTGGAGTCCTGATCAGTCGTAGCATATACTGACGTGGACTGAGCTTCTATCGAAGATCATATACGTACCACCGAGAATCTGTGTGTATATTATTTTACATATAATATCTTGTTTATTGTGGGTAGACTGACAAGCCGGGGGCGCTCTAGCTTTTGATGGTCACCCTTTGCTTTGACTTGTAGTCTTTCTCAAGGTGTCTAATGCATCAGCTAACTATTTCCTCTCTTTTTGAACTGTGGTGAGAGGTTCCTCTGCCTACAGAGCTTCATGGTGAGTGAAGACCGGACAATATATGGATTATGGTAGTTTCTAAGTCCAGTAACTGATGTCTTGTCATTAACAGATCATTAAGTGATAATTACTGCAGAGACTCTTGGTTAGTGAAAGTAAAGGGACCGTTATCTGGTCAGTGATGTGTGAGTGTAGGGACTAATGTCTGGTCAGTGATGTACTGTAGCAGTGCATGGACTAATGTCTTGTTGGTAATGAATCATTACAGGGACCAGTACATGTTAGTGATGGAGTACAGGGACTGATGTCTTGTCAGTGATTCATCAGTAAAGAAACTGTCTGGTCAGAGATGGATCAATTTAGAGATTGATGTCTGGTCAGTGGTGGATCAGTTTAGGGACTGATGTTTGGTCAGTGGTGGATCAGTTTAGGGACTGATGTTTGGTCAGTGGTGGATCAGTTTAGGGACTGATGTTTGGTCAGTGGTGGATCAGTCTAGGGCTGATCAGTGACGAATCAGTACAGGGACCGATGTCTGATCAAAGAAGAAACAATTTGGGAATTCATGTCTGATCAGTCATGGATCAGTACTTAGACGTCACTGGTTAGTATGGTCACTGATGGATCAGCACAGAGACTGATGTCAGTTAGTGTTAGGGAAGTACATGGACCTATGTCTGGTTAGTTTTGATTGTTTGGGTACTGGATGCAAGTACTCCGTCCTACCGGTCACTAAATTGAATAGTCACTAGCGCTCAGCCAAGCACTGCTCTTTGCTATTTTTGGAGTCTGAAGAAGGGCTCATAGATTTTGTATTGAGACCATTTCCAGTCTTGGAGAAGATCTGAGCCAGCTGAATACTTCTGTTCTTTTGTTTTAGCAAACAGCGGGGGATTCAGCACCTAGATTCCAACTTGTCAACTCTCTATTTTGACATGTCAAAGGTTTTCTGACGTTGAATAATAATAATCTTTTTATTTATATAGAATAGCGCCAACATATTCCGCAGCACTTTACAATTCAGACAATTTCCAGACGTTATCGGCACTGTCCCCATTGGGGCTCACAATCTACATTCCCTATCAGTATCTCTTTGGAGTGTGGGAGGAACAGGGCGGTGGAGTTGGTAAGCCAAACTTCCGACTCCTCAATTTCCATGACACAGACTCCAACTCCGACTCCCTCATACATGGCTCATGTTTAAGTGATAAATTCACTGTAGCACAGATTCATCTCAGCTAAAAGTCTAGAGCCTTAGATCAGGAATAGGACAGACATTTATAGGACATTTCATAACTTTCCCAAATTCTTATGAAAAAATATTCCCCACAAACTGCATTGAACTACTAGGAGTACCTACTTGGGTACTAGGAGTTGGAAGCATATACCATTCTCATAACTGTGGAAATCCTTTCTGAAAATCAGACAGTCACCTAAGAGTGTCAGGAAGCAGATGTAGGAAACAATGGCGGAAGCGGGAAATGATCATAAGTCAGCATTATATGTGTGTATGTTGGGTGGATAAACACAGGTACACACACAGGTCACAAGGTGGTGACCTGAACTAAAGGATGTCTTGAAGGAGACTAGATTGTGCTTCCTGTCATGTCTGTCCTCAGAGCAAGTTTAGGAACATCCTTCAGATCTGCTGATATGAAAGCCATGCTCCATTAACAGAAATGTTATATATCCTGCTCCAGAGTAGCATGACGAGGCCTTAACCCGATCAAAAGACTGTAAAAAATCACAGAGGTCTTCAGCAGCTTCAGCTATGTAGTTGTTGTCTTCAGCACATGGAGCAGCTGATTCAGAGATTTCACACTGGTATACCCATGATTTAGGCACAATGCACCACCTATAATCCTATGGCTGCATTATCTGCATGGGACTTCTTATTATTTCCTGTTTAGCCCTTAGTGCATACAGTAGGTCGGTGGAGGGTTTACTGCACGATATGTAGGCTGTGGACAGAAATCTTTAAACTGTTCATAGGATGCTGATATGTGATCGCTACACTTCATACAGGTCAGTAGAATATGATCTCAGTCACTTTACTGCAATCTATGCACTTTATGTAGATTGTTGGGCTAAGATGGTTTGCAGAGATGTCTTTTGACGAAAGTTGGTACCCTACAGGTCGCCTTACACATTAGACTGATATTGCCGATCCAGACAATATTGACAGTCTAATGCAGGGGTGGGCAATTAATTTTTCTGAGGGTCACATGAGAGACCGTGACTGTTGTGGAGGGCTGAACCAATAGGCTGAAATTAATTCTGCTTAATATTAGCATTAACATATTAATTATAATTAGTTAATATTGTATCACTTAATATTGAGCAGAATTAAGTATGCTAACATCCCCATATATGCCATTTGAGCCCCTTCTATATAACGTATGAGCACACACAGCTCCTATATACTGCAAGAGCCCCCCACAGCTCCCTATATACCATAAGAGCCCCCCCGCATAGCCCCTTTATACAATATGAGCCCCACATAGCCTCTTATATATAGCATGAGCCCGTATATAGCCTCCTATATACAGCATGAGCCCCCTCATAGCCTCATATAAACAGCATGATCACCCACATAACCTCCTATATACAGCATGAGCCTCCACATAGCCTCCTATATACAGCATGAGCCCCCACATAGCCTCCTTTATACAGCATGAGCCCCACATAGCCTCCTACATACAGAATGAGCCCCCACATATCCTCCAATATACAGCATGAGCCCCACATAGGCTTCTTATATACAGCATGAGCCCTAATTAACCTCCCTATATACAGCATGAACCCCACATAGCCTGTCTATATATAGCATGAGCCCCACATAGCCTGCCTATACATAGCATGAGCCCCACAAAGCCTCCCTATATATAGCATGAGCCCCACATAGCCTCCCCATAATCAGCATGAGCCCCACATAGCCTCTCCATGTCCAGCATGAGAGCCCTATAGCCTTCCCCTGTCCAGCATGAGAGCCCCATAGCCTCCCCATGTCCAGCATGAGACCCACATAGCCTCCCCATGTCCAGCATGAGACCACGTAGCCTCCCCATGTCCAGCATGAGACCCACGTAGCCCCCTATGTCCAGCATGATACCCACATAGCCTCCCCATATCCAGCATGACAACCACGTAGCCTCCCCATGTCCAGCATGAGACCCACGTAGCCTCCCCATGTCCAGCATGAGACCCACATAGCCTTCCCATGTCCGGCATGAGACCCACATAGCCTCCCCATGTCCAACATGAGACCCACATAGCTTACCCATGTCCTGCATGAGACCCACATAGCCTCCCCATGTCCAGCATGAGACCCACATAGCCTCCCCATGTCCAGCATGAGACCACGTAGCCTCCCCATGTCCAGCATGAGACCCACGTAGCCCCCTATGTCCAGCATGATACCCACATAGCCTCCCCATATCCAGCATGACAACCACGTAGCCTCCCCATGTCCAGCATGAGACCCACGTAGCCTCCCCATGTCCAGCATGAGACCCACATAGCCTTCCCATGTCCGGCATGAGACCCACATAGCCTCCCCATGTCCAACATGAGACCCACATAGCTTACCCATGTCCTGCATGAGACCCACATAGCCTCCCCATGTCCAGCAGGAGACCCACGTAGCCTCCCCATGTACAGCCAAACATCCCATACACATGAAAAAAAACATCATACATACCTTGCTCCCATTCCCCGGCGCTCTTCTCCTGTCTCCGATGCACTGACTCTCCGCAGTGCACAGCTGAAGCAGTGAAATGATGTCATAGTGTCAGCTGTTTTACAAGCTGATCAGTGAAAGAGGGGGCCGGCGGCCCCTCCTCCACCAATGCATTCACCGTTGTCTGCATCCCGAGGATTCAGATAGTGGTGACAGTGGGCGGCGGCGGACAGGCGGGGGCTGTTTTCAGCCCCTAGGCTGTCTTGGTCCACGGCCCGTATCGGAACAGAGGGACGGATGTGGTGTCACGGGAGTGTCAGATGTAACAGACAGTCGCTCTGCAGTTGGTTGTTGAAGGTCACTTCCTCGGGCATTGCAGATGCCTTCTTAAATCTGTCTTTCTTTAGGAACCAGCGGCTACCTCCCTCCTGCACTGATTGACACCCTGGCCTGGGTGTTTAAATACTTTCAGTTTGCTACATGCAGGCGCCGGTAATATTCACATGTTCCCTTGTGAAGGCTTGGAGCTATTGCAGTCGGCTTTCTTCCTCTTTGGTGCTCTGGAGGACGTTTGGTGTAATTTCTCTGAAGTCTGCTCAAGCTAAGTTTCTTTCCCCTGTATTTGTCTCATTTGTTATCTTTAGTTTATAGTGGGGACTGACCAGTTCTCATCCCCCCTTCCCTATCCAGGGCCTAGTTCTAGGGATATACAGGGCTTAGGTTTCTTGTTCGGCGATTGGTGAGGAACCAATATAGGGACGGTAGGGGAGACTGGGCTATATTAGATCAGCCTAGGGGTCTGCACTTCCCCTCATCCCTTCGTGTTGCACTCTGTCTTTCCTACACTGTGCGTGACATTATCACCTTCTGTGCATATTTAGAAAAAAAAATGAACACGTTTATTTGTGTGTTTTTTTTTTCGGACGTGATTTATTTTTTCTCCTTTGGTTATGGATTCGGTTGCAGAGCTGGCAGAGCTGCTGCGCTGTCTCTGAAGGTGACCAACCTCCGCTGTGAGGTTGCGCAGCAGCATCAGCGACTGCAGGTCGTTAATGTTGGGGTCTCTACAGGTAGGCCGGTCCAGCTTGAACCCAAGGTTGCCCTCCCGAGCAGGTTTTCAGGAGGTAGGGACAAGTTTTTTGTGTTCAAGGAGGCCTGCAAACTGTACTTTAAACTTCGTCCTTACTCCTACTCTAGTGAGGAGCAATGAGTGGGAATTGTGATCTCACTGCTGCAGAGAGATCCTCAATACTGGGATTTTTCTTCGCCGCAGGACTCGGTTTGTCTCCAGTCTGTGGAGGGGGTTTTCGGGGCCCTGGCCCTCATCTATGATGACCCTCACGGAGTCGCCTTCGCTGAGTCTAGGTTACGTCGCTTCCTGCAGGGAAATCGGTCAGTGGAGACGTACAGCTCTGAATTCTATAGATGGGCTACGGATACAAAATGGAATGACTCAGCTCTTAGAAGCCAATTTTGTCAGGGCCTTACTGAAAGATTGAAAGATGCTTTGGCAGTGTATGAAACCCCTGAGTCCTTGGAGGCTGCCATGTTGTTGGCTATACATGTTGACAGACGCCTTCAGGATAGGTGGGTGAGACCACCTTCTCCAGGGCCTTCTTGTTGGGGTTATGCCCCTTTGCCAGGGGAGCGGTCTGGCAGTGAACCAGTACTGAGGGAGGTGGAGGAACCCATGCAGTTAGGGGTTCCTCTGCATCGTACATTTCCCCCGAGATTCGCAAAAAAAAGGCGTATGTTTTTTTTGTGGGAAAAAGGGACATTTTATTGAGGCCTGTCCTTCGATTCTTAAGCAAAAGGAAACTATATTAACCCTTGATAGTCGGGAGTTGGATAATCAAAGAGTGCATTTATCGTCAACCTGCGTTTCCCGGTTTGTCCTGACAGCAGAGGTGGTGCCAGAGAGCAAACTTTCTGTGTTTGTTGACAGTGGAACTGGAGTCAGCATGCTTGATGCTGAGTTTGTGAGAACTCATGGTCTTGCTTGCTGTATTTTAGCTAAGCCTACTCCCATCTTCGCCATCGACTTAGCGCCACTTGCACAGAAAGCCCTAACTCATATTGCACATAATGTAAAACTGAGGGTGGGGTCGGTTCATTGTGAGATAATCCCTTGCTATGTCCTGGATGGTCTTCCCACCCCAATTGTTTTGGGTCTACCCTAGTTGGTGAAACATAATCTGTTGGTGGATTGGCAAACCAGATAGATCATTGAATGGGGAGATTACTGCCATGAGAACTGTTCAGATATTTGCCTTGCTACTGTCTCTACGGAAATATTACCTGCCTTCCTGTCTGGTTTTGAGAACGTTTTTTTCTGAGAGCGGGGTGTCAGGATTTGCCTCCTCATTGTGCATATGACTGTCCTATTAACCTGACCCCCGGAGCTGAACTACCAAAGTCCAGACTGTATAATCTTTCTGGCCCTGAGAGGCAAGCCATGAAGGATTTCATTGTGGAAAGTCTGGAGAAGGGACATATCAGACCCTCAACTTCACCTCTGGCAGGAGGGCTCTTCGTGAAGAAAAAAGATGGCGGCTTATGTCCCTGTTTAGATTTTCAGGAATTAAATCAAATTACCATCCGAGATCCATACCCTCTTCCTCTGATTCCAGATTTGTTCAGCCAGGTTGTGGGAGCTAAGATATTCTCCAAGTTGGATTTAAGGGGAGCCTACAATATGGTTAAAATCAGAGAAGGGAATGAATGGAAAACAGCGTTCAATACCCCTGAAGGGCATTTCGAGAGTCTGGTTATGCCTTTCGGTCTGACCAATGCACCTGCAGTGTTCAAGCATTTCAGAAATTATATTTTCCATCATTTTGTGGGGAGGTTTGTGGTGATCTATCTGGACAATATTTTGGTTTACTCACCTAATTTTGAGACACATCTTGGGCATGTTAAACAGGTGATCCAGATATTAAGGGATAACAAACTGTATACCAAACTAGAAAAAATGTGTTTTCGCCGTCCAGAAGGTGCAGTTTTTGGGGTACCTGTTGTCATCTTCGGGTTTTCGGATGGATCCGGAGAAGATCCGTGCGGTCCTTGATTGGGACCGTCCCCAGAACCTGAAGGCTCTACAACGTTTTCTTGGCTTTACTAATTTTTACTGGAAATTCATCCAAAATTTTTCAGTAATTGTGAAACCCCTTACGGACATGACTAGGAAGGGGTCTGACTTTTCCAAATGGTCGGATGCCTCCCTGCTGGCTTTTTCCTCCTTAAAGAACTGTTTTGCCATGGCACCTATACTCAGTCAACCCGATCCAAGTTCTGGAAAGCATTCTGTTTTCGACTGGGAGTGCAGCTGTCCTTTTCCACTGCCTTCCATCCTCAGTCAAATGGACAGACCAAGCGCATTAATCAGAATTTTGTCTCCGAAAATCAGGAGGATTGTGCATCCTACTTACCGCTGCAGAATTTGCCATTAATAATCGTCAAGAATCTACTGGCAGGTCACCTTTCTTTGGTGCATACGGTTACCATTCACAGTTTGATACTTTTAGTGGGGGAGGAGCTTCGGGAGAACGTTTTGCTTCGTCGCTCTCCTCGGTGTGGCGGGGGGGTTCTGAGTAATTTGAAGATCATGGGAGACAGGTACAAACGTATGGCTGACAGAAAACGCTTGCCAGGTCCGGACCTGAATGTGAATGACTTTGGTTGTCTACCAGGAATATCAAGTTTAAGGTTCCTTCTTAGAAGCTGGGACCTAGGTTTATTGGTCCCTATAAAATAACTGCCGTCATTAACCCAGCAGCGTTTTTTCTTGAGCTACCTCAGGACCTTAAGATCCACAATGTCTTTCACAGGTTTCTACTCAAGAAATATGTGGAACCTCTTGAGTCCTCACCTTCACCACCGCCCCCAATAATGGTTGAGGGTAATCTGGAGTTTCAGATTTCGAGGATTGTAGATACTCGTCTCCAACGTCGTTCCCTACAATACTTGGTGCACTGGAAGGGTTATGGTCCAGAGGAGAGGATGTGGGTTTCAGCATCAGAGGTGAATGCTCCCAGGCTGGTTTGTTCATTCCACTCCTCTTATTCTGAGAAACCTGGTCCTGAATGTCCGGAGGCCACTCGTAGAAGGTGGGGTACTGCCACGGGTGTGTCAGATGTAATACACAGTCCCTCTGCAGTTGGTTGTAGAAGGTCACTTCCTTTTGCATTGCAGATGCCTTCTTAAATCTGTCTTTCTTTAGGACCCAGCGGCTACCTCCCTCCTACTCTGATTGACACCCTGGCCTGGTTGTTTAAATACTTTCAGTTTGCTACAGGGAGGCGCCAGTGATATTTACATGTTCCCTTGTGAAGGCTTGGAGCTATTGCAGTCGGCTTTCTTCCTCTGATTGGTGCCACCGACTGATAGTGTCAGGGAAGAAAAGGATTCGGAATGTCTGATTTTGGACTGATGATTCCATTCTTCTCCCTGAGATAAGCTGCCACCTGGAGATATCTGGCAGCGACTTTCTCATAGTGAAAACAGGAATGCCTAGGCAGAGCGAATGCTATTGTGTATAGGAGAGTCAGACAAGATAATTGCTAGATGAATGAACAGCTCAATCATCATCCAGCTAACAGCTATCTAAAGTATATGAAGGGTTTAAGATCTCTGGAGCTTTTTTATTTTATACTAGCTGTACCCGGCCACGCTTTGCTGTGGCTCAGTCTGGTTAAATGGAAAAGAAGGAAAAGAGAAAGCGCACGTTTCTAAAATATTTAATTTCACAATGCTTGTGGGTATACAATATTTTTTGTTGTTCCATTGTTTGTGTAGAGATAGAGATTGTCTGGTTTGCCGACTCTAGAACATGCAACATATAATTGTCCATGTGAGAAGCAATCCGTGTCTAGATTTAAACTGCACAATTCTAAAGATTGGCCCTGAGCTTTGTTGATGGTGATTGCAAACCCCAATCGAATTAGGAATTGCAATCTCTTAAATTGAAATGGCATATCCGTTGGAATCATAGGAATGTGAGGAATGAGGACATCTTCACCTTTGAAAGGTCCTGTCAAGATTGTTGCTTAAACAACGTTGCTCATTAATTGTTTTACTGCAAGCCACATGCCGTTGCAAAGCTTTGGCTGGTTGATATTTCACAACATGATAATTGGCACGCTGATTTTCAATTGCAGTACGTGCGGTGGCATCCTGGCAGATCGAGTGAATTCAAAAATTCTGTTGGATAATTAACCGCTTCATCTGCTTCCACAACAGTGTCGACGGACTTGTATGTGACTGCCTCGCTTTGAATGTTAGACTGAATAATATTGTTAAGCTTGTAGACGTCTTTGTTCTTGGCCGCAAGAATAGCTCGTTCACTCAGTCAATCGTGATTCTTAAAATTGGTTTGAATATTGGGAAATATTTTTTCAACCAATTGTTCTTTTGACGTCACTAAATTGCAGAAGTTATGAGGCAATGAAATTCGTCCTGAGGTCAGATCAACCGGCACCTTTCCGTTCCTAATTTCCAGCAATTGATGTGAGAATTTTTCAGCTGATCGATCGTTTTGCAGCTGGACACACATATTTGTAGTTAATTTTAACGTCTTTACGTGTCACCACAAAGTAGAGTATTTCAGGCAAGCATTTATTTCGTCTGCTGGTGTCGATCGAGGAATTACAGGTAATGTTTGCCTGAAATCTCCTGCAAGCTATATTAATGCGTTCCCAAATGGTCTGATGTTTCCATGTAAGTCTTGTAATGATTGATCAAGAGCCTTGAGCAATTTTTTTGTGCGCCATTGTGCATTCATGCCAAACAATAAGTTTGCATTTCTGTAATAATTTTCCCAGATGGGTATAGATTTATTTAGATTATATATATATTGTGAGACAGTGACTGGGATCGTATACGAGGGACGGTATACAGTACAGACCAAAAGTTTGGACACACCTTCTCATTTAAAGATTTTTTCTGTCTTTTCATGACTATGAAAATTGTACATTCACACTGAAGGCATCAAAACTATGAATTAACACATGTGGAATTATATACTTAACAAAAAAGTGTGAAACAACTGAAAATATGTCTTATCTTCTAGGTTCTTCAAAGTAGCCACCTTTTGCTTTGATGACTGCTTTGCACACTCTTGGCATTCTCTTGATGAGCTTCAAGAGGTAGTCACCGGAAATGGTCTTCCAACAGTCTTGAAGGAGTTCCCAGAGATGCTTAGCACTTGTTGGCCCTTTTTGCCTTCACTCTGCGGTCCAGCTCACCCCAAACCATCTCGATTGGGTTCAGGTCTGGTGACTGTGGAGGCCAGGTCATCTGGCGTAGCACCCCATCACTCTCCTTCTTGGTCAAATAGCCCTTACACAGCCAGGAGGTGTGTTTGGGGTCATTGTCCTGTTGAAAAATAAATGATGGTCAAACTAAACGCAAACCGGATGGAATAGCATGCCGCTGCAAGATGCTGTGGTAGCCATGCTGGTTCAGTATGCCTTCAATTTTGAATAAATCCCCAACAGTGTCACCAGCAAAGCACCCCCACACCATCACACTTTCTCCTCCATACTTCACGGAGGGAACCAGGCATGTAGAGTCCATCCGTTCACCTTTTCTGCATCGCACAAAGACATGATGGTTGGAACCAAAGATCTCAAATTTGGACTCATCAGACCAAAGCACAGATTTCCACTGGTCTAATGTCCATTCCTTGTGTTCTTTAGCCCAAACAAGTCTCTTCTGCTTGTTGCCTGTCCTTAGCAGTGGTTTCCTAGCAGCTATTTTACCATGAAGGCCTGCTGCACAAAGTCTCCTCTTAACAGTTGTTGAAGAGATGTGTCTGCTGCTAGAACTCTGTGTGTCATTGACCTGGTCTCTAATCTGAGCTGCTATTAACCTGCGATTTCTGAGGCTGGTGACTCGGATAAACTTATCCTCAGAAGCAGAGGTGATTCTTGGTCTTTCTTTCCTGGGGCGGTCCTCATGTGAGCCAGTTTGTTTGTAGCGCTTGATGGTTTTTGCAACTGCACTTGGGGACACTTTCAAAGTTTTCCCAATTTTTCGCACTGACTGACCTTCATTTCTTAAAGTAATGATGGCCACTCGTTTTTCTTTACTTAGCTGCTTTTTTCTTGCCATAATACAAATTCTAACAGTCTATTCAGTAGGATTATCAGCTGTATATCCACCAGACTTCTGCACAACACAACTGGCAAGAAATCCCACTTATTAAACCTGACAGGGCACACCTGTGAAGTGAAAACCATTTCCGGTGACTACCTCTTGAAGCTCATCAAGAGAATGCCAAGAGTGTGCAAAGCAGTCATCAAAGCAAAAGGTGGCTACTTTGAAGAACCTAGAATATAAGACATATTTTCAGTTGTTTCACACTTTTTTGTTAAGTATATAATTCCACATGTGTTAATTCATAGTTTTGATGCATTCAGTGTGAATGTACAATTTTCATACACATGAAAATACAGAAAAATGTTTAAATGAGAAGTTGTGTCCAAACTTTTGGTCTGTACTGTATATCCCCCAGAATGTGTACAGAGACCTATTAAACCCATTGGAGTGCATTGCAGTCACAGACACAGCTGCGGCTGCAATGCAGGAATGAAGGTGAGCATTGACCTGGTCAGGCTATCTGGCTAAGGTAGATTAAGTAAAACCCGGCAGGGCCTTCATTTCTTGGGGGAGGCTACAGGAAGGCAGTGGGGCGGCCTCCTCCCTCCAACCCAGGTTTTCCAGTGGCTCTTTCCACAGGTCCTTTAAAAACCCTGCATTAAGTGTTATGTACTGCAACTAAGAACTAAGGAATAGGGGGAAAAGCTGTCCCTGCACTGGGACTAAGCTTAAACCCTACGCCTATGCTGGGGTGGGTGCCCTATTCTTTGTGAATAGCCCCACCGACACTCCTGGACTGAACCCAAAAGAAGACCTGAAGGAAGGGGAAAGGGGTCCCTAAAAGATCTAAGGACTGGGAGCAAAAACAGGAGACCTCCTAACAGAAAAGTTAGCTGGAAAAACGAAAATTAAAGGGAACAAAACTGGTGGAACAAGAGGTCCCAGGATATCAATTGTCCTAAGCACAAAGAACTAACAAGGCTACTTAGCCAGAGAACAAGCGTATCAACACTGATGTCCAGCAAGGAGTGGGAGACAGGTGCTGAGTAATAAAGAGTGAGGAGATCACGTGACCAAGACAACCAGCACCAGAGGAAAAGACTAGAAGCCAACAAACCACAAAAAGATGGCCGAAAAGTAAAACAACATAGATTCTAACAGTACCTCCCCTTTTACAAGGATCCTCCGCATCCTCTAGGCCGAGCCTTACCAGGAAATCTCCTTTGAAAAGCCTTAATTAGCCTTGAGGCAGAGACGTCCTTAGCCTTCACCCAGGAATTATCCTAGGGGCCGAAACCTCTCCAGGACACAAGATACTGTAATCTCCCTCTATGCCACCTGGAATCCAAAATGCGAGAAATTTCAAATTCACCGTCCTCATCAACAGGAGGAACAGAAGGCTTCGCTTGCTTATCAGCCGTGTCCGCCTTCTTGAGTAACGACATATGAAACACAGAATTAATCCTCCAGGGCGAGGGAATGCCCAACCTCACTGCTGCCGTGTTGACAATCTGAACCACTTTGAAAGGACCCACAAATTTAGACCCCAGATTTTTAGAAGGAATTTTCAAACGAAGATTCCTAGAGGACAACCAAACCATGTCCCCAACAGCAAACAAGGACTCCTTTCTTTTTTTGTCAAAATACCTTTTTGATCTCCTGTTAGCCTCTTTAAGGTTCAGGCGTACACTGGTCCAAACCCTTTCCAAATCACCAGAAAAATTGTCCTCCTCCGGTACAGCAGCCCCAACTTTGGAAAATGGACCAAAAGATGGATACCTGCCAGTACAACAAAACAAATGAGAACACCCAGCCGAGGCAGAAGTATGATTATTAAGGACAAACTCCGCAAGTGGTAGAAATTCCGACCACATTTCCTGATTGTCTGCCACAAAACATCTCAAAAACTGAACTGCTCGACATCCTGGTTCTTCCTTTCAGTCTGTCCATTGGACTCTGGATGATACCCCGATGAGAATGACAAATGAATTTTCAATCTGTCATAAAAAGCACACCAAAAGTGATCCACAAACTGTGGTCCTCTATCGGAAACAATGTCCGTGGGAACACCATGGGGCCTGACAATCTCCTTCACAAAAGCCTTAGCAAGAGTCTTGGCGCAAGGTAACTTGGTGAATGGAACCAGATGACATATTTTACTAAACCGGTCCACAACAACCCATATGATAGAAAAACCCTCCGATACAGGCAGATCAGTGATAAAATCCATGGCAAGGTGCGTCCATGTCGAACAAGGGGAACAGCAACCCCGCAGCCGGAGTGTGAGAGGCCTTCGACCTAGCGCACTCAGAACACTGACGCACTCACTTGATGACTTCCCTTTGCCACCCGAAACTCCGACCGATAGACTTCCTAGTTTCCGAAATCCCTGGGTGACCCGCCAACCGAGACTCATGACATTGAACAAACAATGCTCTCCTCAAGGCTCTAGGCACAAACAATTTACCACACGGAATGTTAGTTGGTGCCGCACTCTGAGCTCCTAGGATGCTGTTCTCCAACTCAGAATCCAATGCGGCCACCACCACCCCTCTCTGCAAAATACACTCCTCCCTCTCAGCATTCACCGCTGGAGAGAAACAATCAGACAAAACGTCAGCCTTAACATTCTTTGTCCCCGGGAGAAAGGTTACGGAAAAATTGAACCGGGCAAAAAACAGTGCCCACCTAGCCTGACGGGCATACAAACGTTTAGCTGCGTCCAGATAAATCAAATTCTTATGATCAGTGAAAACCTGTATAGGATGTCCAGCCCCCTCCAAAAAATGTCGCCAATGCTCGACCGCGAGTTTAATAGCCAACAACTCATGATTCCCAACATCATAGTTGAGCTTTGTCTCAGAATTTTTTTTTGAAAAGAAAGCACAGGGATGCACCCCATCTTCTCCCTCCTGGGACAGAACTGCCCCCACGCCTATAGATGAGGCATCCACCTCAACCAAAAATGGCTTGGTCTCATCCGTCTGGATAAGAACAGGAGCAGAGCTGAACCTCTCCTTGAGATGCTTAAAAGCTTCAATAGCCTCAGTGGACCATTGGACTGGATTAGCACCCTTCTTGGTGAGATCAGTAATGGGTTTAGCGATGACAGATAAATTCTTTATGAATTTCCTTTAATAATTGGCAAACCCCAAAAACCTCTGTACGAACTTCAAACCTTCAGGCCTCGGCCACTCCAGCACAGCCTGAACTTTCACCGGGTCCATCTCAAAACCATCACAAGAGACAAAGTAACCCAAAAAAACTAAATTTTCTGGACAGCAAACTGACACTTCTCCAATTTAGCAAAGAGTGTGTTATCTCTCAGTATCTGAAGAACTTTGCGGACTCTCCGCCAATGAGACTCAAGATCCGATGAATAAATCAAAATATCATCCAGATAAACAATAACACTCCTACCAGTCAAGGGTCTCAAAATGTCATTGATGAAATTTTTAAAAAATGCAGGAGCGTTAGTAAGCCCAAAAGGCATCACCAAACAATCAAAATGACCTTCCGGGGTGTTAAAAGCTGTCTTCCATTCATCGCCGTCCTTCACCCGCAGTAAATTATATGCCCCACGAAGGTCAATCTTAGAAAACCATTTAGCTCCGGTCAATTGGTTGAACAAATCCGGACTAAGTGGTAACGGGTAAGGATTGCGCACAGTGATCTTATTAATCTCCCGAAAATCCAGACATGGCCTGAGACCCCCATCCCTCTTTTTGACAAAAAAGAACCCAACCGCCACAGGAGACTTAGAGGGTCTTATGTGACCTGCAGCTAAACTAGTCTGAAGGTATTCTTTCAAAGCCTCCCTCTCTGGAATTGTAAGATTAAACAACCAACTCTTTGGGAGCTTAGCATCAGGGACTAACTCAATAGCGCAATCGCAATCTCTATGAGGTGGTAAAGCTTTCGACTCCACCTCCGAAAAAATCCTCCAAAAATCCTGAATGGGTTCAGGTAATTCCCCCTTCACAACAGCCGCAATGTAAAAATTACAACACTTACCATAACACCCCTGATCCCAGGATCTTATGGAACCAGACAACCAGTCCAGCAAAGGATTATGCACTTTTAACCAGGGCAACCCCAGGACGACTGGGGAAGGCAATTTAGCAAGTACAAATAAGTCAATCTGCTCCTGATGTTCCATATTCATAGTAAGCGGAAACCCAGTGACCTTTTGAAGAATGCTCCCATGCTCCAGGGGAGTATTATCAGTCGCCACCACAGGAAAAGGAGACGACAAAGGTTCCGAACCAAAGTTATACTTTTCAAGAAATTGTTGATCTATCAAATTAAGTGCAGAACCACAATTCACCATTACCTGAAACTCAGTCGAATGACCCTGACAGGTGGTATTACCAGGAAAAAACACCCCAGCAGAACGTAAAAACGCAATGCGAGCGGGAGTGTTATTTCTACTGAACATTTTTTTTTCTTTTCTTAAGCGAACCTCGCATTGCTTTAAAAAATGATCAGCCTTACCGCAATACAAGCAAAGTCCCTCAGAGAACCTCCTGCCCCTATCCTTGGAATGAGATCACATTGCCCCCACCTGCATAGGTTCCCCAGTGTCCACAGGATTATCGTGAGAAACAGAATCCAGCAATACAGGAAACTTCTCCTCATTCTGTCTGGCCCTCAACCTTCTATCCACACGGATAGCTAACTGCATGGCAACTTCCAAAGTATCAGGTGCAGGGAATGCAATGAGCAAATCTTTAACCCTTTCACTCAAGCCTGCCAGAAACTGAAACTTGAATGCAGGGTCCTTCCACCTGACCTCTGCAGACCATCGTCTGAACAGGGTGCAATAACTCTCAGCATCAAGAGAACCCTGTTTGAGACTACTGAGCTCTGCCTCAGCTGTTGTAACCCGATCAGGATCATCATACAGCAAACCCATGGCATCAAAAAATGCCTCCACAGACCTCAGACAATGATCATCAGGAGACAAGGAAAACGCCCAGATTTGAGGTTCTTTATTCAATAGAGACACAATAATCCCTACACGCTGTAGTTCACTCCCAGAAGATCTAAGTCTGAGCTGAAAATACAACAAACAAGTGTTTTTAAATGAAAAAAAATCCTGTCATTTTCCCGAGAAACACTCAGGCAATCCTACCTTAGGTTCTTCATAGCGTTCTACAGGGTATTTACTCACGTACTGCTGAGGGCCGGCAACCTCCAGAGTCAACCCTTTCAAGCATTGAGCAAGCTCCTGGATGGTACTCATACTGAAGAAAACCCAGGGAAAAAAAACAAAACAAAACAACAACTTTTTTTTCCCTTTTTTTTTTTAAACGTGGCTGGACATACTGTTATGTACTGCAACTAAGAACTAAGGATTAGGGGGGAAAATCTGTCCCTGCACTAGGACTAAGCTTAAACCCTATGCTGGGGTGGGTGCCCTATTCCTTGTGAATAGCCCCACCGACACTCCTGCACTGAACTCAAAAGAAGACCTGAAGGAAGGGGAAAGGGGTCCCTAAAAGATCTAAGGACTGGGAGCAAAAACAGGAGACCTCCTAATAGAAAAGTTAGTTGCAGAAACGAAAATTAAAGGGAAAAAAACTGGTGGAACAAGAAGTCCCAGGATATCAATTGTCCTAAGCACAAAGAACTAACAAGGCTACTTAGCCAGAGAACAAGCGTAACAACACTGATGTCCAGCAAGGAGTGGGAGACAGGTGCTGAGTAATAAAGAGTGAGGAGATCACGTGACCAAGACAACCAGCACCAGAGGAAAAGACTAGAAGCCAGCAAACCACAAAAAGATGGCTGAAAAGTAAAACAACATAGATTCTAACATTAAGGATTAGTGTTGTTCAGTGTTGGGACCTGCTAGAAGCATAGCAGGAAAGCTTGGCGGGCCTGTGAGTAGCTGAACCCACGCCTGGGAAGGCTCTGCACCTGTCAGGCTCTGAGCGGCCCGGCGCGGCCGTTGCCCACGGTAACCTTTGTTATGGACTTGTGTTAACCCTGTTTACCTGTAAGTTTGGCTGAATAAAAGCTGCTTATGTTGGACTTGCTTGGGTCACTGCTTCAGTTACTGCACGGTGTGAACACCGCCGCCTTACAGCTTGATGGAGAATGTGGGCAATGTGACTGAGGCATACCCCACCGGCAGCTGCATGACCACAATCCGGCCGGCCACCTTTCAACCCAACCCCATGGACAAAATGGAGGAGCTGTTGAGGCAATTGGTCCTCACGCAGTGACAGCAGCAGGAGCAGTTCAAGCAGCAGGAGGAGCAGCTCAAGCAGCAGCACACCAATGAGCTGATCATGCAGCAGCTCACAGCCCTGCGGGAGACGCCAACGGCACCAGCCCCGGAACGTCGAGAGGCCCGGGACAGGGTTCGCTCAGCATTGAGGAAGATGGGACCAGAGGACGACGTGGAAGCCCTCCTGTCCATCTACGAATGTACAGCAGAGAGGGAAAATCTACCAGCCGGCCAGTGGGCAGAAGTGGTGGCTCCGTTTTTGATCGGCGATGCCCAGAAGGCCTACTTCGACCTCAATCGGGAGGACGCCCAGGACTACCAGAGGCTCAAAGGTGAGATCCTTGCCCGGCTGGGGGTCAATACGTACGTGAGGGCTCAGCTCGTGTTTTCATGGGCCTTTGTGGAGACCCGACCCGCCCGGTCTCAGGCTTATGACCTTCTGTAGCTGGTAAGGAGGTGGCTCCAGCCTGATACTTTGACTCCAGCCCAGATGGTGGAGAGGGTGGTGGTCGACTGGCCGGTGAGGACTCTGTCGGCCGCTATCCAACGTTGGGTGGGGCAAGGGGACCCCGGCACCCTCGACCAGGTGGTCAGCCTGATCAAGCGGTACTCGACCACTCAGGACTTTATACGGGACTCTGCCCCCTCGCGGCTGTCACATCGGACCCTGCCAGACCAGGAACTGGGAAAGGGGTCGCGTCCCTCTGCTGAGGACAGTCAGCACCATACTCGTGCTGAAGGGGAACCCCGGAGTGAGAGTGGCAGGAGACCAGTTTCCTCCCAAAAGGTCACAAGATCTAACAGTACCTCCGCCATTAGGTGCTGGTGGTGTCAGGGGCCGGGACACATGATTACTAACTGCCCCCTGACTATGGAGCCCATCGACTGCGGGTATAACCGCCGGGTCTCACTGTACACCCAGACCTTCTGCTCTGCGAGTGCCGACTCCCCGGACAGTGAACCCTAACTGTGCCAGGTACTGATTAATGGGTACCCAACGGTGGCCCTCTTAGACTCAGGGAGCCTAATGATTTTGGTACATGAGTCGCTGGTGGCAGGAGAGAACCCCAGAGGACAGACCGTCGGGGTTGTGTGTATCCATGCGGACCTCCGAGAATACCCAACCACGGAGGTAGTGTTGTCCACTCCATTTGGGGACACGAAACATGTGGTGGGGGTGGTAAAAACTCTTCCCTACGGGACTGTGTTGGGAAGAAACCTGCCCCTGTTCTGGACTCTGTGGAAAAACAAAAAACACTCTTCCCCGGTAAGTAAAATTTATTACAGGCGCTGTACCCGAAGAACCCGAGTCAGGGGTACTTGCCGTAGGGGTGTCCAACCTAGGGACAGAGTGTAACCCTGATAGGTTTCCCCTAGAGGTGCTGGCAGGAGAGATCGAGGAGACCCCATTGATCCCCGAGCAGGAGGTGTCTCGGAGCACTTTTGGGACAGCTCAGCTACAGGATCCCACCCTGACTCGGGCGCGGAAAAGGGTGTTAGAGGTAAATGGTGTAGCTCAACAGACCGGTGTAGATACTGTGATTCCACACGTGGTCAACGGTGAGTTGCTCTATAGGGTAGTCAAAATCAAGGACGAGGTCGTGGAACAGTTAGTGGTACCTCAGTCGTACCGTCGGGCGGTTCTGGAGATGGCACACACACACCTGCTGCGTGGACACATAGGGGTTAAAAAGACGCAAGAGCGTATCTTGCAGCGCCTGCTGGGTGGACACTTAGGGGTTAAAAAGATGCAAGAGCATATCTTGCAGCGGTTCTTTTGGCCGGGGATTTACGCGGAGGTTCAAAAGTACTGCGAATCCTGCCCCGAGTGTCAGCTGACCACACCCACCGCAAGCTTCCCTAGCCCATTCGTACCTCCGCCAGTGATAGAGGTACCTTTTGAACGGATTGCAATAGACTTGGTAGGGCCCATTGTAAAATCCGCTCTTGACCACCAACATATACTTGTGGTCGTCAACTGTGCAACCCGGTACCCGGAGGCTATACCGCTACAACACACCTCGGCAAAACTGATTGCACGGGAGCTGTTTGCCATGTTCTGGCGCCTTGGACTACCTAAAGAGATCCTGATGGATCAAGTGACCCCTTTTATGTCCAAGGTGACGAGGGAACTGTGCAAACTGCTAAAAACAAAACAATTGTGCACCTCGGCGTACCACCCTCAAACCAACGTGCTAGTAAAACGTTTCAATAAAACCCTCAAGTCCATGTTAAAAAAGGTGGTTTCTAAGGACGGAATCGATTGGGACATGTTACTACCCTATTTGATGTTCGCCGTCCGTGAGGTACCCCAGGCTTCCACAGGGTTCTCTGCCTTTGAGTTATTGTATGGCAGACACCCTAGGGGTCTGTTGGACGTAGCCAAAGAAACGTGGAAACAAGAGCCGACTTCACATAGGAGTATAATTGAACACGTGGCTAGTATGCAGGACTGGGTCGCAGCGGTCATGCCCATCATGAAGGAACATCTGTTAGATGCCCAGGCAGCACGTAGGCGCACATATAATAAAAGAGCCACGGTCAGGACTTGTAACAAGGGCGATCGGTAGTAAGTGTACTCTCAGCCAGGGGTGCGTCCGGGGGAGAGGTCAGGATAAGTGATGCTCTCCCTAAACAGCAGCGATGGGAGGCTCGCTCACTTGTGCAGCAGAATACCGACGAGTTCTCAGAGCTACTGGGTAGGACTGCGGTTCTCCAACATGACAGTGTCACCGAACCTGGGGTAAGGGTACGAATGAGACCGTACCGGGTACCCGAAGCCCGGAGGCAAGCCGGCATGGCTGAGGTAAAACAAATGCTCCAGTTTGGAGTCATCGAGGAATGCGCGAGTCACCAGGCGGTTTCTGTCTCTGCAAAATTTCAGTCTCTCTGTAGAAGTCGCAGGCAAACGCGGATGCCCTGTCCAGGGCACACTGTATGGTGACAAATGTTCAACCCCACAAGTTTGAACACAGGGGGGATATGTGAGGCAATGACTGGGATTGTATATAAGGGACTTTATATATCCCCCAGAATGTGTACACAGACCTATTAAACCCCTTGAAGTGCATTGCAGTCACAGACAAACCTGCGGCTGCAATGCAGGAATGTAGTATAGCAGGAATGCCCGGCGGGCCTGTGTGTAGCTGAACCCACGCCTGGGAAGGCTCTGCATCCATCAGGCTCTAACGGAAACCTTTATTTATGGACTTATGTAACCCGGCTGCGAACCGGAGGACTTTCTGTTTACCCGTAAGTTGCTGAATAAAAGCTGTTTATGTTGGAGCGGTTACCCCCCACATCACACCCAGCATCCACCGCGCGCTTTCCCAATGAATGGGGAGAGGCAGAGCGAGCGCGGTGGATGCCGGGTGTGACGTGGGGAGGTAACCCCGCCCACAGCCTGGCATCCACCTGGAACCAGGAAGAAAAAGGCCCCCGGCTGCTGCCAGCAATTGTCGTGACATCAGTGGATGTCAGAGCCGGCTGCAGCCGGGGGTCACGTAATGCCTGTGAGCAGCCAGTGATAGCGCCGCTCACAGGCATTATCTGCAACGGAAGGTATTTACAAAAATGCTTAGGGGCCCCGGGGGGTACATTGGGGGGGTAATCTAAAGTAGTGGACAACCCCTTTAAGCGATTGAACTCCCACTGATCAGAAAGTTATTACCTATCTCGTGGTTAGGTGATAACTTACAATGTTGAGAATCACCCTTTAAAATCATCTTCAAATGGAGAAGCATTTACATAATGTCTGCAGATCAGACCATCTCAGTAAGATCAGACACACTGATCCAAAGACATACTGATAGGGAATGTAGATTGTGAGCCCCAATGGGGACAGTGCCGATAATGTCTGTAAATTGTCTGAATTGTAAAGCGCAGCGGAATATGTTGGCGCTATATAAATAAAAAGATTATTATTCTTAGAACATAAGAGACAGACGTCTCTAAGAAAGTCCAATCATCATCCAGGGAACTAGTTCAGGCTCTTGGCTCTAATGAGTTCACAGTACTGGAGGCAATCAGTAGAGAGAGGTATGACATCTACATCGTACACTTGACATCTACATAAGGGTTGCCAGGAGGAGGCCACCACAGTCTAGAAAAACCTCAGGAGAAGACTAAACATTACCTATGAGCAGCAGGACCTCTGGAACAATAAACTGTGGACTAAGAAGTTAACAGGACTAGAAGGCACTAAAAACCATCTCACCAGAAATTACTATAAAGCTTGTTGATGGAGATGTTCTTTTTTACAACTGCTTTGCTGCATCTACTCTTGGAAAGATCAACCGCATAGAATTGAATTCTTCATTGTACCAGGGGGAGAATGAGGAAGTCAAATAGAAGAGGTGAGAACTATACAGTGAATAATGAGGGAGGAACTTGGATAGAAGAGATAAAGACTATTAGAAGAGGATGATGGCGTTTGATAGAAAAGGTGATGAGTTAGTGATCGGACTCAAAGGGTGGTTGTAAATGGCTTCACATCCAGCTGGATGAATGTCTCAAGTGGGGTACCACAGGGCTCCGTCCTGGGACCTGTATTGTTCAACATCTTTATCAATGATTTAGATGAAGGAATTGAGGGTAAACTGATTAAATTTGCTGATGACACAAAGCTAGGAGGGATAGCTAATACTAGAGAAGAGAGAGAGAGGATTCAAAAAGACCTAAATAAACTGGAGCAGTGGGCAGCAACCAACAGAATGGTTTTTAACAGGGAAAAATGCAAAGTACTACATCTGGGCAATAAAAATGAAAAAAGCATATACAGAATGGGAGGAATAGAGCTAAGCAACAGTACATGTGAAAAAGACTTAGGTATACTAATAGATCATAGACTGAACATGAGTCAACAGTGTGATGCAGCAGCAAAAAAGGCAAATACAATTCTGGGATGTATTAACAGAAGCATACAGTCTAGATCACGTGAAGTCATTATCGGTCTTTACTCCTCTTTGGTCAGACCTCATCTGGAATACTGTGTACAGTTTTGGGCACCACATTTTAAAAAAGACATAGACAAACTGGAGCAAGTTCAGAGAAGAGCGACCAGAATGGTGACTGGTCTGCAAACCATGTCCTATGAGGAACGGTTGCAGGATTTGGGAATGTTTAGCTTGCAAAAAAGAAGACTGAGAGGAGACTTAATAGCTGTCTACAAATATGTCAAGGGCTGTCACATTGTAGAAGGATCATCTTTATTCTCATTTGCACAAGGAAAGACTAGAAGCAATGGGATGAAACTAAATGGGAGGAGACACAGATTAAATATTAGAAAAAACTTTTTGACAGTTAGGGTGATTAATGAGTGGAACAGGCTGCCACGAGAGGTGGTGAGTTCCCCTTCAATGGACGTCTTCAAACAGAGGCTGGACAGACATCTGTCTGAGATGATCTAGTGAATCCTGCTTTGAGCAGGGGGTTGGACCAGATGACCCAGGAGGTCCCTTCCAACTCTACCATTCTATGATTCTATGATTCTATGAGTATACAGTGAAAAATTAGATCGTTTGATAGAAGACATGAATATGATGAAGTTGCATAAAAAAAGTAAAGAGTTTTTGATAAGGATCATGCATTTTGATAGAAGAGGTGAAGATTATTTGATGAGGATGTTGAAGTGTGATAGAATAGATGAAAAGTATAAGATGAGGATGACGAAGTTTGATAGAAGAGGTGATTGTTATACAGCGAGGATGATGGCATTTAATGGAAGAGGTGAAGACATACAATGAAGAACATTAAGTTAAAGAGCAAACGATGTGGATAGCATTAGGCTGCGTGCACACGATGCATTTTTCATGCGTTTATGCTGCGGAATTTCCGCAGCGGAAACGCATCAAAAACGCATGGTAATCCGCACCCCATGGTCCCCAATGGCATTCCGCAATGTCAATGCACATGCTGCGGATTTTTCCGCAGCGTTTCTGCAGCGCTCATAAATCCGCAGCATGTTCATTAATTTTGCGGAAGCGCCGCCATTAACTTGCATTGAGACGCATAGAATCCGTGTCTGTACATTTGTACAAGCGGATAATATGCGATTCAATGTGCGGATGGTACCCAGTTCTGGAGGAGAGGAGACTCTCATCCAGACCTGGGTACCATTGTACCTGTGAAAAAAAGAATAAAATAATAAAAGTTTATATTCACCTGTCCGGCGGCCCCTGCAGTGCTTCTCCTTCCAGGACCTGAGATGACGTCGCGGTCATGTGACCGCAGCCTGTCTCGCGAGATGCCGGCAAGCCAGGAAGGAACCAGGAAGGAGCGCGACGGCACACGCGGCGGCATCGGAGGTAAGTATAGCTTTTATTTTTTTATTTTTACGGTCACACTGTATAAATCAGGGGTCTCAAACACGCGGCCCGCGGGCCGCATGCGGCCCCTGAGGCTGCTTTATGCGGCCCGCAGGCACAGACCCCTTGACAATCCCGACCTGGTCCAGGAGGAGCCGCCGACAGCAGCGCTGAATTGCCACACAGAGACCGTCTCCCAGCACTGCATTTCCAATGCCAGCCGCTGGCCAATCAGAGGCCAGCAGCTGATATCTGCATGTCGGCGCAGCGAGTATGACGTCATTGCCATATGCAGATGTCAGCTGCTGGCCTCTGATTGGCCGGCGGCTGACATTGAAAATGCTGTGCTGGGAGACAGTCTCTGTGCGGCAATGCAGCGCTGCTGTCGGCGGCTCCTCCTGGACCAGGTCGGGATCGTCAAGGGGTCGGACTCTGTGGTGCCTGCGGGCCACATCTGCAGGAAGGCCGCCGAGGGAACGGAGGACAGGTGAGAATCATCTTTTTTTTTTTCTATTTTATGTGTGTGAAGAACAGCACAGGGGGCACAGAGCCACAACATGGGGACCGGGATGGGGCACAGAGCCACAAGAGGGGACCTGGATGGGGCACATAGCCACAAGATGGGGACCTGGCTGGGGCACATAGCCACAAGATGGGGACCTGGATGGGGAACATTGCCACAGGATGGGGACCTGGATGGGGCACATTAGTACAAGATGGGGACCTGGATGGGGCACATTAGTACAAGATGGGCGCCAGGATGGGGCACGTTGCCACAGGATGGGGACCTGGATGGGGCACATAGCCACAAGATGGGGACCTGGATGGGGCACAGAGCCACAAGATGGGGACCTGGATGGGGCACAGAGCCACAAGATGGGGACCTGGATGGGGCACAGCCACAAGATGGGGACCTGGATGGGGCACATAGCCACAAGATGGGGACCTGGATGGGGCACATAGCCACAAGATGGGGACCTGGATGGGGCACATAGCCACAAGATGGGGACCTGGATGGGGCACATAGCCACAAGATGGGGACCTGGATGGGGCACATTGCCACAGGATGGGGACCTGGATGGGGCACATAGCCCCAAGATGGGGACCTGGATGGGGCACATTAGTACAAGATGGGCGCCAGGATGGGGCACGTTGCCACAGGATGGGGACCTGGATGGGGCACATTAGTACAAGATGGGCGCCAGGATGGGGCACGTTGCCACAGGATGGGGACCTGGATGGGGCACATAGCCACAAGATGGGGACCTGGATGGGGCACAGAGCCACAAGATGGGGACCTGGATGGGGCACAGAGCCACAAGATGGGGACCTGGATGGGGCACAGAGCCACAAGATGGGGACCTGGATGGGGCACAGAGCCACAAGATGGGGACCTGGATGGGGCACAGAGCCACAAGATGGGGACCAGAGCCACAAGATGGGGACCTGGATGGGGAACATTGCCACAGGATGGGGACCTGGATGGGGCACATAGCCCCAAGATGGGGACCTGGATGAGGCACATTAGTACAAGATGGGCGCCAGGATGGGGAACGTTGCCACGTTGCCACAGGATGGGGACCTGGATGGGGCACATAGCCACAGGATGGGGACCTGGATGGGGCACATTAGTACAAGATGGGGACTTGGATGGGGAACATTACTACAAGATGTTTTCCATTATTACTATATGATGCTAATTGTAAGACAATATTACTGTATGTGGCCAATTGGGGGAAATAAAATTGTAAAAAAAATAAAAAATAAAATAAAGCATGAAAAAATATTGGGCACTAAAAATGCTGTTTTATATGTAAACTAAAGTAAACACAAAAAAGTGCACGTTTATTATCACCACATCCATAACGACCCAAGCCATAAAAAAATAAACACGGCAAAAATGTTCAAAAGGTGTATACAAAAAAAATGGTATCACTAAAAATGGCACATTGAACAAAGAATGCGGCCCCCCAAATTCAAATTTTTTCCATGTGCGGCCCATATACCCAGCCGAGTTTGAGACCCCTGGTATAAATCCATGCTGTTTGCATGGATTTATACAGTGTGACCTAGTTGTCAAGCACTTTCCAAGTGATGCTATCGCCTGGAAAGTGCTTGTCAGTCCGCATGCGGAAACACATGCGTTGACGCATGTGGATACGCATGTGAATCCGCATGTATTCCGCATGTATTCTGCAGGAAAAACGCATGCACAATCTGCATGCGTTTTTTCTGCCAGGGTGATGCAGAAATGCTGCAGAAATTTTCTGCTTCATTTCTGCATCGTGGGCACATAGCCTAAGAGGTGGGGAGTGTATAATGCAGATTTCAACGTATTCACATCCTATCTGTAGGGGACATTTATCTTCCAAAGGTGGCGAAACGAGATAGAAATTTTGTGTAATACATTAGAGCAATGACTGCAAAACTGTCAGACCCCCATTACTGTCCACCAAAGTGAATCAACAGAGTGGCTACTGAAAATACTATAAACAACAGATGACTTATGAATTTTAATTAAACTTTTATGAAGATGCCGTGATGAGTAAATCAAGAAAGGAGAAACTGGACAAAAGACTGTAGAAGTCGATGAAAAAGACTGATTGTGGTCAGTGCCTCCGCAAATTAGTGGAAATTAAATAAAAAGTGGTAGAGGTTCTTCTAGAGCAGTGGTGGTGAACCTATGACACGCGTGCCAGAGGGGGCACGGAGAACCCTCCCGGTGGGCACGTGTGCCATCCACTCAGCACTGCCGCTGCCACTACTCTCCTCAGCACACGCGCCATCCTCCTCTCACTAGCGCCATGGCCACTCTCTCCTGCATGCGCGCCCTCCCATCAGGGTGCGCGGCCTGATGGGAGGGTGCGCGGCTGAATGCAGAGGAGAGTGGCCGCGCGGCACTAGTGATGGGGAGGGTGAGGGGATGGCACCCGTGCCCACAGGTAAGACTGTGATATATGAAGAGACAAGACAGCGTTGGAACGGGCAGAGGTGAGGAGTTATTTATTTTTATTTTTTTTAATCTGGGGCCATTATACTGTATGGAGCATCATGTGGGGCATTATTCTGTATGGAGCACTATGTGGGACCATTATACTGTATGGAGCATCATGTGGGGCCATTATACAATATGGGCACTATGTGGAGCCATTATACAGTATGGAGCATCATGAGGGGTCATTATACAGTATGGAGCAGCATGTGGGGCCATTATTCTGTATGGAACACTATGTGAGGCCCATTACACTGTATGGAGCATTATGTGAGGATCATTACACTGTATGGACCACTATGTGAGGCCCATTACACTCTATGGAGCACTATGTGGGGCCCACTATACTGTATGGAGGACTATGTGGGGCTCACTATAGTGTATGGAGCACTATGTTGGGCCTATTACACTGTATTGAGCACAATGTGGGACCCATCACACTGTATTGAGCATAGTGTGGGGCCCATTACACTGTATTGAGCACAGTGTGGGGCCATTACACTGTATGGAGCACTATGTGGGGCCCATTACACTGTATGGAGCACTATGTGGGGCCCATTGCACTGTATGGAGGGCTATGTGGGGCCCATTATACTGTATGGAGAGCTATGTGGGGCCCATTATACTGTATGGATCACTATGTGGGGCTCGTTATACTTCATGGGGCACTATGTGGGGCCCATTATACTGTATGGAGCACTATGTGGGTGGGCTATTATACTGTATGGAGGACAATGTGGGGCCATTATACTGTATGGAGCACTTTTTCTGGCCATTATACTGTATTGAGGGCTGTGTGGAGATTACAGTTGGAGAATCATACTGTAATGTGGTCACCATTCTTTGTTGGGGGGATTGAGGGAGGTGGAGTACAGTAGGGTCATCATACTGTGCGTGTGGAGGAATTCACTGTGGGGATATTATACTCTGTTTGTGGGCACTTTTGTTTGCATCATACTTTATCTGTTTTATTCAAGATTTTTTATCCTTTATTATTACATATTTAAATTAGGCCATTGGGTTATATGCCTTTTACTGCTCTTACATAACATATTATATTATTCCACTATAATTCCAAAAGTTAATCGTTTTATTTGATAAGGAAAAACTTCAATTGTAGTCATTTTTTTTAACAAATATCAAGGTTGGCCGTCAACTTTGTCCAAGCTTTTAACTTTGGCCCTCTGTGCATTCGAGTTTGACATCCCTGTCTTAAAGGGTTATTCTCACCATAATAAAGGGTTACAATTGAAAAGAGGTTGTAAAAACAAACAACTTTGCAATTTTACTTTTGATTAAAAATCCTCTCCATTCTCAAGAACAGACATCCTCTGGTGGCTAGTATCTTAGGCTTGGAGTGCAGAGCTTACAAGCTATTTGCTATAGACTCTATAGAGCGCTAATGTTTGAGTTCTTTTTCTAAACTAAAACCTCAGTATTGCCGTGTTGGTACTTTGCGATACAAAAATATCCAGCCTGAGTTTTAGAGGATGAGGTGAACTGAGAAGTATGTTAGTTCATGACTATTTAACTTTTTTAAAGTTTTTGCCAAAAATTATGGATATTATATTTACCTGATGCTTTCACTGGAGACATGATGAAAAGCCCTGAGATATCTGATTCTGTTTTATTTTTCTGCTTTTAGACGTAAGTAAGTGGTAAATGAAGGAGTCAGATAGAAGAGGTGAGGAGTTTTAATATCGGAAGTGTTTTATTCTTTTCGGTAGATCTTGGAAAACATGAAGATAATGACGGCTCTGGGATTATAAAGACAAGAACTAGTTTCCTCTTGAGACGCTGGGTCTTGTTTTGCATTTCTAGCACAGTGCCGGTTCTTCCCTCGTGACTCAATTACCTCCAGGTAACAAGTGATTCCTCACGCCGTTCTTGAAGTGACATGATGTAACAAGGTCGTTGAGGATGCAAGGGACTAGCACTTGTGATTTTAGGGAAGCCAAACTTATTTTGCCTTTTTCAGACTAAATTAGTGTCTGTGACATTTCTGCTGGATTGTCAAAACGAGGAAGTACAGTACAGACCAAAAGTTTGGACACACCTTCTCATTTAAAGATTTTTCTGTATTTTCATGACTATAAAAATTGTACATTCACACTGAAGGCATCAAAACTATGAATTAACACATGTGGAATTATATACTTAACAAAAAAGTGTGAAACAACTGAAAATATGTCTTATATTCTAGGTTCTTCAAAGTAGCCACCTTTTGCTTTGATAACTGCTTTGCACACTCTTGGCATTCTCTTGATGGGCTTCTTTAAATGAGAAGGTGTGTCCAAACTTTTAGTCTGTACTGTACATGATTTGCCCATCTAGTTTGTAGCTGGTGGTGAACATAGGTCAGTAGGTTCACCGCAGAAGCCGGCTAGACTTTCTTAGAAACAATGGAAGCTGATAGAGATTATTGATGGACTTTAGTCGCAAAACAATGACTCGTATACACAGGTTTATACTCATTCGTATCTCAGCCATCTAATAAGTGACTATGCTTGGGACTGCATCTTGGGAATCTTACCAGAAATGTCTATGTACTGTAAGGTATATATACGGTAACAAGAGGTTTTGCAGAAAATGACCCCGGGGGATGACGTTGAGGCCTTCCTGACCGTGTTTGAAAGGGTCGCCGAGAGGGAAAAACTTCCGCCAGAGCAGTGGGCAGAGGTACTGGCGCCATACTTGACAGGAGAGCCCCAGAAGACGTACTATGATTTGGCTTTTCAGGATGCCTAAGAGTATGGCAAACTAAAAACTGAGATTCTCGTGTGCTTGGGGGTGACAATGTCTATAAGGGCGCAGCGGGTTCACCGCTGGGTGTATCACCGGGGCAAAGCACCTCGCTCCCAAATGTTTGACTTGTTGCACCTGGTCCAGAAATGGCTGCTGCCGGAGTCATCTACGCCTGCGCAGATGGTAGAGCGGGTGGTGATGGACCGGTTTGTGCACTCCCTACCGAGGCCTCTACATACTTGGGTTGCCCAGGTTGATCCCCGGAATGTGGATGAACTGGTCGTACTGGTCAAGAGATACCAGGGGGTTGAAGGTTCTTTGGGAAGACAGCCCACTCAATACTCCAATGGTTTAAAGACTTTAAGGCTGCGTGCCCACTATGCATTTTTCAAGCGTTTTTGCCGCAGAATTTCCGCAGTGAAAACGCTTAAAAAACACTTGGTAATACGTGCCCCATGGTCCCCACTGATAATCCACATGTGCTATGCAAATGCTGCCGAAAATCATTGCGGAAAAATACGCAGCATGTCCGTTAATTTTGCGGACACGCAGCGTAATTGCCGCCATTGACTTGCATTGAATCGCATAATATCTGTATGAGCACATGTGCACAAGCCGATATTATGCGATTCAATGTGCCTATGGTACCCGGGTCTGGAAAAGAGGAGACTCTCCTCCAGACTCGGGTACCATAGAACCTGTTAAAAAAAGAATTTAAAATAAAAAATAAAGATTATACTTACCGTCCGATGGCCCCCGGTGTTTTCTCCGCTGCATCCGGTCTGTTGTATGGGTCGCGGTGGTGTGAAAGGACCTGCCATGACCTTATATAGTCATGTGACAGGTCACACGACCGCTGACGTCGGAGGTCGCGTGACCTGTCACATGACTAAATGACGTCATGGAAGGTCCTTTCACACCACCGCAGGCCATACAACAGACTGGACGTAGCGGAGAAAACACCAGGGGCCATCGGAAGGTAAGTATAATCTTTATTTTTTACCATTCTTATTCTTTTTTTTTAACTATTGCTTGGTCACACTATATAAATCCAAGCCTGTTGAATGGATTTATATAGTGTGACCAAGTTGTCAAGCACTTTTCCAAGTGATGCTAAAATCGCTTGGAAAAGCGCTTGATAACCCGCATGCAGAAATGCATGCAAAAACGCTTGAAAAACACTGCTACCTGGCAGGAAAAATGCATCTAAAATCCGCATGCGTTTTTCCTGCCAGGGAGAAGCGGAAAAAATATGCAGCATTTCTGCATCGTGGGCACTTAGCCTTAATTCTGGTAACAGTCTCAGGGGTTCATTGGCTACTAATCGTTATTATTGATAGGTGTAAATGTAACTTTTTGGACTAGGAGAAGATTTCTGCCTTGACTGCCTGGCGCCCCTATGTATGTGCACTGCTGCTGATGGATTAGCGTGAGAATCAGTATATCTGTTGGCACAGGATAAGTTTTGTCTCTTTCGGGGTGACATATGATGTCGATATGTGCGTTTTTTATTCTTTTTTTATATTTGCACAAAGTATTACTCTTTAGAAGAATTACAAGACTATAAAAATCACAGGATCATTCATGTTGTAAAGATGCTGCGCTGCTCCGAAAGTCGCCCAATCACATTGGATCAAAGTCATGGAAATAGCAAATTTTGATCACTTTGGTCAACGATCATTTGTAAATTATGCACAAACTATCTTCTCAGTGGCCGATGGCTGCCTATTGTCTACCAAAAATGTGATCTGACTAGTTGGATTTTTCTTTTTGGGCTGTAGTCATCTGAAACTACATGTGAACGGTATGAATCCGACTCGGTTGATCAGTTGTGTTTTGACTGGTCATAGTTTTATGTCTATGTCCAGCTTAAGATGTCTACTGTTGATGGTTTTACTGATATGGAGAAGTCACAGAGGTGTCTGAGGAGAACATGAGGACCACCATTGGTATAAATTGGTGGAGTATTCCCCACAATGAAGCTTAATGTGGATTAACTGGTGGGCCACCATTTAATTGTTTATCCCTGTTCTATCTTCACAGTAAACACTTACCTTTTTATGATGCAAGCTCATGGGATGATCATCCGGGAGAACATACGGACGATGGGAGTCCAAATGTATGAACAAGTGGTGCGTGGAGCTTACGCCTTGAGGAACAACAGCAGCATTAATGACACAGGTTTGTGTCCCGATTCCTGCAGTAACATGTTGACCACCGTAACCTGCAGTCCTGCATGACCTGTATAGATTGCAGTTTCTTGCAGCGACCTGCATGTAACTATGTGTGCACACCACATCCACAGGCAGTTATTGGGCTAGAATTGAGGTTCAGCGGGAAATATTAGAGGTTTTAGGTTACGTCATAGAGACGCTACGGTAGGCAAGTCCACCATATGTACCGTATATCACCAGGAACGTCACATGCTTCAAAGCATTGTTCTGATACTGGAGGTATCATTTATGAAGGCAGGTAAGAATGTAATAAGCTCCTGTATAGCAGTTCAACAGAGACTCAAGGAGACTTGATCTGAAACGTTACAGCGGGTATGACAGAAGCGATGCCCGCGGTCTAAAGAGAGGGTTGTGCCTAAATTCATCTTCCGTTGCTCCATAGTTCTTACTTTTATGATGGGGCATTGAGTGTTAAGGACAAGTGTGAGATACTTTTGGATTAATGTGTACAGTTGAATTAACAGTTGATGTATTAGGACAGTGTTTCCCAAACTTCAGTCCTCACGGCCCCCAACAGATCATGCTTTCAGGATTCCTTAGTATTGCACCAAAGCTGTTGCAATTTCTGTAATTCCATCACCTGTACAATACTAGGGAAATCCTGAAAACATGATCTGCTGGGGTCCGTGAGGACTGGAGTTTGGGAAACACTATATTAAGATATGTGCACACAACGTCTTTTCCAAAAGCGTAAACCCGCAGTTTTTTTTTTCAAGAAGAAGACGCTTCAAGAAACCCCATCATTTTTTATGCATTTTTTTAGCATTTTTTGGGGTTGTTTCCTAAGCATTTTTTCAATGTTTATGGGCAATGGTGTTTTTTTCTTTTAGCGTTTTTCAAGTGTTTTAGGGTATCCTTTTAACTTGCATTTTCTGGACATTTGTAACTTTAACAGTGAAGAAACCACTAGTGGTTTTTCAAGCAGAAATGCTGGCAAAACGCTCAAAAGACACTTGGTCATCTTCTCAGTGTCTTTTGAGTTTGTATTTGCAAGTGTCTTCAGTTCAGGAAACTCCTGAAAAATGGACCGGTCACTTCTTTTAACTACTTGGCTTTTTTGGAAGACTGAAGTGGTTTAAAGTTGTTCAAAAGACTGAACTTATGACCAGCAAGTTGTTTTTGAAGAGAAATGCATATGTTCATTGTTTTGAGCGTTTAGTTGGTGCTTTTCCAGGTGGGTTACAGAGCGGACTTTCTTAAAAAAAAACCTTTGAGTGAACATACCCTTCGTGGATAGCTACTCCAAAAGATGTGAATTTTTGCTTTTAGACATCTGCTTCTGTTTTGCAACCATCATGTGAAGGACTTAATGCTTGCTCCTTATTTATGTTTTTTGTTCCTTCAGAAATCCCTATTAATTTGAACCAAAATGAATCATTTATTCAGGCGACAACTTTCCTCCCTCCGTTCTTCACTTTTCTCCCTCACCAGCCGTGCCCGGAGCGTCTCCCCTTCATGAGTAAGTAGGCAGTGTACCCAGCAGAACCTGGTCTCTTGTCTTTTTCAGTTCCAGGCTGGGGACTATTGCTCTCCTTTTGCTCTGCTGTGGGTTTCCCTCTTACTTGTGGTTGTATTAATATTTAGGAGGTGCAGTTGATGTGAACATGAGTGAGGTGGAGATGGCCGACGTCCACAAGATGTTTGCCAAGGACTTTATAAAAATGGGAGGTCACTGGAAGCCAAGTGATTGTGTTCCACAATGGAAGGTAAAAACCTGAAAAGATGGCAGATGCGTTAATGTGACAATATTTGTAAAGTAATGCAGTGTTGGGGGTTCATGATCTGTATTGTCTAGGGATCCAGTATTGCTCTGATATTCATATCTGTGCATCCAGGTCGCCATTCTCATCCCATTTCGGAATCGTCATGAGCATCTTCCCGTTCTGTTCAAACATCTGATCCCAATGCTGCAGAATCAACGTTTGCAATTTGCCTTCTACGTCATTGAGCAAGTAAGTGTCACAGATTCTCATTCACATTGATGAGCAGATTAACATTATTGTTTGTGGCCACAGCAGGTTTTCTGTCATTTGGTCCCTAATGTTTCAAGTATTTCAGGACTAGCCACCTAGAAGTCTCCCTTCACCACGAGGCTGCCAAATTAATTGTATTCTCCTAATGCAAAAATTCTGGATCATATTTTTAGAACCATGCTATTCCTCTGTTATTCCTCCTAGAAATGTATGAATAAAAGGACATCTGGGTGTTACCAATTGGACGTGTGTCCCTACACACTCTAACACTGTCCAATCAGTACTGCCAGTGTAGGGGACACACCCCCTTAACAAAGGGAAATAGTAACACCCACTTGGAAATTAACGTATACATTTCTAGGAGAAACGAAGAGAAACGGCACAACACACAATTATAACAAAAGAAGCTCCAGAATTCTTATTTCACGTAGAATCTAAATATTTGCTAAAATAGACAATGTCAGAAGCTTACACTATTATTTTCACTATTATTATAAGCTTAGACTATTATTTTCAGATTTGAAAGCATTATCCCTTATTGAGGACTGTGATATAAATTAAAGTATAACCTTAATAAGTCCAATTAATAATCTATTTCATATTTCATACACACCATCCTGAGGAAATTTAAAAACACAATTTGGGACAAAACTGACTGTAAGATATTGCTAGTAATCATTAGTGTGTTACATGCCACTTTTAGAAACTCCCCAATAGTTAAATCTTATTATAACTAATTATTCTGTGAATATACTAGCATTGAGACACCAGGTATCATTCAAATCATTTTTTGCATTTTCAAGATCAGTCACACCCATTATTTTAAAACAACACTTAGAGCCTCCCAACATATTTTGCCTGTTCACATCATCAGAGGAATCAGGCTAGTATACAACACTCATAGCCTCCCCGATATGTTTCAACTGCGTGTGTCATCAGGGGAACAAGGCTAGTGTACAACACTCATAACTTCCGCAACATGTTTCGCCTGCTGTTGTCATCAAGGGAACGAGGCTATTATACAACACTCATAACCTCCTCGACATGTATTGCCTGCTCGTGTCATCAAGGGAATGAGGCTATTATACAACACTCATAATCTCCCCAACATGTTTCGCCTGCTGGTGCCATCAGGGGAACTAAACTATGAAAATTACAGCAAAGTAATATATAGTAGTGTTGTAGACTGCAACACTACAATGCCTGATTTGAATGATAACTAGTGTTTAAATACCAGTATATATACAGAATAGTTAGTTACAGTGAGATTTAACCACTGGAGAGTTTCTATAAGTGGCATGTAATGCATTAATGATTATATTACAGTCAGATCGTTCCCGAATTGTGATTATAAATTTCTCCGGGAAGGTATGTATAAAATATAAGATAAATTATTAATTGTACTAATATAGGTTATATTTTACTTTATTTTAAAGTCCTGAAAAGGGATAATCTTTTGCCTTTGGCAGTCTGTAAATAATAAGAGTATTGGTCTCATCCCTATCTTGGACATTCAGTGTTGGTATAGCCCTAATCTTAGTGATCAGCTGTGGGTTGAGAGTGGGTTCAGGCTATCACTCGCAGTTACGGGAGCCGTTCGCATTTAACATGGCTTTCCTTATATGTTTATCTCTGCAGACTGGGAATCAACCATTTAATCGAGCAATGCTCTTTAATATCGGCTTCCTTGAAGCCATGAAGGACCTCGAATGGGACTGTTTGATATTTCATGACGTCGACCATATTCCAGAGAACGACCGCAATTATTATGGCTGCCAGAACATGCCACGACATTTTGCTGTTAAGTTGGACAAATACATGTACCTGTAAGTTACTATCATCTAGCGCACTGTCCTATAAAACCTCATCACAGAAGATGGAGGAGCTGTGACGTTATGCTGACATGTTCCATGCTCTCCTCCCACAGGCTACCGTACAATGACTTCTTTGGAGGCGTTAGCGGTCTTACAGTGGAGCAGTTTCATAACATTAATGGATTCCCCAATGCGTTCTGGGGTTGGGGTGGGGAAGATGATGATCTCTGGAACAGGTAATGTAATTGGGTGTCCATTATCTGAGACCTTATCTTAATGGGAGAAACAGCATTTCCTCTGAGCTTCTCATGTTCTCTTCTGCTCTTAGTGGTGAGCAATGTAACTGAGGACTCTGAAATAGGCCAGTTTAACACAACCAATATTCAAAGTATAGACCGCGATGTCCCCTGACCTGAACTCAGCCTTATAGGAATAAGTCATAGTGTTGTATTACTAATGGATGTCCTAATCATCTACCTGCAGGGTGCAGAATGCAGGGTACACAGTGTCACGGCCAGATGGAGATATTGGGAAATACAAGTCCATCCCCCACCATCACCGAGGTGAAGTCCAGTTTCTTGGACGGTAAGTGCTCTAGGCGTTGTTGGATGTGTGTGACATGTAGATATCTGCTGACTTCATTCAGGACTTATTGCTGGTCCCTCCCAGGCCACAGGTGTGATAGTGTTCCTTAATTGGATATTGCCCAGCGTTAGATTGTACATGGACCAATAATCAGCCCAAAAGAACATTCGTAAGAAGGCTCGTACCTGATCATTTGCCAATGTGAACACGGCGGAGACCTAAAATCATCATTGTTGGTAGTACATCTCCCCACAGAAGCAGGAAATACTCTACATAGACAAAAGTACACTACCTTTCAAAAGTTTGGGGTCACCCCGACAATTTTGTGTTTTCCATGAAAACTCATACTTTTATTTATCAAATGAGTTGCAAAATGAATAGAAAATATAGTCCAGACATTGACAAGGTTAGAAATAATGATTTTTATTAGAAAGAATAATTTTCTCCTTCAAACTTTGCTTTCATCAGGAATGCTCCCTTTGCAGCAATTACAGCATTGCAGACCTTTGGCATTCTAGCTGTTAATTTGCTGAGGTAATCTTGAGAAATTTCCCCCCATGCTTCCTGAAGCCCCTCCCACAAGTTGGATTGGCTTGATGGGCACTTTTTGCGTACCATACTTTCAAGCTGCTCCCACAACAGCGCAATGGGGTTGAGATCTGGTGACTGCGCTGGCCACTCCATTACAGATAGAATACCAGCTGCCTGCTTCTTCCCTACATAGTTCATGCATAATTTGGAGGTGTGCTTTGGGTCATTGTCCTGTTGTAGGATGAAATTGGCTCCAATCAAGCGCTGTCCACAGGGTATGGCATGGCGTTGCAAAATGGAGTGATAGCCTTCCTTATTCAAAATCCCATTTACCTTGTACAAATCTCCCACTTTACCAGCACCAAAGCAACCCCAGACCATCACATTACCTCCACCATGCTTGACAGATGGCGTCAGGCACTCTTCCAGCATCTTTTCAGTTGTTCTGCGTCTCACAAATGTTGTTCTGTGTGATCCAAACACCTCAAACTTTGATTTGTCTGTCCATAAAACTGTTTTCCAATCTTCCTCTATCCAATGTCTGTGTTCTTTTGCCCATATTAATATTTTCCTTTTATTAGCCAGTCTCAGATATGGCTTTTTCTTTGCCACTTTGCCCTGAAGGCCAGCATCCCAGAGTCGACTCTTCACTGTAGACGTTGACACTGGCATTTTGCGTGTACTATGTAATGAAGCTGCCAGTTGAGGAGCTATGAGGCGTTGATTTCTCAAACTAGAGACTCTAATGTACTTGTCTTATTGCTCAGTTGTGCAGCGGGGCCTCCCACTTCTCTTTCTACTCTGGTTAGAGCCTGTTTGTGCTCTCAGAAGAGAGTAGTACACACCGTTGTAGGAAATCTCCAGTTTCTTGGCAATCTCTCGCATGGAATAGCCTTCATTTCTAAGAACAAGAATAGACTGTCGAGTTTCACATGAAAGTTCTCTTTTTCTGGCCATTTTGAGAGTTTCATAGAACAAACAAATGTAATGCTCCAGATTCTCAACTAGCTCAAAGGAAGGTCAATTTTATAGCTTCTCAAATCAGCCAAACCGTTTTCAGCTGGGCTAACTTACTTGTGCAAGGGTTTTCTAGGGTTTTCTAAACATCCATTAGCCTTCTTACACAGTTAGCAAACACAATGTACCATTAAAACACTGGAGTGGTGGTTGTTGGAAATGGGCCTCTATACACCTATGTAGATATTGCAATAAAAACAAGACGTTTGCAGCTACAATAGTCATTTACCACATTAACTATGTATAGAGTGTATTTCTAATTCATTTAATGATAGCTTCATTGAAAAAAAATGTGCTTTTCTTTAAAAAATAATGAAATTTCTAAATGACCCCAAACTTTTGAATGGTAGTGTACAGTTAGGTCCATATATATTTGGATAGAGACAACATTTTTCTAATTTTGGTTCTAGACATTACCACAATGAATTTTAAACAAAACAATTCAGATGCAGTTGAAGTTCAGACTTTCAGCTTTCTTTTGAGGGTATCCACATTAAAATTGGATGAAGGGTTTAGGAGTTTCAGCTCCTTAACATGTGCCACCCTGTTTTTAAAGGGACCAAAAGTAATTGGACAGATTAAATGATTGTAAATAAAATGTTCATTTCTAGTACTTGGTTGAAAACCCTTTGTTGGCAATGACTGCCTGAAGTCTTGAACTCATGGACATCACCAGACGCTGTGTTTCCTCCTTTTTGATGCTCTGCCAGGCCTTCACTGCGGTGGTTTTCAGTTGCTGTTTGTTTGTGGGCCTTTCTGTCTGAAGTTTAGTCTTTAACAAGTGAAATACATGCTCAATTGGGTTGAGATCAGGTGACTGACTTGGCCATTCAAGAATATTTCACTTCTTTGCTTTAATAAACTCCTGGGTTGCTTTGGCTTTATGTTTTGGGTCATTGTCCATCTGTAGTATGAAACGACGACCAATCAGTTTGGCTGCATTTGGCTTGATCTGAGCACACAGTATGGCTCTGAATACATCAGAATTAATTCAGCTGCTTCTGTCCTGTGTCACATCATCAATAAACACTAGTGACCCAGTGCCACTGGCAGCCATGCATGCCCAAGCCATCACACTGCCTCCACCGTGTTTTACAGATGATGTGGTATGCTTTGGATCATGAGCTGTACCACGCCTTCGCCATACTTTTCTCTTTCCATCATGCTGGTAGAGGCTGATCTTGGTTTCATCTGTCCAAAGAATGTTCTTCCAGAACTGTGCTGGCTTTTTTAGATGTTTTTTAGCGAAGTCCAGTCTAACCTTTTTATTCTTGATGCTTATGAGTGGCTTGCACTGTGCAGTGAACCCTCTGTATTTACTTTCATGCAGTCTTCTCTTTATGGTAGATTTGGATATTGATACTTCTACCTCCTGGAGACTGTTGATCACTTGATTGGCTGTTGTGAAGTGGTTCTCTTCACCATGGAGATTATTCTGGGATCATCCACCACTGTTGTCTTCCGTGGGCGCCCAGGTCTTTTTGCATTGATGAGTTCACCAGTGCTTTCTTTCTTTCTCAGGATGTACCAAACTGTAGATTTTGCCACTCCTAATATTGTAGCAATTTCTCGGATGGTTTTTTTCTGTTTTTGCAGCTTAAGGATGGCTTGTTTCACCTACATGGAGAGCTCCTTTGACCGCATGTTTACTTCACACCAAAACCTTCCAAATGCAAGCACCACACCTCAAATCAACTCCAGGACTTTTATCTGCTTGAGAATGACATAACGAAGGGATTGCCCACAACTGTCAATGAAATAGCCTTGGAGTCAATTGTCCAATTACTTTGGTCCCTTTAAAAAGAGGGTGGCACATCTTAAGGAGCTGAAACTCCTAAACCCTTCATCCAATTTTAATGTGGATACCCTCAAATGAAAGCTGAAAGTCTGAACTTTAACTGCATCTGAATTGTTTTGTTTAAAATTAATTGTGGTAATGTCTAGAACCCAAGTTAGAAAAATGTTGTCTCTGTCCAAATATATATGGACCTAACTGTATGTGCCCCCACATTACACTTATCGGAGCTTTTATGACCTATTCTAAATCCACAGGCATTAATATAGATGTGGTTTCCCTGCCTCCAAACTTCTGGGAACACTCTCTACGAGAGTTTCGAGAAGAGCATTTGTGAGGTCAGAAACTAATGTTGAAGGAGAGGGCCGGGCTCACAATCTCCATTCTAGTTCTTCCACACCAAACTCTTACAACCATGCCTTTATGGGGAACAGAAAAGGGTCTTCCCCAAACTGTATTAACAAAGCTGGAAGCTACAATTGTGCACCATGTCTTGTATGTTGAGGCATGAAGATTTCCCCTCATTGGAACTAAGAGGAGTAGTACAACATCTGAAAAACACCCCCATAGCATTCACAATGCAGTCAGGCAGGTAAAGTTCTTCTTGCATTCGCCAAACCGAGACTCATCCATCAAATGACAGATAGAGACGTGTGATCCGTTACTCCACAGAACATGTTTCACTTGCTCCAGAGTCCATTGGTGGTGGCTTTACACCACTAAATCCAATGCTCGGCATTGTGCTTGGTGATGTAAGGCTGCATGCAGCTGCTCAGCCATGATGCTCCTTTCAGGGGCATAGTTTTTGTACTGATGTTAATACCAAAGGAGGTTTGGACTCTGCAGTTATGGAGTCAGCAGAGTGTTGTTGACTTTTCTGCCCTTGGCTCTCATCACTCGGTGAAACCCGCTCTGTAGCATTACGTGGTCTCCACTTCACGGTTCTTTCCACTTCTCAGTAATATCACCCACAGGTGATGGAGGAAGATGTAGGAGGAGGAAATGTCATGAACAGACTTGTTACACCTGTGGCTTCTATTACATGGCATTAAGTGAGCTCTTTACCACCAGCCATTCTGTCACATGTTAGTATAGGTGGACAGCATAGTGGGGGGGGGGGCAGATGTTTTACACCGAGGCCAAGGTCCCGGATGTTATACACCGAGGGCAATGGGCCTGAATGAGAAGTCTGAATCCAGTGAGTCAGATGTGTGTCGCAATATTTTCTCCATATAGGTTGTATAATTTTATAAAAATGCACTATCAACTATCATCTCCATACAGTTTGAATTGACCCTTTAAACAAGTGTAGATTGTCAATGTAAAGTCAATCAATGCTCATTTTAATGGCACATGTGCCTGGCCAGGAGATCTGCCTGTCTTTTACAGGTTTCAGACACAATACACATTAGACTTGGGTTGACCAAAGATTTTCTACCAATTATTTTGCTCTCATAGAAGGTAAGCCCTCAACAGAGGTATGTAGCAGCAGCTTAGTCATATTTTCCAACACTAGGGGTTTTACTCACTTAGGTGCGATGGTAGGGAAACAGGAGGCTTGTTCCTTTAAAAGTTCATGTGGTTTATTACATCATAAACCCAGAAACCAAGCAGAAAAGCAAACAGCCTTTAGATCAGGCAAACAAAGTAAAATGTCCTTAGCAGGTCTCTGCTCAGCCAGGCTTGTGTGGCACACAGGCTGGGGTAGCCTCCAGTATCCTTGCTTGGTCTGGAGACAAACAAACACAGGAGGCCTTCTCCCTCCAAACACACAGACCATGTGCCAAACAACAGCCTCCATTAAACAGGCTGTTAACCACACCCAGAGATGAGGTGAGGTATGTGGGTAGCTAGGCCCGCCCATCTCTCTAAACTACCCGAAACCTGGTCCCATGTGCACCAAACGTTCCTCTTAGTGCGTGTGTGCACTAGAGAAAATACTCCGGGTTACATCACAGAGACCAGCCATCTCTGATACATTCCTCCCATAGACTACACGACCATTAGCCACCTTACAACACTTACACGCCAGGTGAGGTGAGTGTGCATTGGTATGGTTAGGGCAGGAGGAATAGCTGTCGGCCCAAGGCATCATCTAACATCGCAGTTCTTACCATACAAATTCTGTAACTTTATATATTCATCAGTTAAAAATTAACGTCTTAGTTGACAGTTAACGAGTGGTGCACACAATCCCACTACGTCTGTGCCTCCCATGTAAAATGAATTTACTGTTTGAGACTTTAGACTGTTCCTCTACAAACTTGTCAACACCAGGCCCCATATATACAGTAGAGGCTAAAGTGCAGCTCATGGTTGTGTCCATATTTTTCGTCTTCCATGATGGTGATACGTGTCTCTTCTCAGGTACGGACTGCTGAGAAGATCCAAAGAACGTCAGAAAATGGATGGGCTCAATAACCTGAACTACTCCCCAAACATCACGTATGACGCCCTGTATAAGAATATCACCGTAGATCTGAGCCCTGAGCTGGCCATGGTGAGCGATTACTGAGCGTGGTCTGGAAATCACAGTGTCCACTCCATCACTGCAGGCTGTGCCGACATGATAAGGGCGAGTGAACATCTCCTGTTCCCCGGCAATATCACTATAAAATCCCAGAACATGGACAATTCACCCTGCTGTTTACACGGACGTCATGCTGCTTTTTTTCTCCCGATGTCCGGTGACAGTTATCAGTATTAGGGGGTCCGCATTCATTTTATGACTTGAGGGGGTGACTGGGACTGAGGAGGAACATCATGATAAACTTTTTTTCCTAGCTGATTAATGTCTTCTCGTTCTACATTGTATGGATTGGTGCATTTTACTACTACTGGGTGGATGGATGTCGACCCCCATCTACTAATTCCTCCCAGTTTTGTCTGTTACATAGTGAGATGCTGGAGCTGACCCCAGTCCTCCTTTTCCTTTATTCCCAATCATGGGTTTGGCTTCTCCATGAGACTGTCAACCATTAGGGGCTTCATTTGTACCTTGCCCAAATTGTGCAATGCCAAATAATTGCCTCATTTATGCTTGTTTGTTGACAAGCGCCGATACTGTATATTCAGTCACACAATGAGGGGGCTGTGATGTCATCATGCAGGGAATGATGTCATGATCCTTTATATGTGCTGCCTGTTTTATTGTGGAAGCTCTGAACACCATATATATGGTGTGAGCTCCGGTTGAGCCCTCTGCATGGCAATATGGCTGGACAGGACCCTGACTCGTATTAGGAGTACATGACCTCTGTCATGGTTGTGAAGCACTGATTTATGGGAAATACAAGATGAACCTATGTGCTGTTAGGTTATTATTGGATTTATTTTATTATTTTTTTTTCGGGGTAAATGATCCTCCTGACAGGAGCGGGACAACCCCATCTTCACTAGCCAAAATGAAGGGAACGGCCTCCGCCCTGAACCCGGCTGGGGAGATTGTATGCTTAGGTGGTAGGTTTAATGATAATTCTGTGACGATACTGCAGGAGAAGAAAGGCTGACCTGCAAGATATTTTCAGTGGGCTTGGGATCTGTAGGATGTTGAGGGTGGACTCAGGGATCTTCAAGATATTGGAGGTGAAGGTAGTTCTCAGCTGGAAATTAGGAAGTGGCTGCAGGGACCAATCGTACTTTGGAGATAGACACAGTCATTATGGGGTGGAAACATGGATTAGGAGGATGCTGAGATTAGCAGGTTAATAGGGGTGCAAGCAGGGTTTATTAGGACATTGGGGTTAGACACAGAGACCAGCAGAACATAGAGGGTGATCGAAGGGATCAGCAGTACATAAATGGCTGATGCAGAGATTAGCAGGACATTTGGGGTCAACACAGGGATCAGCAGGGCATTAGGGGGTACCCAGCTCTAAGTAAACACAGAGATCAGCAGGATATTGGATGTAGTAGAATTTGGGGGATTCATTTGCTGCAGTACCCCAGGATCATGAGGTTTGTTTTGCTGTCACTCTTTCGGAGTGACTCCCGCTATTGATTCATCTACATTTTCTGGTGTTTTTATGACTTTGCAATGTGTGGAATATGAGATAATGGAAGATTCTGTGCTGTTCACATTACACCATATCATCACAGACCAATGAAGGGGAACATGCAGTTAGTCTCCAGGTTCATGGAGAGTCTTCGATGCTTGAACAAGCCATATATGATCTTCTACGCATTTGGGGTCATCTCCTGTGGGACATATATTCTGCCCCAACCATTTGCATTTAAAGACAAATGTTGGGGAGGACTTGCACTGAAATGTAAAATGTCGTCATATTCTTTTCTTATTATTTGATGCCTTTCTACATTTTTATATGAATTAATTTATGTATCTGTTTTTCAGTAAAATTCTCTTTGACAAAACAATTCATGTTAAGATGTGTCCTTTCTCTGGTGGAGCATCAAGATGGGGCACCAGTGCCCCCCAAACAAAAGCTAGTATACAGTGATCTCATGGGATGCCAACGCTGCTCCATACTTTGTACAATCGGGTTCTCAGCCTTGTAGCTGCGGATATTTTATATGGTCGGCTTCTCTGCTTTATGGCCGCTGGTATTCTCTACATATATGATGTATCTAAGGTTTGAAGGACATTAACCCTGCAGGTCCAAAGTTTTAAGTTTTTTTTTTCACTTTCCTTTGCTTCTTGAGCAGCCTTATCTTAATGACATGTGATCACTTGATCTCCGAGATAAACATCCAAGCTGTAAATTTCAGCCATTAAATGTTACATACAGAGCGAGATATTACAGCTACAGGAATCTGGAAAATGCTGTGCCCTTGAATTACAAGTTATCAGGTAATACAGGCATGTGTAATAGTGAACGCAAAAATGAAGTAGAAAGCAAGGTACACTTGCATTGTCTTCTGCAGCCCGCTCGCTTGATCAACGTTTCTTCCTCTCATTACATATACAGTACTGCGCAAATGTTTTAGGCAGGTGTTGTAAAAATGCTGCAGAGTAATACTTCCAAAAATAGAAGTGTTAGTAGTTTATTTTTATCAATTAACAAAATGCAAAGTGAATGAACAAAAGAAAGATCGTAATCAAATCAATATTTAGTGTGACCACCCTTTGCCTTCATCAATTCTTCTCCGTACACTTGTACGCAGTTTTTGAACGATCTCGGGAGAAAGATTGTTCCAAACATCTTGGAGAACTAACCACAGATCTTCTGTAGATGTCGCTTGTGCCAATCCTTCATGTAACCCCAGACAAACTCGAGGATTTGAGATCAGGGCTTTGTGGGGTACATATCACTTTGATCTCCATCAGGCACAGTGTAACACAAACTATGAAGAGTCAAATACTAATACACAACAGAACATAGAATAGTGCAGTAATAAGACTAGTGATGGGAAGCAGAATTATCAGAATGGGGTGGCAAAAAACAGTTGTGACAGTAAATGTTGGAACAGTTCATAGATAAGGACTGTGAAAATTTTATCGTCCACTGATTGAATTCTGGTCCGGAGTTGCGATGATCCCAAATGGTCAGAGTCTGAGTTGCGATGTTCCCAAATGGTCAGAGGAGCACATTCCTTAAAGAGGTTGTCCGGCCTTAGGCTATAAGGCTGCAGTCACTCTATGTGACTACAGACTTGTGAACCTACACTGCATGCTGTAGGATCTTCAGTATCCTTACCCTAGAAATCCAGATGTGCTCACAGGCCTGAGGCCTACATTATTTGGTGGAAGCAGGCAGCCAACTCAATCCCCCCACATTCCCACCCACTGGGTCAAGCAAGATGCCCCAACTACAACAACCCCAATAGCCCTCCAGTCTAATGACTGCTCTCAAGCAGAGATGTCAGCATGGGATTGGCCAATGCTGGGAGTTTCTAAGACCACCTCTGCACAACATATATTCAACAGCCTGAGAAGCATTGTTGAATTCTTGGGGGAAAGAAGACAGGCCTGGGAATCGGGGGATGTGAAGTAGAAGCATACAAAAGGAGGACAAGAGGTAAATTTATTAAGCATTCTTCAGCGAATGTAATTTTTTTATGTGAAATCACTTTTGTACCTTTACCTTATTGGAAATGTGCACCATATATTTCAAGGAGGCGGCGCTGTGCAAGCAACCATGTCTGTAATGAATGTGTAGTCATAGTGGTAAAAAGCTGATATCAGCTGGCATAAACTAAGCATGTGGTGCTGCAAGTGCCCCGAGAATGAGCACAAATCCTGGCCCTTTAAACCCACAGTAAGAGACAAGTGGAGTTTACATCTATGCAGTATATACTCAATATCAGTGTATAAGGGTCACAATGTATGTGTATACACTGTATGTATATGCAGTCACAGCTTCACTCATATTGCTGCTCTCCTGGCCAGTACCCGCTATGGACATCAAGACACAAGTCTTAATACTGGAAAAAGAAGGCCAGACATGAATAGGTGCATGAAAGCTCCAAATCTAAACCCTTCATACTCCCACCATCAGGCTCCTGAATACCCCTCAGCACCTCCAGGCTCTGCCAGAACAAGCAATAATATGCAACAACTTCATGGAAATGAACCTAGGGCTTCAGCCTCTCAACAGTGTCCTTAACCTTTTAGTAACCTAGAGGGGGCGCAATGGTCTGATAGATCTCACTGATGACTAATGTCCATGCCACTGACCAGGAGTAATGTGATCATGAGCAGAAAACTAGTCAATTCTTTTACAACTTTTGGAGCCAGAGAGAGGGCTGAACGGTGTAACCACCTATCAAATGTGTTCTCTCCGCTGCACCTAGCCAAAAATGTGTAGCGCCTCAAAAGCCCTGGATACCGCGCCTCCACAGACTGGTAGTGGGATTACACTAAACGTTAGTGCAGAAATCTTGTTGCCCCTGATGTCCTCTGCTCCTTACAGTAATGATCATAGTTGGGACTTTGATGACATCCCTGGCTTCTTCTGTCATTGGCAACTTCCATATTTGATAATTTCTCTCAATCCGGTAGAAATGGTGACACCACTAGTGTAATGCATAAGTAACAACCACCTATAGCAGCCTATCCCTTTGTTTGAGGTCCCCTAAAATATATTTTTTTCTTTTGCTATAGTTCTGCTGTTGGGTTTTGTCACTCCCTAGTAGACAGTCGCTGGTGATGCCTTCTTTATATATCTTTATGTGTGTTGAAGAATCTTCTGCCCTGGCAGTGTGACCACAACTGGTGGACATCCAGGCTGACGCCGCTCTCTCTAGAGCGCTTACAGGTTGGGGACAGCAATGAACCGCCCCCCGGTGTAATACTTCTATTTCGGGAGGATGCAATTTGGGTTCCTGTCTTAAGGAAATGGGTATGCAGCCCCTTCATATCTGATTTCCTGGGGGGGGAATCATTTTCTTTCCTACTCCTCTTCCAAAAAAAATAATTTTTCATATTTCCATCAGCATAGCCATAACGAGGGCTTGTTTTCTTGCAGGACAAGTTGTAGGTTTGAATAACTCCATTCATTACATCATAGAAAGTATTGAAAACCAGGAAAAAAAATTCCGAGTGTTATGAAATGGGGGGAAAAAAACAGCAATTCCACCATTATGTCTAAAGTTTTTTTTTACCCTGTTCATTGTATGATAAAAATATCCTGGCAGTGTTGTTCTCCAGATTAGTAGGGTTGTGTAGTTATTTTTTCATATTTTGGTAATTAAAAAAATTCTGAATTTTGTAAAAAAATTATTTGTGGCACTATTTTTTGAGACCCTAAACGTTTTTTTAACTATTTCATTTATGGAGATTGTTTTTTAATGTGCTGAGCTCACATTTTATCCATAGCATTTTAGGGTACATACGTTGCAACAATTGTGCCATGCAAACGGTCCATTTAAATGCGGCTATCAGAGATTGACAGTATTATTCAAATGGTTAATAGCCCTGGTCACTGCTATGAGCGTCAGGGGCTTTTTGTCAGGGGTATGATTATCATCGCACCCGGGCCCTGGAACCTAAGGGACCCAAACTGTCCCTTTGGCCTATAAGTGAGGAGCAATACTATTACAGCCCCATGATATTTAGGGGGTATGTTGGCGAATTAGCTTTGGGGCCACAAGTTTCAAGTTATGCCCCTGGTGGCTGCATAACACAGATGGCACCTACTGGGTATGGGGCACCTAAGTCCTCTCTATACACTGTTGCAAAGTCACTGGCAAAGTACTGGAGTGGAGATATGTAGCACTGAGATTAATAGCTGTAGTAATTATACATAGGAAAAAGGTTCCAGCACACAAGTGGGTTAATCAGCCATCTTAGTGCTAGGGTGATTAAACATCTGTAGAAAGGGAGAAACTCAGAGGATAAAATAACAGCCTTTCAGTTCATTTGGAGTGGGGTGGGCCTGGAGGTGAAAGCACTTATCTGTTATGGTCATATGAAGGAAAGACAAACCTGGGATTGATTGTTCCTGAAGCAACAAGGACTGCGCCATACGTTATGGTTATGTTTTGTTTTTTTCTGTTAGGCCAGGAAGGCCATGTTTGTTTTTGCTAACATTGCTGTAGTTTATGCAGTCATCTTAATAAACTCAGCAGAAGATTTAAAGAGACAGTGTTCCTGTGTACCTCTATTTGCAACCAAGTGAGTCGATCTACCACAACACCCACACCCCACATAGGAATTAATAATACGTCCTATGTTGGGAAGGGTTTAAAATATAAGATAACACAGCCCAGAGGAAGCTAATATAAATTACCAAATCAGCAGAAGTAAAGTGATGAGGAAACCACAATGGTTAACTAGGGAAGTAAGTGCTATAGTAAAAAAAAAGAAGTCATGGATTCCATCTTTCTCACACACCCCAGCCCAGCAACAAGCATGGTGGAGGAGTTGGTTTTCTCCTGTCAAATTACTGCTCCTTCACCCCAATTTCACTGCCCCCTTCGTTACTCTCCCTTCTTTTGAGCTTCACTCTGTCCGCATCTACTCCCCCTCCAACCTCCAACTGGCTGTCATGTACCACCCCCATTGGCAGCCATCACCTTTTTTGACCACATCACCACCTGGCTACTTCATTTCCTTTCTGCTGACATCCCCACTATCATCTTGGGTGAGTTCAACATTGACACTTCCCACTCAGCTGTCTCTAGGTTTCTAACAGTCACTTCCTCCTTCGGCCTCTCTCAATGGTCGTCCGCAGTCACTCATCTTCACCCGCCTCTGTTTCCTTTTTGCCCTCTCTAACTCACCTCTCCCCATCTGACCATAACCTACTCACATTCTCTTCCCTTTCCTTTCCAAGTGTACAATCCCCACTCCACAAACTTGCACACCCTGGTAGAAATCTCAAACGCTTTGATTTACACTCACTTTCTAAGTCCCTTCTCCCTCTGGCAGACATAGATTCCTTACACCATGCAGATGCTGCTGCCACTTTATATGACAGCACAGCAGTTGCAGCTCTCAAATCAGTCCCCCCCCCCCCCTCACACATACCAAAGCTTGAACAAACAACAGGCAACCCTGGCACACCAGCCTGGCTGAAGAAATGAGGTGGGCTTCTAGGGTTGCTAAGCACAAACAGTCCCTCACCAATTTCAAGTCCACACTTACTGCTGCAAAATAAACCTACTTGTCATCTCTCATATTCTCCCTGTATTAAAACCTTAAACAGCTATTCAACACTTTCAATTCTCTCCTCCGTCCCTCAGCACCTACTCCCTCTCATCTCAGCTGAAGACTGCCTCATTCTTCAAACAGAAGATTGACTACATCAGAGAAAGCTTTGGCCTACAGTCCCCACAGCCTCACCTCATAAGTACTCAGCCCTCTTCTTCCAAAACCAGCTTCTCTGCCATTACAAAAGATAAACACTTTCTCTACTCTCCAGATCACATCTCACCACCTGTGTACTTGACCCGATCCCGTCCCACCTCATCTCAAATCTCAACACAGTCTTCATCGCAACCGTAACCCATCTCTTCAACCTATCACTAACAACTGTCTTCCCCCCATGCTTTACACATGCCCCAATCACACCCATCCTCAAAAAGACTTCCCTTGACATATCATCTGTGTCTAGCTATCTCTCCATATCACTTCTACCCTATGCCTCAAAACTACTGGAACATCATGTCTAACTCGAACTCTCCCCGCACCTCTCCTCCTGCTCCCTCTTTGACCAGTTACAATCTGGCTTCTGACCACGTCATTCAACTGAAATTGCCCTAACTAAAGTCACCAATGATCTACTAACTGCTAAAGCCAAGCGATACTAGCCTGTCCTCCTCCTCCTGGACCTGTCTTCTGCCTTTGACACAGTGGACCATTCCCTTTTACTACAGATTCTCTTATCTCTTGGCATCACAGACTTGGCCCTATCTTGGCTCTCTTCATACCTAACAGACTGGACATTCAGCGTCTCCCACTCACATACCACCTCTTCATCTCGCCCCCTATCTGTCAATGTCCCTCAAAGTTCAGTTCTAGGACCTCTGCTCTTCTCCATCTACACCTTCGGCCTGGGACAGCTTGTAGAGTTCCACGGCTTTCAATATCATCTCTATGCTGATGACAAACAGATTTACCTTTCTGGACCCTATATCACCTCCTATATCTCTGGATCCTATATCACCAGAATCTCACAATGTCTGTTCATCATTCTTCTCTGCTCAATTTCTAAAACTTAACAAGGACAAAACAGAATTCATCATCTTTCCCTAATTTGACTCAACCCCCTCAACAGACCTATCCATCAAAGTCAATGGCTGCTCACTCTCCCCAGAACCGCAAGCCCGCTGTCTCGTGGGTAACTCTTGACTCTGCTCTTGACTTCAAACCACATATCCAAGCCCTTTCCACCTCCTGCCGACGCCAACTCAAAACTATTTCCCGGATCCATACATTCCTTAACAAAAAATATGCAAAAACACTAGTGTATGCCCTCATCATCCCCTGCCTTGACTGCTGCAACCTCCTGCTCTGTGGCCTCCCTTCTAACAATCTTGCATCCCTCCAAGCTATCCTAAACTTGGCTCCCCGACTAATCCACCTGTCGCCCTGCTATTACCTGGCTTCTCCTTTCTGCCAATCCCTTCACTGGCTCCCCATTGCCCAGAGACTCCAGTTCAAAACCCTAACCATGACATACAAAGCCATTCGCAACCTGTCTCTTTCATACATCTGTGACCTAGTCTCCCATTACTTATCTACACGCAATCTCTGATCCTAACAAGATCTCCTTCTCTACTTCCCTCTTATCTCCTTTTCACACAATCGCATCCAAGATTTTTCCCATGCATCCCCCCTACTCTGGAACTCTCTACCCCAACACATCAGACTCTCTCCTACCGTGGAAACCTTCAAAAGGAACCTGAAGACCTACCTCTTCCGACAAGCCTACAACCTGCACAACCACCTCTACCCTCACCTACTGTATCCTCACTCATCCCTTGTAGATTGGGAGGGTCATCTCACCTTCTGTTCTAGTCGGTGACTTGTATTGTTCATGATTATTGTACTTGTTTTCATTATGTACAGTACAGACCAAAAGTTTGGACACACCTTCTCATTTAAAGATTTTTCTGTATTTTCATGACTATGAAAATTGTACTTTCACACTGAATGCATCAAAACTATGAATTAACACATGTGGAATTATATACTTAACAAAAAAGTGTGAAACAACTGAAAATATATCTTATATTCTAGGTTCTTCAAAGCAGCCACCTTTTGCTTTGATGACTGCTTTGCACACTCTTGGCATTCTCTTGATGAGCTTCAAGAGGTAGTCACCGGAAATGGTCTTCCAACAATCTTGAAGGAGTTCCCAGAGATGCTTAGCACTTGTTGGCCCTTTTGCCTTCACTCTGCGGTCCAGCTCACCCCAAACCATCTCGGTTGGGTTCGGGTCTGGTGACTGTGGAGGCCAGGTCATCTGGCGTAGCACCCCACCACCCTCCCTTTTGGTCAAATAGCCCTTACACAGCCTGGAGGTGTGTTTGGGGTCATTGTCCTGTTGAAAAATAAATGATGGTCCAACTAACCGCAAACCGGATGGAATAGCGTGCCGCTGAAAGATGCTGTGGTAGCCATGCTGGTTCAGTATGCCTTCAGTTTTGATTAAATCCCCAACAGTGTCACCAGCAAAGCACCTCCACACCATCACACCTCCTCTTCCATGCTTCACGGTGGGAACCAGGCATGTAGAGTCCATCCGTTCACCTTTTCTGCTCGCACAAAACACAGTGGTTGGAACCAAAGATCTCAAATTTGGACTCATCAGACCAAAGCACAGATTTTCACTGGTCTAATGTCCATTCCTTGTGTTCTTTAGCCCAAACAAGTCTCTTCTGCTTGTTGCCTGTCCTTAGCAGTGGTTTCCTAGCAGCTATTTTACCATGAAGGCCTGCTGCACAAAGTCTCCTCTTAACAGTTGTTGTAGAGATGTGTCTGCTGCTAGAAGTCTGTGTGGCATTGACCTGGTCTCTAATCTGAGCTGCTGTTAACCTGCGATTTCTGAGGCTGGTGACTCGGATAAACTTATCCTCAGAAGCAGAGGTGACTCTTGGTCTTCTTTTCCTGGGGCGGTCCTCATGTGAGCCAGTTTCTTTGTAGCGCTTGATGGTTTTTGCAACTGCACTTAGGGACACTTTCAAAGTTTGCCCAATTTTTCGCACTGACTGACCTTCATTTCTTAAAGTAATGATGGCCACTCGTTTTTCTTTACTTAGCTGCTTTTTTCTTGCCATAATACAAATTCTAACAGTCTATTCAGTAGGAATATCAGCTGTGTATCCACCTGACTTCTGCACAACACAACTGATGGTCCCAAACCCATTTATAAGGCAAGAAATCCCACTTATTAAACCTGACAGGGCACACCTGTGAAGTGAAAACCATTTCCGGTGACTACCTCTTGAAGCTCATCAAGAGAATGCCAAGAGTGTGCAAAGCAGTCATCAAAGCAAAAGGTGGCTACTTTAAAGAACCTAGAATATAAGACATATTTTCAGTTGTTTCACACTTTTTTGTTAAGTATATAATTCCACATGTGTTAATTCATAGTTTTGATGCCTTCAGTGTGAATGTACAATTTTCAAAGTCATGAAAATACAGAAAAATCTTTAAATGAGAAGGTGTGTCCAAACTTTTGGTCTATACTGTATATGCCTTTTCACATGCAAAGAATATATATATAGATTAATATAAAGGAGGGGGCATAGAGATTCAGAATTATTGTGACTATGTGGGGGAAGCCTATCGAATAGTAAGTGATGTCAACTACTACAAGGAGATCTTTTTCAATCCTCTTCCAGAACTAAAAATTGCATACAAGAAACTTATTACACAGGGAGTAGAAGATTATGTACTAAATGAACATGAAAAGAAATTTCTTACTACACATAGTCCTAGTATGCCATTTTTTTTATCATTTGCCGAAAATTCATAAAGATCCCCTAAATCCTCCAGGGAGACCAATAATATCAGGGATCGGTTCTGTCACCAGCAATTTAGCGGAATACTTGGACGTACTCTTGCAACTACATGTGAAAAATCTTAGTAGCTACCTTCGTGACTCCAGCCATCTTATTAAACTAATTTATAACATTAAATGGAAAAAAACAGTATGTTTTCTTAAGTTTGGATGATACTAATACAAGATACTAATACAGAACTGGACATCGGCTTGCTGTGCATTGAGTATGTTATATCCAGGGACGAATGTTTGTCTTCCAAGCATAAATCTTTTGTTCTAGGCTGAGTTCACACGATGCGTTTTTAATGCGTTTCCGCGGCGTTTTTGCAGTTGCGTAAACGCCGCGCAAACGCATTAAAAACGCATGGTAGAAGGGCAGCAATGTTCCCCAATTGAAATCCGCATGTGCTGTGCCCATGATGCGGACATGCTGCGCTCAAAAATCCGCAGCATGTCAATTAATTATGCGTAAACGCGGCATTTTCGCCGCCATTGACTTGCATTAGAACGCACCAATTCTGCAAGACTGCATTTGTACTTGCGTTATTGGCGTGTTCTAATGTGCGGATGGTACCCGGGTGTGGAGGAGAGGAGAGTCTCATCCACACCCAGGTACCATTAAAAACGCTGTAAAAAATGAATAAAATAAAAAATAAATGTATACTTACCTTCTGTCGGCCCGCGCTCCGCTCCTGCTTGGTTCCCGGCACTTTGCAGTGAGTTGAAGGACCTGCGCTGACGTCAGAGTCATGTGACGGGTCACGTGCCGCTGACGTCGGCAGGTCTTTCAATTCAAAGTTGCCGGCGAGGGAGAACGGATTGAGCAGGACAGCGCGGACCATCGGAGGGTAAGTATACATTTATTTTTTATTTTTACCACTCTCTCGGGTCACACTATATAAATCCATGCCGGTTGCATGGATTTATATAGTGTGACCTGGTTGTCATAAGCACTTTCCAAGTGATGCTAAAATCGCCTGGAAAGCGCTTGTCAATCCACATGCGGAAACGCATGTGGAAACACATGTGAATCCGCATGTATTCTGCAGGAAAAATGCATGCACAATCTGCATGCGTTTTTTCTGGCAGGGAGATGCAGAAATGATGCAGAAATTTTCTGCTTCATTTCTGCATCGTGTGCACATACCCTTAGCTGGGTTATCCTTTGTTTTGAAAAATATTTTTTTTAATTTTATAAATAAAACATACCATCAGGTGAAGGGCAAAGCAATGGGCTCGTTTGCAAATATTTTTATGGGGGTGTTTGAAAAAATATTTATACAAGACTGGGCTTTTAATAGGGGCATCGTTTTTTTATAAACGATATATTGATGACCTATTTTTTATTATAGATAGGGACATTGTTGACCCTATATCTTTTATCAGATTTTTAAACACCAACAATTGGGGCATAACTCATAATTCAGATATCAACGAAGAGAAAATTAACTTTTTGGACCTAACTCTGTAAAAGATGAACAAATTTATACTAAGACCTTCTTCAAGGAGTGGATGCTAATAGTTATATTCACTATAGCAGTGATCATTATAGAAAATGGCTTAATAATATTCCTGACAATCAGTTCCAGAGAATCAGAAGAAATTGAACTACGAAAACAGATTTTATAGAACAATCTAACATTCTGAAACAGAGGTTTTTAAAACAAAAATACCCAAGAGGTTTGGCACATAAATCACTTTTTGAGTGTCAAAGAAAACAGCAATCAGAACTCTCTTCTTACAGGTACTGCTAAAAAGGACAATGAAGCTTTTGAACATGACTTAAAGTGCATCAGAACTTACAACCAACAACATAATGAAATCAGAGACGTTTTACAGAAAAACTGGTATATCCTTAAGAATGATCCAATTTTACTGCAGATTTTACCTAAAAACCTGTCCCTTATCTTCAGAAGAGCCCCTACATTAAGGAACATTGTAGCCCCCAGTAAACTGCGCAGTCCCTATGTTTATTCTGGAAATAATGACAATAGGGTCAAAAAGAATATCATCAAATGCAGAAAAAGAGGATGAATGTGTTGTAAATCTATAACACATAATATCGACAGTTTCACTTCAGTGGCCACTGGAGAGAATTTTAATATCACAAGCCACATGACCTGTGAAACTGATTTTATCATTTATGTTATTGAGTGTAGTTGCCCGAAACAATATGTTTCAGCCCCTGCATAAAAGGTTAAATTCACATAGACACAATGTGACCATTGGCTTTCTTAAACATGGTCTATCTAGACACATGCTTACACACCACGGAAAAGACTTTGAGTTTAAAGATATCATCCATTGAGCATGTCTCTATCGAGAACACTAACAGAGCCCAATCCTTAAACTGTAAAGAGGTTTATTGGATATATAAATTGAACACTCTGAAGCCAGAGGGTCTTAACGAGATCACGGAAGTGTTCACGTAAAATCAGATTGATTGATTTTCTGAACCACCCTGTGCTATATAATGGTGAATAGGAAACTGAAAAGATTACCATCTAGCGGCAGTATACGGTATTGCATATAGCAAGTGTTCACCTTATAGAGATGCAACACTTTTTATATATATTTTTTTGCATATAGGTTTCAAATTTTTATAGATGAGCTCATGATTTAATGCAAAGGATTAACAGGAATTTGATCAATTACAATCACCATGAGAAAGAGCAAAGGATGTTCCCTAGCTATTTTATTTTCATTATCAAAAAATGACAGTAGGTCTTTCCAAAATTCATTATTAATCCATTTTAAATATTGTTTTGTTGTGTGCATCTAATTCTTTTGGACAATTTTTTATAAGGGTATCTTGTATGTAATATTTTTTTAACTTGTAAGAAGAATATAGGTTCTTAGAAGGCATTTTACACACACAACAGGGAATGTGGTTTGATAGCCCAGCGGTCTATGTCCACACAGCCCTTTAACTAGAGAAAGAATAATAATTAACAGGTTCAATCCCATTCAGAATGAGTAAGTTTTATTAAGGTAATATATTCACAAACAAAGAAATAAGTATACGGGGTTGCTTAATAATTGCCCTCAATATTAGTCATGAGCGAGTAAGTTCTGTTAACCCTTTCGCCGACTATGCTCGGGCGAGCACCGAGTATTTATAGCTGCTCGGGTGTTATGTTTGAATCGCTCCAGTGTGCATGATTTGCAACTGTTTGACATTTTTAATACATGTGAGGAATGTGTAAGAAATAGACATTCCTCCCATGTAATAAAGCTGTCAAACAGTTGCAAATCATGCACACGGGAGCTCATCACTACTCAATATTGATAACAAATATGTAATAATTCTCATGTTTGATAACAATATAAAATAGTGCTGTTTTTCTTTTTTCTTTTTCCCCTCTCCCCCCTCTTTTTTTTCTCTCTCCTTTTTTTTTTTTTGCTTTTTTTGCAAAAGTAACTGCCGCTGGGAGGAGCCAAGTCTGTTTGGCGCCCATTTTTTTCATTTAAGGTGTGTATATATAGAGACAGAGCCATACTTTTGTGATCGGCTTTTTACCTAATGAAGTGGACAGGACGTCCATGAAACGCGTTGTATTTTAAGCCATTAAATAAAAGATGTAACCTTATTCATTGGTATCATCATCTGTACACGGAGGAGCACGGACTGTACTCACACCATCATATCTTATACTACGTATTTTCACATACAAAGCACCATGGAAGAAATGGTGCTATAATAATAAATAATTATTTTCAGGTGCCAATTAAAGAGCTTAAGCTATAGGTCGATTTACATTACAATCCCTTCTTATTGCCCGCTATCATATAACGCTACATTGATAAGGTTACTCCTCTCGGCCCTGGTTGTAATTTTATAGACTATGATAAAAACAGTAATAAAAAAGAAGTCTGAAAATAAAAGGTATGATAAAAAGTAGAAGTGAAGCTGACGGAGTTGTAAAACATAATATAAAAAACTTCAAAAGAGGAAGAAATGGCTGACTAAGTCAAGGAAGAGGAAGAAATGGCTGACTAAGTCAAGGAAGAGGAAGAAATGGCTGACTAAGTCAAGGAAGAGGAAGAAATGGCTGACTAAGTCAAGGAAGGGGAAAAACTGTGTTCAGGTAAATCAGTGACAGAACTGAAGAAAAAACTGTAGAATTGGAAATATATTGATGTAGATAAGGCTTTCAGAATGGGCCAAAAAAAAAATAAGACCTCAATCCTCCCAAAATACCCCCCTTTTATTAATTATGTACAAACTAGTACATTAATGTATGGCAAAATGTCATTTATTAGAAATAAAACATAGCACAACAATTAAAATCAATTCAAGAAAGAGAGGTAAAAAGGCTGATGTAAAACAGTGGCATAAGTACAGATAATATAGGATGCAAATATAAAGTATAACCACTAGGTGGCACAGTAAAAATGAGACAATATTTAAATAAGTGGTCAAAGCCTCATGAGAGTAATAAAAACAAATATGAACCAAATATATGAAAATATAAGGACTTCCGGATGAAGCTTGGTCGAAACGCGCATCGGGGTGTAGGATGGTGATTTACTAATTATCCATTATGGATATCAATGAAGACAGCTTTTACCCATTAATTAAGAGAGTAAAAATCAGTCCTAGCTCTGACACCTGGCGCTTGCTTGTCTGTGACCATCGCTATTTACACACGGAAGGGTATCAAGTGAGCAACTTTACGGAGGATGACTTGAAGACTTGTGACAAGCGTCAGAGTGTGCCTGCAACCACATTGTGTGCACAATCGCAGTGACACTGTGAGCTGGGCTCCTCCAGTGTCAGTGCACAAGTATTGATTTTAGACAGCACTCGCTCTTACCAAGTGAGCGCTTTCAATCCAGACAAGGGAATGGCGGTACATGCAAATTGAAGGGTTTTACAGTGCATCAACGTATAAGCCATGCCAAGGGTGTACTGAAACAGCCTCATTTGCTTATTAAATAAAAATACAGGAAATATATATCTAAGTACAGTGTTAACCAGTAGATGGAAAAATATTAAAATTTGAGAGTCCTCAGTGGCTGTTACCTTTTAATGGCTGACTGAAAAGATGTTAACATATCACAAGCTTTCGAGACTACTCAAGTCTTTTCATCATGCATAATAATTGACAGCTCCAATTCTAAAAAAGTACCACAAAACAGGGATCGGAACCAGTGGCTACAAGACAACGTCAAAAAAGGGATTGAAATTCAGTAATGGGAGATCCGTCCCCATGGACCAACAGTACGAGACCATGCTTGCAAAATGCTAAAAAAATGCGATAAGCGCTTAATGCAGCAAGCATGGCATGATGTTGGGTAAACAAGTGTCCTGGAACCCATGGCCGATTTATCAGTTTTTGATTTACAAATGTGAATACGTAAACAGGACTCCATGAGGAAAATACTGTATCATTACACTGAAGGTCATCTGCTTTTGTTTTGGACAGGTGTAACAGTTCACTAAGACGCAGGGCCCTGAAAAAGGAAAGCCTAAAAGGAAGCTGACAGTAAGGCTGATTTCAAAGAGGACAAGCAAAACATGTTGCAACTATCAATTAATTGTAACAGTAATGGGTGCGAGATTGGTCTTCTATGGTTGGAGCCAGCCCACTCCATGAACCTGGTAATGTCAGACCATCCTAACAATTTAAAATGGAATGTTATGCTCGCCAAACGTCATTGGGCTACAAAAGCTGGAAAACCGAGGCTGTGGAAGTGAAATAAGTACTGCAGAATGACCTCAGTAGGAACGTGAGTGGAAGTTAACAGAACCTCAGACTGTGACTGAACCTGGCTTTCACTGACATGACAGAATTACCATTTGTGCTGTCCTCAGAGGAAACAGCAGCACTATTATGCCCTCCCATTATTGGATGGGCAGTTAAGAAATCATGTGCTGCTTGTGCAAAATAGTGTGGGAGGAAGGACTCAGCGCAAAATGATAGTGGCATCGTTGTATGTACACTTTGGCCAAGAACAGAGGGAGGGGACCGGGCTACAGGCAAAGACATGCTTCCTCTCCCTCTCGTGACGGGACCTGAGGAAACACATGGGAAAAGCTTGTCAGAAGGGCGGAAGCATCATGCGGACCACTGGCCTCCCACAGGTGCCACTGAGCTGGGAGCTGCAGAGGTGGGGAGAGCTGAACTCTACAAGCAAACGAAGCAGCCAACCCAAACCTTCCTGCTGCACATGAGAGCACAGTATTTCCACTAACTATAGATCCATCTTTTTCCATCGGTCAGCGGGAAATACCACTAGGTCCCAGGCTATTGGAGGAAGAGGATGGTTCCTGAAAGAAAGGGAGATTTAAAGGGGTTTTCCCACAAACAAAAGTTGATTTTAATCAATAGATCTTTGAATAATATTTATTTACACAATTGGATGTGTTTAAGAAAAATGTTCCTGTGCTGAGATAATCTTATAAATGTGCCCCTGCTGTGTACTGTGTAATGGCTGTGTCTGACAGTGCAGGGACCTGGTCTGATCATACCTCATCTCCTGGGCAGGGGAGGAAGCAAGAGAGTATACAGACATTACAGCTGATTCTTTCTTTGAAGTAAAACATTGTTTATAAACAGGCAGGGAAATGTTTTACCTCACAAAAAAAAATCAGTTGTGATCCTGTGGCGCCCCTGAGGGTTCAACCGCCACAGGGATGCTGCACTTCTTCAATGGAGTGTAGTGTTCCTCCTCTGAGGTAAGGCCAGTGTTATAGCCGTGACCCAACCTTTTGCATCCAACACTACACTTCTCCACCAGAGGGAGCTAGTAGGCACTAGGTTCTGCTCCCCTGGTTACAGGGAGACTGGGGAACACAATGTGGTAGGAACCAGTTAGTGGGTGAGGGTGGAGGACTTACAAGTTAGTTACACTTTAGATTTCATATTTAATTAAATGCCATCTTTGATCTTGGTTCTTCGGCTGTTGTTCTTCTTCTGGCTGGTCCTAGTTAGTCGATCTCCAGGCACAACCTGGCTAGTCGGTCTTGGTTGCTCTGTGCTGTCATGTACTGTGTGTTAATGTGACCTCCCTCCGGGAGCGCAGATCCTGTGTGGGCCTGCGCCGGCAAGGGACACAGCCCTCGTACCCTGGCCTTGGGACGAGAGGTAGGTTGCAGACAAGGAATGTCTCAACCCGGCCAAGGACCAGGATCAAGAAGGCCCAGAGCCTAAGAGTGTGGCTCCACAGCAAATGGATCCCAGGCAGGATGCAGACGGAGCGGTGCACGCCACCTGTCCTCGCCAAACTGATATATTCAGAGGGACTCCAGATGCAAGAGGGGTACCGGCCCCTGACACCCGACCTTGCTACTCTACGTCCTGGACGGGAAAGCCCGGTTAGGCCCTGAGGATCCCACCGGGTATCGGACGGAGCGGAGCTGCCACCCGTACCCTTGTTCTGAGAGGAGCTCAGAGGGAGACACGGCCTATTTGCACACACACGGACAGGAAAGGTTTCGGTCTGTAGTTCAGGAACACTCTGGTGTAAGGTCGCGACTGAATGCTGGACTTACTCGGAGGTTGTCGGACCCCCGTCCCTGGTGACCGCAGGACTCCGCGGGGAGCAGGGAGTCGCCTTCCTTTACCATCTACGTGAGTAAAGCCTTGGAAGTTCACCCCTATGGCCTCTGGACTGTTATTTCTGCGCCACACCGCGGGACGCGGCATCCTTCCCCCTCTACTATGACCCCCTCCATTCCTGCCCCTCTGCCCTGAGGCCTTGCTCCGCCTGTGGGGAGCGGTGAGAACTTAGGCCGCCATGACACCAGGCCTCGGCGGACTGCAGCGGCGCTGGTGACCCTTCACCAGGCACCACAGGTGGCGTAGTCGTTAAAATAAGCCACTCAACCCGGACGAGCCCACAACATCTTCCTTTTCATGTGATGGCCCTGAGCACGGGTCGGGTCCGGGCCACGGCTACATCCCGACACCGAGTCCCCCATCACCCAGGGTAAACTCAAAACTAAAAGGGCTCTTTCGAGAGGATGAGGCGTCACAATCCCATGCTATCCTGTCTGTATACTCCTTTGCTTCCCTCCCTGCCGAGGAGTTGTGGTATAATGACAGTCAGACACAGCCATTACACAGGGACACATTTATAAGATTATCTCAGCACAGGAACATTTAATTTAAACACATCTAATTGTGGCAATTACTATTATTCCAAGTTCTATTGATTAAAATGAACTTTCATTCGTGGGAAAATCCCTTTAAATTAGTTAGGCTAGACCCCAGTGTGACATGCAGAAGTAGTGCTGTTGCTTTAAAAGCATTCAGCAACTATTAGAAGTAACACAAGCACATGAGACAGGAAGTGTTGTGCTCCAGAAGCATCCAGCAACTAGAGGGGTTAACAGAGTCACAGGAGAAGGAGAGTATTTTAGCAGAGCCTCAGGGCGATTGTGGGGAAGTTGTTTACTGTCTGGCTGGAGCTGAAGAGAAAGGTGGTGTGTGTGTTCTGTATCTCACAGAAGCGCCCCTGCAAGTGAAAAGGATTCAAGTCAGGAGTGAAGCTAAGCACAGGTCAGGTAGAGTTCCTGAACTAGCAGTGCAGAGTATTGTCAGGCAGAAAGATAAGGACTGGAAGAAATGGTGTCACAGGTATCATCTCTCTCAGCAAACCCTCCCCCCTCCTCCATCTCACTGTGCTGTAAAGAATGCTATGTTCATTAATGTGCCTTTGCATTAGAATTGTGCTGTCCTGTACTACTGGGAAGACTGTGAACTGCTGTGCCGCTAAGGAAACTGTACTATTTGTCACTGGAGCCTGTTTCTCATAAGACTTAACTTACACTGGCTGTGCGGCTTCTTATTAAATGCTACTGTTCTATCGTTTCAGGACTCTTGTCAAGTGTTTCTGGTCAGCAAGTGAAACAACTGTAATAATTATAATGGATACCACAGGAGCCTCTTTGCGTGGAACAAAGATACTACAAAACACAGTTTATAGGTGTCAAAGTTTATATTATAAAACACACGGTGTTTCAAACAAGTGCAGACGAAAACTCAAAGTCCATAAACACTCAGGGGAAAATGCAATCAGCAGAGCAGTCTGTAAAGCACAGTTCACACTAGAGGATGCTAGAAAACAAGTAAGTCTTTATCAAGTCCATACACAAATATATATATATATATATATATATATATATATATATATATATATATATATAGATGCAAAGAAGTCCATACAATATATATTAGATAATCCAGGGAGGCCTGGGTAGGAAGTCCCTGATAGTGCAGCACAGACCCGTGCTCTGCAACTATCTAATGAAGGTGAGTCAGAGCAGAAACCAGCTTACTTGTTAGCAAAATGCAGGTGAGGACTGAGGCTCAGAGGAAGCAGCAGGAGCAGCCAGGAGAAGGAGGAATGCTGGTAACAAGTGAATGCAGCAGAAGCACTGAGAGCAGGTAACAGGAGATCCACACAGGTCTGCAGGGGAGAGCAGGAAACTAGGAAACCACCAGGAAAAGGTCACAGGCAGAATACTCTAGCACTGACTAGAGGCTGAGGTGGAGTTATAAAGCAGGAAGACAAGGGGCACATGAGACAAAATACACTATCTTAAAAGAGGGAAAAAATGGCCAAAATGTAATCAAAAATATTCAAAGTCCTGACATTACTCCCTCCTTAGAAGCGGCCTCAGGACGATCCTGGACCCGGTTTCTCAGGGAATCTCTGATGTAAACGAGAAATTTTCTGTTGGGCATTGATGTTTTCCACAGGTTCCCAAGAGTCTTCTTCAGGGGGATACCCTGCCATCTTATCAGATATTGGAGCCGATTCCTGCGAAACCTAGAATCCATAATTTCTTCCACCACAAATTGTTCTTGCCCATCAATCACCACAGGCTGCGGAGGTGGCACAACACGTCCCTGGAAGGTATTAGGAGATACAGACTTTAGTAAAGAAACATGGAAAACTGGGTGTACCTTCATTGTCCTAGGCAACTTCAGACGGCAGGCCACATAGCTCACAATACCGTTGATCTTGAAAGGGCCGATGAATTTCTGTCCAAGTTTCTGTGAAGGAACATTCAACTTCAAATTTTTAGTGGATAACCACACGGAATCTCCTACCTTGAACATGGGTGCCAGTTTGCGGAATCTATCAGCCGATTTCTTGTATCGCTCCTGAGCTGAGGTCAGAGATTCCTTCAGAACCTCAAGATTTTGCCTCATCGCAGTCAGCCTTTCCTCTACCGCCGGAGCATTAATCGGAGACCTAGGTAAGATACTCGGATGGTAACCCAGATTGGCAAAGAAAGGTGTGAACTTAGTGGAGGCGCTCTGAGAATTGTTATATGAGAATTCAGCTAATGGAAGTAACTCCAACCAATCATCCTGAAGATGGCTGACATAGCATCGTAGATATTGTTCCAAAGTCTGGTTGGTACGCTTGGTTTGACGGTTCGTCTGGGGGTGATAAGCGGAAGAAAGACAGACATTGATATTGAGTGCAGAGTAAAACCCCTTCCAGAATCTTGAGGTGAGCTGCACTCCACGATCAGAGATGATCTCATCCGGGACCCCATGCAGCCGAAAAACATTCTGTATAAGCAAGTTCATTGTATCCTTAGCTGAAGGGAGGCCGGGGCAAGGAACAAAATGAGCGGCCTTAGTCAGGCGATCCACTACCGCCAGGATTGTATTCATGCCACCTGATGTAGGCAGCTCCACAATGAAGTCTATTGAGATAGACCCCCATGGGCGGGACAGAACAGGTAATGGTTGAAGAAGACCTGTAGGTGACACACGAGGAGTCTTATAACGAGCACATACCTCGCAAGAGAGAACATAGTCCTTAGTATCCTTCAGGCAAGTCGGACACCAGAAAAATCGGCTTAGGAACTCTTGTGTCTTCTGTACCCCCTGTGACCAGCCACCTTGGAGTCATAGACCAACTTGATGATCTGCAGACGGATGGCCTCAGGGACGTAGATACGTCGATCTCTGAACCACATGCCACCCTTAAGGACAAGATTAATATCAACAGGTGGATTGGCCAGAAATACATCACTGTCATAGGCCTCCTTGAACTCCTTCCACAAGTCCTGATCGTGGATAACTCCGATGAAGTTGGCATCAGATAGAATGGTCTTGGAAGGGGCTCCAGGAACAGAATCCACAGCATGGATTCAGGATAAATCATCAGCCTTCCCATTACGAGAACCTGGACGGTACGAAATAACAAAATTAAATTGATTTAAAAATAGATTCCAATGAGCCTGCCGAGGAGAAAGACATCTAGCGGATCTGAGGAACTCTAAATTGCGATGATCAGTCAGCACTACGATCTGTTGTGTGGCTCCTTGCAGATGATGCCTCCATTCTTTGAAAGCTACAATAATAGCTAGCAGTTCCTTGTCTCCCACATCGTAGTTCTTCTCAGCTGATGTAAGTCTACGGGAAAAGAAAGCACAAGGATGTAGCAGACCCTTTTCTCCAGTTCTTTGGGAGAGAATGGCCCCCAAAGCATTATCAGAAGCGTCCACCTCCACAATGAAAGGATGTGCTGGGTCTGGGTGGATCAACAGCGGTGCTGAGGTGAAACAGGTCTTAAGCCAATCAAAAGCCTCTTGAGCCTGTGATGACCACTTAAAGGGCTTTTCCTTCTTTGTCAAGGAAGTAATGGGACAGACAATGTCAGAAAAATTTTGAATAAAACGTCTATAGAAATTTGCAAAACCAATAAAACGTTGGACCTCTTTAACGTTCTTGGGTACTGGCCAGTCAAGGATTGCCTGAATCTTACCAGATTCCATGTTCAGCCCCTGAGGAGAGATGACATAACCTAAAAACTGTATCTCAGAAAGATGGAACTCCCACTTCTCCGGCTTAATATACAGATGGTTCTCTTTCAGACGTTTCAAAACAGTTTTGACATGTTCTTCATGTTCCTGTAGAGAGTCAGAAAAAATTACAATATCGTCCAAATAGATCACCACAAATTGATCCAATAAATCTCTAAAAATGTCATTAGCCAGATGTTGAAATGTCGCAGGGGCATTACAAAGCCCGAAGGGCATCACAAGATATTCAAAGTGTCCATACCGGCATCTGAATGCTGTCTTCCATTCATCACCAGAACGAATATGCACCAAATTATAAGCCCCACGAAGATCTATTTTAGAGAACACCTTGGCATGACGGACTCTTTCCAATAATTCGGGAATCAAAGGCAAAGGATAACGATCCCATATGGCTACCTTATTGAGTTCCCGATAGTCAATACAGGGTCTTAGGGTCCCATCCTTCTTTTTTACAAAAAAATATAGGCGCCCCAGCTGGTGAGGAAGGATGTATAAAGCCTTTAGCCAGATTTTCATCAATATACTCCTTCAAGGCTTGAAGCTCAGGTGCTGCCAAAGGATATACGTTGCTAAAAGGAATAGTCGCCCCAGGAAGCAGCTCAATGGGACAGTCATAATGCCTATGTGGAGGAAGTTGATCCGCCTTCTTCTTGTCACAGATGTCAGAGAATGCTTTATACGCTGAAGGTAAAGTGAATACCTGTACAGTAGATTTTGTATCCGTGGACTCAGGGACAGCTTCAGTTATCGCTGGGTTGCTCCTAGTCGGAAAGATAATCTCCTTGGTCTCTCAGTTGATAGTCGGGTTCTGGGAACGCAACCAAGGGATGCCTAAAATCACAGGGAAATGAGGAGAAGAAATTAACAAGAAAGAAAGTTGCTCCTGATGATTAGGCTCCAACAAAATCTTAAGAGGTACAGTCTCCTGATCCACAGGCCCGGAGATTAAAGGTGACCCATCCATTGTTTCCATGGTAATTGGAGAGGCTCTTCGCTGTATCTCAATACCATGTTCTTTGGCAAATGTAATATCCATAAAATTGCCCCCTGAGCCAGAGTCAATCATAGCTGCACTGGAAATCCACTGTCCTGAACACAGGATCCTAATAGGGAGTGAACAGTGAGAGTTCTTTTCCTTCAACTCCCTGGGAGGTGTAGTCATAGAGAGAGAATGGAATACAGCATTTAATGGCAGGCTACATTCAGAGATGTCAGATTCACCATCACAGTTATCATACTCTCCTACCGCTGCTAACACTCCCGGCGCTCATTACTCTCACGCCTCTGCACAGAATCAATTTGCATGGGCGCCTCCTCTACCTCCCGAGATGTTTTACCTGCAGGCTCTTTAGGAGGAAGGGAAAAGTTAGACATATGGTTAACCCCTTAAGGACCGGAGCATTTCCCGTTTTTGCGTTTTCGTTTTTTGCTCCCCTTGTTCCCAGAGCCATAGCGTTTTTATTTTTTGGTCAATATGGCCATGTGAGGGCTTATTTTTTGCGGGACGAGTTGTACTTTTCAACGCCATTACTAGTTTTACCATATCGTGTACGAGAAAACGGGAAAAAAATTTCAAGCGCCGTGAAATTGCAAAAAAAGTGCAATACCACACATGTTTTTTTTTCTTATTTTTTTTACGACGTTCACTGAATGCTAAAACTGACCTGTCACCATTATTCTACAGGTCATTTCGAGTTCGTAGACACCAAATATATAGAGGTTCTTTTTTATTTAAGTGGTGAAAAAAAATTCCAAAATTTGGTAAAAAAAAAAAAAAAAATGGTGCCATTTTCCGAGACCCGTAGTGTCTCCATTTTTTGGGATCTGGGGCTGGGTGAGGGCTTATGTTTTGCACACCGAGCTGAAGTTTTTATTGATGCTATTTTGGGGTAGATCTGATGTTTTGATCGCCCGTTATTGCATTTTATTGCAATTTTGCGGCGACCAAAAAACGTAATTCTGGCGTTTTGAATTTTTTTCTCGTTACACCGTTTACCGATCGGATTAATTCTTTTTTTATATTGATAGATCGGGCGATTCTGAACGCGGCAATACCAAATATGTGTATGTGGTTTTTTTTTTATTATTATTTTATTTTGAATGGGGCGAAAGGGGGGTGATTTAAACTTTTATATTTTTTTATTTTTTTTTTATATTTTTTAAACATTTTTTTTTCACTTTTTGCTTGCTTCTATAGTCTCCATAGGAGACTAAAAGCAGCACTCATTTGATCGGCTCTGCTGGATACAGGGGACGAGCAGATCCCCTGCATGCAGCAGAAATGGTCCTGTGCTATGAGCGCCGACCACTAGGTGGCGCTCATAGCGACCAGCTCATGACAACCACTGGTGTCTGCTGCAAACCCAGGGTTGTCATGACCACCCATCGGCGACCCGCGATCATGACGCACCACCTGGGCCTGTGTTGTGCGTGCAGGGAATACCCGGAGCCGGATCGCTGGGGGTTGTTGTCTCCGTGGCGTTGACCCGGGCCGTGCCCAGGGTGGTCAATTCAGTGGCAGTCTTAGTATTATGATAATTGTCCGACTACGCCACCTGTGGATTGCGGTCAATGGGGACCGCCGCTGCAAGGCAGACCGCCGAGGCCGGTGTTATGTGTGCAGCTAAGAATGGGATGACTCCCCACGGGAGGAGTACAGCCTCAGGGCAGTTAGAGTGGATGATGGGAGTGATGGTGGAGATAGTCCAAATACCAATAGTGCCGGAGGAGCAAGAAGTCACAGACAACGTGTTGCAATCCAATGTCCTTTACTCACAGTTTGTATTCTCCAGGTCACTCTCGCGAAGCAGTGACCACCCAAGCCGTGCTGTGTCCACCAGGCAAGGGACTCGGTCAACTCCCAGGTCTTTCTGGAGTATGTATCAAAGCTCCCTTCCGTCCTTTCTCTGGCTCGTGCCCCACCAGTGACCAAGCTTATGTCCAGCTCCCGCGGGCCTTCACTTGGGAGGGCTACGTGCCCACGTCCCTGACCCTATAAGGTATGCCTTCCTAGCAAGGTGTAGCGAGGGGTCGCACCAAGGGCTGGTCACGACCTCCGGTTCTTGGCTGAAGATGATTTGCTTCCACCAATTTGGGATCCGGTACCCTGTTCTGCCAACCCGTCACCCGCAGTCTCCTGGGTCCGTAGGGTTCTCTCTTCCTTCTCGTTCCTGAGCCTTTCTGTTTCACTTGTTACTTCTGTTCTGGTCTTGTTCCCTTTTCCTTTCCACTGTTCCTTCTCCTCTCTCTCTCTCTCTCTGGCCCCGGCCTCTGTGCTAGGCCTGCCCAGGGAGCAGAGCCCATGCAGCAGCCCTGCTCCCTGCCTTCTCCACTTCTCCTCACAGACTGAACTTCTTCTTCTTTCTCTTTCAGTGCTGGCTGGGCCTCACAGGCTAGGCCCGCCTCCGGAGCAGAGCTCCACAGAGGCCCTGCTCTGTCACTTCCTCTCCCAGACTGAACACTGTTCTAAGATGGTGCCCACCTTTTATACCTCCCTCTGACCATGAGCCCAGGTGACTAGCAACCAATGGGCTCCTTCCTATGCTCAGGACCCAACCCCTATCTGCCCCTACAGCACTGGGTATTCCACCCCCCTCCCCACTCCAGCCAGGGACAGATGCTGTCGTGCCTGCACTTCTGTCTAGTGGGAGCACCGTTGAGCTGTCCCTCGGAAATGGGGTGTGTGTGGTGCATGCAGCCTAACGAGCCCTAGTCTACACGCCATCCTTACCCTGGAGTCGAATATCACACCTCCGGTTTGAGGTGCAATACCCCTGTAGCAGCCGAGCCCTCGGGGTGCTACATTCCCCCCTGGTAAATCACAGCACGTCCTCGGGCTGGAAAAGAGCAAAACAATTTAAAACATACAAAATTTTAGAATGCATTCGCATATAAGACATTAACCAAAAACTCATCCCTTTATGGGAGGTACTCTTTTCTTTTCAACGTTACTGGTATAATCATTATAAAACATTATGCTAATGCCACCGGAACTCTTTTATAAAACACTATATAAACTTTGGCATTTCTATTTTAGCAGCATATTAAACTTCTTCAGTAGAAAACATTGTCAAGTAAAACATTCTTCCACAAACACATTCTTGAGTTCTGGCCGCTGTGCATCTTGCGACCAGGTTAAGGTGCAACAGTCCAGTCAATCTTGAGGTAGACGTTGCAGTTTTTGTATAAAACCAGTAGGGGGCGCTTTAAGAAGCGCAACTATTTACAAGGGTGGCCGCTCTCAGTCCTCGGCCAGTGGGGATAGGGGAATGGCTGCTCACAGTCCTCAGCCTGGTTAGGGATTAGGGGCACACAGGTACAACAGTTTCAGCAACAGTTCTCATACCCTGACGGGTAACTATATACAGTTCCACTTTACCATTCATTAGTAACGGTGTCCTCCTGATGCTCCTTCCTCGCAATCTTCAGACCCGTCCGGGTCCTCTTGGTACTCGGGGTCCGAGTGGTACCGCTCCTCCTCTTATCCTCTGGACATGAAGGGCATACCATCCCTTTAGACCTCGGTGTCGGGTGTAAGACACCAAGTCTCCTGGAAACAGATCCCGTTCTGGATGGCCCTCTGGCAGGTGACCCTCCACATCCCTCCTGTCAACATGGATGTCTGTGGCGGTGGCAGAGTCCCGAATGAACCCCCACCCTTTCTTCAGGTGAAACTTCACCACGGTCCCAGGTGTTTTAGGACCGCGTGCTGCACGGGGGTTCCGGCGGGTGCGCGTCTTCTCCTCCGCGCTTCGGGCCTGCAGCTGCTCCCTCTTTCGACGCCGTGCCCGCTCCTCCTCCGGACCTGCCAATTGAGCATACAGGTCCATGCCCAGGGGTGGTATGGCAGGGGGCCCCGGGTGTGGAGCAGCGCCCGGGGGCACTCGGCCTTGCGACCAGGCCGGTGGTCGTCTGCTGGACGTGTCCGGGGGTGGAACTGCCAAGGCAAGGGGCGCTGGTGAGGCAGCGGCGCCCGGGTGTACTAGGCCTTGCATCCCGGCCTGTGACGTCTCCTGCTTTACGGCGCCCGGGTTCAGAGGGCACGGGGCGGGGCGGGGCGTGACAGCGATGTCTGCAGCCTGAGGCCTAGCTGGCGGCGGTGGAGGCGTGGTATCAGGTACGGTCCCCGGGGCTTCGTGTCCCGCAACGGAGGGTGGGGGCAGGCTGGTGGTCTCAGGGCTTGGGGTGATGACGTCCCCGTTACCTGCCTCGGTCTCCGTGGCCTGCTCCGCGGCGTCGTCCTCAGCTGCCGGTCCACCTTCACCGCCCTCAGAGGCAGGCGCGCTGCTCGGTCCTCGCGGTGTCTCCTGCTGGTCGGTTACGTGCTGCTGGGCCAACTCCTCCTTCCACCCGGCGATCACATCCCGCTGCGCTCGGACCATCCTCCGGTCCAGGTCTTCTAGCGCGGCTTGCGCACGCTCCGGGTCCCTGGGGAGCTGTGCCAGCAACTCTGTCAAGCTGCATGGCGGTTCAGCCTGCAGCAGGCTACGGGCCAAGGTGCTGGTGGCGTTCGGTGCTCCTTCTATTCCCTGGTGCGGTATGTCCAGACTGATCCAAGCAGCGCCCGGCCCCACAGTTTTCTTTCCTATCCGCCCCCATGGGGGGTGGTCTTGGGGGCATCTGCTGACAATCACCCTTAGGGGCCGCCCCCCCACGTTGATGGACATTTCCACTGCTGCACTCATAGTTGCTGGGGGCAGATCCCTTCTTTGGCGCCACTCTGGGACCTGGCCCACGATGGGAGGGGCTTCCTGCTGTCTTTTGGTGCGCACATAATGGCGTCCGCTCTGCCAGGGCGGGAAAAACAGGTGAAGATGGCGGGAAACGGTCCAAGATGGGGTCTGATGGGGGGAAACGACTCCGGACGGCGGGAAACTTCTGGAAATGGCGGGAGACTTCTTTTCAAGGTATATGTACAATCTTCTTCAGGCACGCAATACCCGCTTGTGGCGGGTTGGTAAAGATCCTGCCGACTACGCCAAAGTTGACGCGCCCCCTGGGCCTGTGTTGTGCGTGCAGGGAATACCTGCACAGGCTAGGCCCGCCTCCGGAGCAGAGCTCCACAGAGGCCCTGCTCTGTCACTTCCTCTCCCAGACTGAACACTGTTCTAAGATGGTGCCCACCTTTTATACCTCCCTCTGACCATGAACCCAGGTGACTAGCAACCAATGGGCTCCTTCCTATGCTCAGGACCCAACCCCTATCTGCCCCTACAGCACTGGGTATTCCACCCCCCTCCCCAATCCAGCCAGGGACAGATGCTGTCGTGCCTGCACTTGTGGGAGCACCGTTGAGCTGTCCCTCGGAAATGGGGTGTGTGTGGTGCATGCAGCCTAACGAGCCCTAGTCCACACGCCATCCTTACCCGGGAGTGGAATATCACACCTCCGGTTTGAGGTGCAATACCCCTGTAGCAGCCGAGCCCTCGGGGTGCTACAATCATGTGACGGGGTCGCCGATGGGCGGGGCTTAGGACGCGCTTCCCGGAAGCGCGAGTTAAATGCCGCTGTCGGAGATTGACAGCGGCATTTAACATGTTAACAGCCGCGGGTGAATCGCGATTCCACCCGCGGCTGTTGCGGGCACATGTCAGCTGTAAGATTCAGCTGACATGTGCTCGGTTCAGTGCGGGCTCAGTGCCGGAGCCCTCACTGAACCGGGGGTGATGGCACAAGGCGTACTAATACGCCCTATGTCGTAAAGGGGTTAAATACAGCCAATTTCTCCTGCCTACGTTCAGTAAGGCGTATGTCTATGCGCACACAATGCTGTATAAATGCTTCTAGCTCTTGTGGTGACTCAGAGCAGGCTAATTTATCTTTTACAATGCTAGACAGACCTCTCTTAAAAATAGGCAATTGTGCATAACTGACCCAATTGGTATCTACCGCTAATCTCCTAAATTCAGTAGCATATTCAATAACAGAAGGTTTACCCTGGCGTAAAGATAGTAAAGCAGACTCAGCGGTTGCATGGTGGTTAGGGTCATCAAACATTAATGCCATAGCGGCTAAGAAATCATCCAAATTATTTAACCGTGGATCATGAGACTCGATCATCGGATTCGCCCAGGCGAGTGCTCGTGAGGTCAGCAGCATAATTACACACAATACCTTAGATCTATCAGTAAGGAAGTGGTCAGCATGTACATCAAAATATAGCATACACTGATTCACAAAGCCACGAAATTTGTCGCGATCATCATTAAATCTGAACGGAGGCAACTTAGGTGGGCTAGCTGGTGGCGGTAGCCCAGAAGGTAAAGTCACTTGTGCCGCCATTTGAGTACTAATGTCCTGGAAAGCCCGTCCGTACTGGGACTCCAAGCCCGCAAGTTTGTTTTCCTGGGCCGCCATTCGGGTACTTAGGTCCTGTAAAGATGGTCCAAACGCTTGTTCATTACGTTCAATGCCTGCAAGTTTCTTTTGCAGACCTTCCACATCCTTCTGAAGAGATCTAATTACGGAATACACCTGCTCTAATTTGCTTTCTGCAGACATTGTTCCAGCAGACTCCATTTTTTTGGGCTAGAGTATCCTGTAATAATTCTAATGGATACCACAGGAGTCTCTTTGCGTGGAACAAAGATACTACAGAACACAGTTTATAGATGTCAAAGTTTATATTATAAAACACACGGTGTTTCAAACAAGTGCAGACGAAAACTCAAAGTCCATAAACACTCAGGGGAAAATGCAATCAGCAGAGCAGTCTGTAAAGCACAGTTCACACTAGAGGATGCTAGAAAACAAGTAAGTCTTTATCAAGTCCATACACAAATATATATATATATATATATATATATATATAGATGCAAGGAAGTCCATACAATATATATTAGATAATCCAGGGAGGCCTGGGTAGGAAGTCCCTGATAGTGCAGCACAGACCCGTGCTCTGCAACTATCTAATGAAGGTGAGTCAGAGCAGAAACCAGCTTACTTGTTAGCAAAATGCAGGTGAGGACTGAGGCTCAGAGGAAGCAGCAGGAGCAGCCAGGAGAAGGAGGAATGCTGGTAACAAGTGAATGCAGCAGAATCTCCGAGAGCAGGTAACAGGAGATCCACACAGGTCTGCAGGGGAGAGCAGGAAACTAGGAAACCACCAGGAACAGGTCACAGGCAGAATACTCTAGCACTGACTAGAGGCTGCGGTGGACTTATAAAGCAGGAAGACAAGGGGCACATGAGACAAAAGACACCATCTAGAAAGAGGGCAAAAATGGCCAAAATGGAATAAAAAATATTCAAAGTCCTGACAACAACCTACGTGTCTATGCCTGAGTGTTAATACCCCTGTGTGCCTGAGAGAAGCTGCAGCACATGGTCTATGGTCGCCCTGAGTAACGGTTCCCCCAGGATTCCAAAGAATTCATGTAACCGGTCTCGCCAATATCTGAACCTAGCGGCGTGCGTGTAACACCAGCCATTGGTGAGGGTGGTGAGGGCCAATGGGAAAACACCACTTTATCATTTATATGTCTTGGCACGTTTTGCATCAGAAAGAAGGGGGGGAGTGCTTCCACAGTTTGGGAAACTATGGTTAACCCCTTCAGTCCCTACCAAGTTCCCTGTATAAATGTTTAAGCAGTTTCACTTGCACTTTGGGGTGACAGACCCCATGTAAGGGCTTACATACAGTACTGCTCACCATTATTGGCACCCCTTCATTTTTTTCATAGACTGTACAATATCTTCAGAAATAAATGGAAATATACTAAAGCTATATCTTCAAGATTTTTTAATTAGTGGTTCAAAGTAATACAACAATAAAACATTGTTTTTCAACTTACATGTTGCAATTTTAAGGAAAAAACTGAATAAACAGCATGTGCAGCAATAAAAGCTCCCCTAATCAATACTTGGTTGCACACCCTTTGGCATTGCTGACAGCCTCCAAACATTTCTTGTAACCATCTAAAAGCTTTGTTCACTTCTCAGCTGGAATTTTCTCCCACTCTTCCTTTGCAGTTTGTTGAAGCTCTTAAATGTTTGCAGGGTTCTTTTTCCCAATGGCAGATTTCAGCTCACCCCAAAGATTTTCAATGGGATTGAGGTAAAGACTCATTGTTGGCCATTTTAAAACAGTCCATTTTTCTTTTTCAACCATTCCTGTGTACTTTTGGATGTGTGGTTTGGGTCATTGTCTTGCTGGATGACCCATGATCTTCGACTCAAACCAAGTTTTCTTACACTGGGTAGGACATTTCACTCTAAAATCTCTTAAAAATTCTCTGATTTCATTATTCCTGTGATATGGTCAAGACCTCCAGTACCAGACACAGCAAAGCCACCCCACAGCATTATGGATCCTCCACCATGCTTAACTCTTGATAAGGTGTTATTTTCCTTCTAAGCTTCACTGTGCCGTCTGTAAACAAACTGTTGCTTTGCATTACCAAAGAACTCTATTTTTGTTTTATCTATCCACAGAACATTTTCCCAGAAGGATTGTGGTTTGTCAAAGTACTCTTTGGCAAAGATCAGTCGTTCCTTTTTATGTATTTTCTTCAGCAATGGTTTCTTCCTTGGCATTTGCCCATAAAGCTCTGCTTGGTTTAGTTTGCGGTGTATGGTGCTTTTTGAAACTATGACCCCTGCCTGTTCCAGGTGGGCCTTCAAGTCTTTGGATGTTTGATGTGTTGTTTTTTTCTACCATTCCCACCACCAACCTTCGAAGACATCTCTTGTCAATTTTCCTTTTTCCTCCACGTCCAGGGAGGTTCTTGACAGTTCAATGCTTGGCAAACTTCTTAATAACATTGTGCACTGTTGAAACTGTGATACCATGGGAGATGGCCTTATACCCTTAGGAAGTCTTGCGTTTGCTAATACTAGCAGTTCTGATGTCCTCAGACAGCTCCTTTGTCTTCACCATTGCGACAAAGGAACAGGGCCTACCATGTGGCTTTTTAAAACACTGAAGTCATTATTCATTGGCTAATTCATATCACATGGGCACTAACAATTAATCACAGGAGAATCTCTTTTGTGATTTACCACAGGCGACTCAAAATGTGTTTCCATACTAAATTAGCGTAAAGGGTACGAATACCAGTGACACAGCAAGCTTTAGGTTTTTCTATTTTTCCCTTCCATTGTTTTTTGTTTTAAATTATGATTTATCATTTGCTATTTTGTATTTAACAAAAGTGCTCTATACAAAAAACTGTTTCACTTTTTTCAGGAGATATTCCACATTATGTACTTAAACTTCATGGTTGCCAATAGCAACAAGCAGGACTGTAAACCCCATCCAGAAACAGGAGTTTCCTATGTGATTGGGGCAGTCCCAGCCAGACCAGGGGATGACTAAAGCAACTGTCAGTTGCCAACACCAATGTGTTACGTGCCGGGTGGTTGCTGGATCTGAAATGGGCTCAGAATCTTCAGTGGATTTTGTGGTCTCCCATTCCAGTCCAGCTGGGGCTGATGCTGCACAGCATCACCATCGGTCCCAACGCCTAGCTAGTGCACGAGATGCACAAGTTGTATCTCGGGTGTTTGTGCCTAGCAGTATGAAGTATAGGTTGCGGAGGGAGTCAGGGCTCCGTCACCCTAAGTCCAAGATGCATCGCTCGCACTGAGCATGCCCGTGACATGGCGGACCGTGATTGGTGGTTCGGGAGCCAGCTGATCCGGTGACCTGGCACCGCCTGATTGGTCACGGGCGATGTCACCAATGGTGCTACAGTGGGCAGGGCTTAATCTTTAAAAGGTCCGCCCACAAAGATGGCAGCGCGCTCTGATCTTTGAGCAGTGGTGGTGTGGTGTGCACGCTTGGGCGTTTGAGCTCCCCGTGAGCTTTAGTGGAAATAGGCAGGTCTAGTGGAAATAGGCAGGTTAGTGCAAATAGTCAGGTAGCTTCGCCCGGCGGTCTGGCTCTGACAAGGGGGTCGCCATACACCCAGAGCCGTCTGCAGACGCCCTATTCCCGGTACCGCCTGTGAGCCACGTGGACCGAGTCTCCTCAGTCTGGTAGCACGCCGGCTGAGAGCACGTATACCCGTCGGGTATCACACCCGCACCCTAGCGCCTACTGCGTTGCCCCTGTGTAGTTAACAGGGCTACCGCTACTTCCCTGGTCGCTCATCTCCCGTGCAGTTAACGGAGATAGAGTGAACCGCTATACCCATTCCTGTGTGCTGTAACACGGAAGGGTTTATATTTAAGTTGGTTGTTTTCCTTCTCACCCGGAAGGTGTTCGGCCGCAGTCCACCAGGCTGCATTGCGGACCCCGGGGTCGGTTGCTTTCCATTATAATAAAGTTTGTTTGCAACTGTCCCCATAACACCAATGTTGGAATCTAGTGGGGGTAGGTAGGATTGGTACTAATGGAGCAGGTCAGGGCTGTGGTCCACATGATTAGGCAACATTAGGTTCTGTACAACTCAGGTTTGAGCCTTCTGTCGGAGGGACAGAGGTAGTAGTCCACATTGTGACTGGTAGCACTATTTCCGTAGTGCAGCCATTCCCATTCTATTTGAATGGATGACTTACTACCCAAATAGCGTAAGCTCACTGCACTATTGGCATACTGCACCACAGCCATTAAGATATACTGTTTTGTGGGCACTATACTTTTTTGGAAGCAGTTTCTGTATCGCTAAGAGGAGCAGACTACAATAGTCCAAACAATAAAAATACCTCCTAACATACTGGACTCTGTTTTGGCAGAAGTGGGCACCTATGGATGCATTCAACTCCTGAGAGGAGCTTCCCATCACATCCTCTGGAGAATTACAAGTCCAGAAGAGGAAGCAGTAAGGACACCTGCCTCACGTCCGACATTTCGAGGTAATTCTGTATAAAGACTAAATTGTTTGATTCGGGTTGGATAGACTCTTTCGAGTTGAGGCTTCTTGTCTGTACGTACTGCTGCATCCACCCACAATATTCGCACTGTGGCCATAATTTTAAATTAGTTTCACTTAGTGTAGCCTGGTTATTCTATGACCACTAGGGGGTGGTCTGCAGTCAGAGCTTGTAGCAGGATCCTCATGTTACATAGCAAAGTAGGATATCTTTTCTGTCACAACTTTGCTGCTCCAGCATCCCAGTGGAAATTAATAGGATCCAACATTTTCATATTAATAAATTATAATTTATCCTATTTGACCGGCCACTGCTCAGAACCACTACACTTACCCTGTATGCTCAGTATATTTCTCAGTATTTTGCCCTATTCTGTATATATACACTCAGGGGCTCCCTTTTGTCCCCCCCCCCATGGAAAACAGTATTCTAAAAAGTAAATTATATTACAATAGTAATAATGTCCCCTAATTGGCCCCTACAGTAATAATGTTCCCCACTTGCCTCCATAAACTAATAATGCCTCATTTTCGCCTCCCCATGTCTCTGGTCCCCATGTCTCAGGTCCCTGGTCCCCATGTCTCAGGTGCCTGGCCCCATGTCCCTAGTCCCCATGTCTCTGGTCCCTGGCCCCCATGTGCCTGTCCCTGGTTCCTGGCCCCCATGTCTCAGATCTCTGGCCCCCATGTCTCAAGTCCCAGGCCCCCATGTCTCTGGTTCCTGGCCCCCATGTCCCTGGTCTCCATGTCCCTGGTCTCCATGTCCCTGGTCTCCATGTCTCTGGTCCCCATGTCCGAGGCCCCCAAGTCCCTGGTCCTGCTTCATCCACAAAAAAAGATTAAAAAAAAAAAAAACTTCTTACCTGCCTGCGCTCCCGGCATCACACAATGTCCACTCACTGCAGATCTGGCGTGGTCGAGTTAAAATGGCCACCGACACAAGTAAACACAAAATGCAGTTTTGAAATGAAGGTCTTTATTATTCATGGAAAAATAAATCCAAACCTACAGGGTCCTGTTTGAAAAAGTGATTGCCCCCTAAACCTAATAACTGGTTGGGCCACCCTTAGCAATAACTGCAATCAAGCGTTTGCAATAGCTGGTCTTTTACAACGCTCTGGAGGAATTTTGGCCTACTCATCTCTGCCAAATTGTTGTAATTCAGCCACATTGGAGGGTTTCCGAGCACCTTTTTAAGGTCATGCCACAGCATCTCAATCGGATTAAGGTTAGGACTTTGATTAGGCCACTCCAAAGTCTTAATTTTATTTTTCTTAAGCCATTCAGAGGAGGACATGCTGGCGTGTTTTGGATCATTGTCCTGCTGCATAACCCAAATGCACTTTAGCTTGAGGTCATGAACAATCTCCTCCTTCAGGATTTTTTGGTAGACAGCAGAATTCATGGTTCCATTTACCACAACAAGTCTTCCAGGTCGTGAAACAGCAAAACAGCCCTAGACATAAACAAGAGAAATCAGCTCACCTGGACGACTTGTGGTACATGTAAGCAAGGGAAACGTGTGGCCACACGTGGTAAACAGCAAAGAAACGAAAAAATCCAGCTTCCAAAAATCCGAAGTTTATGGATAAAAAAGTAGCTTCACACAATTAAAAAAAGCTTCATGGCATAAGATAATCTCACATAGCAGAGCAGAGCGACATGTTTCAAACACACACTGGTGTTTTTTCTCAAAGCTCCCAGGATGATGACGAGGTCTCAGACCATCCAGTAATACGCCAGCAGTGGTCAATACTGGAGGATGTGGCCGTCATTACGCGTTATTTGCTGAATTTTCTACCTGGAGGACTGACACCATCCCATGTGGATACAGCCCTGTGCACCCAATTTTCTACGATAATTATTTTAGCTATCGTTTCCATTTACCATTCCATGGCTACTCTTGACTATATTGTATTAATGAACTTGAAGTTATATACCTGTCAATCAGTTCTTACTGTTCTAATAACCGATGTTAAGATGATTGTGACTACTTGACGCTTTTTTCATATACTTACGTGTATATGTATTAATGTTTGTATTTTGTACACACAGATACCTTGAAAAAGGCCATGATAGGTCGAAACGTCGATTTATGTATCTGATTCCAATTTGGGTCCAATTTTTGTTATTTCATCTTTAATAAAGAATCTGCATTTCACATCTGAGTGCCAGAGTTCCTATTGACTATTGAGTATATGTTGTTTTACTCGTGAGCACCAGTACAAAACAGTAGAGCATCCAATTTTCTATACGATTTGACTTCAGTTTTTTGGTTTGCTCCTGTCATACTGATGTCATTTTCAACGTTATCTTTCAATCAAAAGGATGCCAACAGCATTATCTCCGGGTTCGTTTTTACATACCCCAGCAGAGGAACTTCGATCAGGGACTGGGAAAAGGATCTTAGGAGACTGACCGCTTTGGATCTTCACAGCATAACATTAGCGGAATACCATAAAGTATAGCGTATTCCTAGGGGCTTGAGAGTGTCCCTTCATCCCACGTTATTTCAAGAGAATTCTGATTTCTGCACCAAGTTCGAAGGTATATTAACTAAATTCTCAATGGACATAATGCTACTCACAATTGATTTTTTGCAGAGAGAAATCACAGAACTTTCTACCAGGATTGCCACCACGGAACAGCAGTTAATCAACACCACACTGGCTGACGACTTCCAGACCTAAAAGGCCAAAATTGATAAAACCATCTCGGATTTCCGTGAGTCTCTACAATAAAAAAAGAAAACTACGTTTCTCCACGACACAGACTATTACCTTAATAATCAAGGGTATAGATGGCGATCTAAGGGTACCCACAGAAGTTATCGACCATTCAGATGGGCCTACAGTCCAGGATCGACAAGTTCGAACAGCGACCACAGTACCTACCGTACAGCTTGTTTTTTTTAGAACAATGGCGTGCAAGACCATACAAAGGAAGATGAGGAGGGGTAGGAGACGTCATGACCGAAAATCCCAGGATGATGACGAGGTCTCAGACCATCCAGTAATATGCCGACAGTGGTCAATACTGGAGGATGTGGCCGTCATTACGTGTTATTAGCTGAATTTTCTACCTAGAGGACTGACACCATCCCCTGGGGATACAGCCCTGTGCACCCAATTTTCTACAATAATTATTTTAGCTATCATTTCCATTTACCATTCCATGGCTACTCTTGACTATATTATATTAATGAACTTGAAGGTATATACCTGTCAATCAGTTCTTCCTGTTGTAATAACCAATGTTAAGATGATTGTGACTACATGACGTTTTTTTCATATACTTACGCGTATATATATTAATGTATATCTTTTGTGCACACAGATACCTTGAAAAAGGTCATGATAGGCAGAATCGTCGATTTATGTATCTGATTCCAATTTGGGTCCAATTTTTGTTATTGCATCGTTAATAAAGAATCTGTATTTCACATCTGAGTGCCAGAGTTCCTATTGACTATTGAGTATATGTCGTTTTACTCCTGAGCACCAGTACAAAAAACAGTAGAGCATCCAATTTTCTATACAATTTGTTCCATGTTTTTGCCATTTATGGCTCTAACTGTGGTTCTCTGGAGTCCCAAAGCTTTAGAAATGGCTTTATAACCTTTTCCAGACTGATAGATCTCAATTACTTTGTTTCTCATTTGTTCCTGAATTTCTTTGGATCGCAGCATGATGTCTTTTGAGGATCTTTTGGTCTACTTCACTTTGTCAGGCAGGTACTATTTAAGTGATTTCTTGATTGAGAACTGGTGTGGCAGTAATCAGGCCTGTGTGTGGCTAGGGAAATTGAACTCTGTGTTTACTTGTGTTATCTTTGTCTAATATTTAAAATTGTTTTGTGATCTGAAACATTTAAGTGTGACAAAAATGCAAAAGAATAAGAAATCAGGAAGGGGCAAACACTTTTTCAAACCACTGTATATACACTGCACAGTACCATTTTCCCTGTCTTATATACTAGCTATAATTCTCAGTATGTGCTCTTACTCTACATATATGAACACTGTAAAGTACCACTTCTCCTGTCCTGTATAATGGGTATAATTTTTAGTATCTGTATTATTCTGTATATATATATTCTGCAGAGTACCACTTCTTCTGTCCTGTATGGTAGTTACAATTCAGTAGTAACTGTCCCTGTATTAAGGCACTGCACAGTATCACTTCTCTTATTCTGTAGGTACGTGCACAGCACAGTACCACTTTTCTTGTTGTTCTTTATGCAGGGTGTAATATTTTGTAGAGCGGATGTTGTTGGAGCAGTTGGGTGGAGATTAAGATATCGATATATTTTCCTGTGGGAATGGAACAAATTCAGCCCTGAAATTTCCGATGTTTGGGAGGAAACAGATTTTACTTTAGATGAGCAGAGGTTTTTCGAGGACAACGCTGAGACATAGCTGAGCTGTGACGTCTCTACCCATAGTGATGTCACATGATGGATCTTACTGTAGATGCAATATGTGATGGGAATACGTTATGCAACTATTACTACAAAGATTAACTTCAGCAGCTTTCTTGACTGTCGGCCACTAATTAGTCACAGGACAACTGCTAACAATCTGTAAAAGGGGAGCACATATTTTTTTCCAAGAAGTCAGTTCTGTTATAAGCTTAAAGGATTTTCCACTTTCCTAAAATAACAAACAGAGCAGGTACTTGCGCCCTCCCTTGGTCTAGTGTCAACTCCACGCCGCTGATTGGGTTTCATGTTGGATCTGCAGAAATATTTAAAAATATACACTGCTCAAAAAAATAAAGGGAACACTTAAACAACAGAACATAACTCCAAGTGAATCAAACTTCTGTGAAATCAAACTGTCCACTTAGGAAGCAACACTGATTGACAATCAATTTCACATGCTGTTGTGCAAATGGAATAGACAATAGATGGAAATTATTGGCAATTATCAAGACACCCTCAATAAAGGAGTGGTTCTGCAGGTGGGGACCACAGACCACATCTCAGTACCAATGCTTTCTGGCTGATGTTTTGGTTACTTTTGAATGTTGGTTGTGCTTTCACACTCGTGGTAGCATGAGACGGACTCTACAACCCAAAGAAGTTGCTCAGGTAGTGCAGCTCATCCAGGATAGTTGTGATGCCAGGTTGTGTGACGCTGGAAAGCCCTACCCTGGGAGATGGGAGACTCGGAGCCGGGTCCTATGTTGTCGATGGGGTGCAGTCGTGGCCCGGACCCGCTCCGTGCCCAGGGCTGTCACATTAAAAAGGATGGCATGGGCTTATCCGGGTTGAGTGGCTGATCTCGACTACGCCACCTGTGGCACCTGGTGAAGACCACCAGCGCTGCTGCAGTCCGCTGAGGCTTGGTGTTATTGCAGCCGTCGTTGTTACTACTCCCCACAGGCGGAGCAGGGCCTCAGGGCAGAGGGACAGAATGGAGGGGGTTGTAGTCTAGGATGTCTGGTGCTGCGTAATGCGGTGTAATGCAGAATAAAGAGTCCGGAGGCCATGGGGGTTAACTTCCAGGATGTTTACTCAAGATGGAGATGGCAGTAGGAAGGCGTCTCCCTGCTCCTCGCGGAGTTCTGCGGTCACCAGAGACGAGGGGGTCCGACAACCTCCGAGTAAGTCCAGTGTTCAATCAGGACCCCGCACCGGAGTGTTCCTAAACTTCAGACCGAGTCCTTTCCTGTCTGTGTGTGTGTAGATAGGCCGGGTCTCCCTCTGAACTTCACTCAGAAAAAGGGTACGGGTGGCAGCTCCGCTCCTTCCGTTACCCGGTGGGATCCTCAGGGCCTACCAGACTTCCCTGACCAGGACATAGAGTAGCAAGGTCAGGTGTCGGGGGCCGGTACCCCTCTTGCAGCCGGAATCCCTCTGAATAGATCAGTTAGGCGAGGACAGGTGGCGTATACCGCTCCGTCTGCATCCTCCCCGGGATCCATTTGCGGTGGAGCTACACTCCTAATCTCCGGGTCTTCTTGGTCATGGTCCTTGACCGGGTTGAGACATTCCTTATCAGCAACCTGCCCCTCGACCCAAGGCCAGGATACGAGGGCCGTGTCTCCATCCTCTGCAGGTCCACACAGGATCCACTCTCAGGGAGGGAGATCATGATCAAAGAACCATCAAAAGACCCATCAAAAAGACCAAGAACCAAAATGGCTGTGTATTAAATATGAAATTTAAAGTGTCACTAAAATGTGAGTCCTCCACCCTCAGCCACTAATTGGTTCCCCTATCTCTTGGTTCCCAAGTCTCCCGACTTCCAGTAGGGGCAGCACCTGGTGCCTTCTAGCCCCCTCTGGTGGGAGAAGTGTGGTGTTGGATGTGGAGGTGGGGTCCTGACCATCGCACTGTTCTTACCTCAAAGGAGGAACACTACACTCCATTAGAGAAGTGCAGCATCCCTGTGGCAGTCGAACCCTCAGGGGCGCCACAGCACATAAATGCGAGCTGTGGCAAGAAGGTTTGCTGTGTCTTTCAGCGTAGTGTCCAGAGGCTGGAAGCGCTACCAGGAGACAGGCCAGTACACCAGGAGACGTGGAGGGGGCCGTAGGAGGGCAACAACCCAGCAGCAGGACCACTACCTCGTCTTTGTGCAAGGAGGAACAGGAGGAGCACTGCCAGAGCCCTGCAAAATGACCTCCAGCAGGCCACAAATGTGCATGTGTCTGTACAAACGGTTAGAAACCGACTCCATGAGGGTAGTATGAGGGCCCGACGTCCACAGATGGCAGTTGTGCTCACAGCTCAATGCCGTGCAGGACGCTTTGCATTTGCCACAGAACACCAGGATTGGCAAAGTCGCCACTGGCGCCCTGTGCTCTTCACAGATGAAAGCAGGTTCACACTGAGCACATGTGACAGACGTGACAGAGTCTGGAGACGCCGTGGAGAGCGATCTGCTGCCTGCAACATCCTTCAACATGACCGGTTTGGCAGTGGGTCAGTAATGGTGTGGGGTGGCATTTCTTTGGAGGGCAGCACAGCCCTCCATGTGCTCGCCAGAGGTAACCTGACTGCCATTAGGTACCGAGATGAGATCCTCAGACCCCTTGTGAGACCATATGCTGGTGCGGTTGGCCATGGGTTCCTCCTAATGCAGGACAATGCCAGACCTCATGTGACTGGAGTGTGTCAGCAGTTCCTGCAAGATGAAGGCATTGAAGCTATGGACTGACCCACCCGTTCCCCAGACTTGAATCCGATTGAACACATCTGGGTCATCATGTCTCGCTCCATCCACCAACATCACGTTGCACCACAGACTGTCCAGGAGTTGGCGGATGCTTTAGTCCAGGTCTGGGAGGAGATCCCACAGGAGACCATCCGCAACCTCATCAGGAGCATGCGCAGGCATTGTAGGGAGGTCATACAAGCACGTGGAGGCCACACACAATACTGAGCCTCATTTTGACTTGTTTTAAGGACATTACATCAAAGTTGGATCAGCCTGTAGTGTGTTTTTCCACTTTAATTTTGGGGGTGACTCCAAATCCAGGCCTCCATTGGTTAATAAATTTGATTTCCATTGATGATTTTTGTGTGATTTTGTTGTCAGCACATTCAACTTTGTACAGAACAAAGTATTCAATGAGAATATTTAATTCATTAAGATCTAGGATGTGTTATTTGAGTGTTCCCTTTATTTTTTTGAGTAGTGTACATTTATATATAAATTGAAGTTCATATCTATGAAACCCAATCTCGTTGCTAATGATAACCCTATCCCACTACCGGGATTATGGTGTAGGGTGGCATAAATTACAGTAGGCAGACCCCTCTAGTCTTCATCCCAGGTACACTATAGCTTAGAGTTACATTGATTTGGTGATGGAACCAGTGGTACGGCTATTTCTCCAAAGTATCACAGGAGATGTTTTGAACACTACAATGTCAGGCGACATGTTGTTCGTGCGCTGTGAGCATCCTACATGGCCTAAAGGTGTCTTTAGCGTCTCTGGATTTGTCTTCCATCAAGCATATTTGGGACGTCATTGGTCGGCAATTGCACAGGAGCTGCCAGCAGTGGATCTTGATGATTTGCAAAAATGCATTCAGCGCAGCAGAATATTCCTCAGACAACCATTAATAACCTCACTGATAGCAGCCGAGGCTATGAGTGTGGGGATTTCTGCACGTGGTGCTCACATTCCATACTGAATAAATCAAGATGTTTTGAAAATGTTGTTTCCATTTTTTTCATAATTTGCACATCAGTAACATGTCTCCATCCTGTGATTTCCAGAATTATAAGATGTTTCCTTCTTGGTGCTGCAATTTTATTGTTGAGGACTTTATACTGTACAGTTATATGAAAAAGTATGGGCACCCCTATTAATCTTAAGCTTAATGTTTTATAAAAATTGGTGTTTTTGCAACAGCTATTTCAGTTTGATATATGTAATAACTGTTGGACACAGTAATGTTTCTGCCTTGAAATGAGGTTTATTGTACTAACAGAAAATGTGCAATCTACATTCAAAGAAAATTTGACAGGTGCATAAGTATGGGCACCCTTATCATTTTCTTGTTTTAAATACTCCTACCTACTTTTTACTGACTTACTGAAGCACTTTTTTGGGTTTTGTAACCTCATTGAGCTTTGAACTTCATAGCCAGGTGTATGCAATTGACCCACCCCCTGGGCCTGTGCTGTGCAGGGGAACCCGGAACCGGATCGCTGAGATGCTGGGGGTTGTAGTCTCCGTGTGGCGGTGACCTGGTCCGTGCCCAGGGTGGTCAAACTAAGTGGCAGTTATTGGTATGATGGTATTAGTGTCCGACTACGCCACCCGTTGAATGCGGCTATGAAGCCGCCGCTGCAGGGCAGTCCGCTGAGGCCGGTGGTACGGATGTGCAGCGTGGATGGTATAACCCCCAACGGGAGGGGTATGGCCTCAGGGCAGAGGATGAGGTTGATGTTGGGAGTGATGGTGTGGATGTCCCAGCACTAATGGTGCAACAAGGAAGCACGGAGACGTGAGGGTACAGTTTAGGGTCTTTACTGATGATACAAGGCAAATTCCCCCGGGAGTACTGGCTAGTAGTTGGGGCCTGGTTAGTCTGCGAGTAAGCCGGAGTTCCCCTGGCCAGGTGGAGTTGTAGGCCTTCCCGTTAGTCTGTACCCTTCCTGGCTACCCTGCTTTCGGCGGTTACAAGTAGCCCACGTCCCTGGGTATACCGTGTGGTGCTCACCCGTATGGCTGGTGACCTGGGGCCTCCTGTTAGCCTCTGCTCTGGGATGGCGGTGCTGGTCCTTTCGTTGTGACTGAGCCTCCGGGCTTTTATGGCCAGAGGACCTGGAATCCCCTGCCGGATGGATTCTGCTGCTGGGTATATCTTAGTCCCCACAGCCTCGGACTCCTGTGTCCGGTTTTAGTACCTTCTCCCAGGGCGAGCTCTGCACAGCTCCAGCCCCTGGCGCTTCTCCTTGGCTCCTACAGAGCTCCTGATGTCTCTCTGTCCCTGTTTCTGCGTGTCCAGACCAGACTCCGTCTCTGTCTGGAACTCCTCTCTCTAACCCTGCCTCAGCCCCAGTTTATATAGGGGAAGTTCTTCCCCTCCCAGGACTGGGCAGGAGGTGTGGCATGCTTAGGATTCCTGCCCAGGAGACCTCCCACCTGCTCACAGACGTAATACTGCTATTACTGTGGAAACCAGACCCCTGGGGTGCCACATTCCCCCCTAGTGAAATTTAGTACTCCCGGACTAAACATAACAGGGTATAAACAATAACAATTAAATACATGAGATGGTCACGGCGTGTCCGTAACCGGGAAGCAATAAGGGTGTCCATTTCACCAAAGAACAGGGAGCCGTAACCAGGTAGGGGTCTGTCCTGCCCCGAGTCTTTAACAGTCTGTAGTCCATTCCTGGGTTACGCTCCAAACATATTTACAACAGAGTTCCGGTTACTCACTGTCCATAACCTGTCAGTCCATATAAAGAAATCTGTAACTGAAAAACATAATTAGCAACGGCTACAACAAAACAGGTAAACATAAAATAGTTAAAGCAATTAGACAACTTAGATTCTCCAACGTACGGGCATCTGGCCTCTGGTAACCCTAGTGGACCTACGGAGCTCACTAACTGGTCCTGCACTACAGGGTGTAGGAGGTGTTATGGGCAGGCTGGGCAGCTTTCTGCGCACTCGTTGGCTCACTAGGGGCACGGCAGGCTCACTACTAGCAGAGGGTTGATCCTCCTGTACTGCTGGTGTGGACTCTTCTGCCTCTTGGGCCGGCTGCTCTTCCAGCTCTACTGGTTCTTCTGTAGGCACTTGCGGGGCTGGCTGGAGAAAGGTGAGGACAGGTACCACGACAGCACCGTTTACTTGTGTCCAAGACCGGGGGAAGTCTCCGAGTACAGTCCTGATCATTTCTTCCCTTTCCTCTGCGGGTCGAGGGTTTTCTTGATCTTCTTCTTCAGGGCTTTGCAGCTGCTCGGGACACTTCTTCAGGTGGTCTCTGGAGACAACGGCTGTGGTTTCTCCTCCATCCTTACTGATCACGCAAATCTTTGGGCTCTCATGGCTTGATGGCAGTACGGTGTACGGGTCCTTCTCCCACTGGTCGTCCAACTTGTGGAGCCGTCTTTTCCTCTTCAAGACCTGCTCTCCAGGTACCAGGGGAACAGCGGGAGCATACTGATTATAAGCCCTCTCTTGCCTTTCTCTAGCTTGAGACAGACTTCGCTCCACGCTCTCCTGCACTTTCCGATACTGCTGCTGCCGCCCTGTATCCCAGTCTGCCTCTGGCGAGGTGTCCTCGGGCGTCAGGACTCCCATATCCAGGTCGATAGGCAGCTTACCAGGTCTCGCTCTCATTAGGTAAGCCGGGGTACAGTTGGTAGAACCTACAGGGATGTGGTTGTATAGGTCCACCAGATCAGGCAGCTTCTCAGGCCACATACTGCATTCTTCCAGGGGCAATGTTTTCAGGAGGTCTATCACCACCTGGTTCATCTTCTCGCAGAGTCCATTAGTTTGTGGGTGATAGGGCGTTGTTCTTATCTTCGTGCAGCCATACAGGTTGCAGAACTCCTGGAAGACTTCCGCTTCGAAGGCTGGCCCTTGGTCTGTCAGCACTTGGTCTGGGTACCCGTGTGGACGGCAGAAGTGCTGCTGGAAGGCTCTAGCTGCTGTTTGAGCCGTTAAGTCCTTGACCGGGACCACCACCAGGAACCGGGAGTAATGATCTACGATTGTGAGGGCGTAGACATAGCCAGATCTGCTTGGAGCCAGTTTCACATGGTCCAGGGCTACCAGTTCCAGTGGCTGTCGGGTGATGATGGGCTGCAAGGGAGTCTTCTGGCTGGCACGGTCCTTCCTTCTTAGGTGGCACGGTCCACAGTCTCTGCACCACCTCTCAATGGCTCCTCTCATGCCTACCCAGTAGAACCGTTCACGCAATAAGAACTCCAGCTTCTTCCACCCGAAATGTCCTGCTCCGTTGTGGTACGCCTCCAGAATCATAGCCGCGTCTCGTCTGGGGACCACTACCTGCCAGGTCAACTCATGCGTTCGAGAGTTAACCATTCTCCGGCACAACTTCTCCCTGTAGAGGAACAGCCTACTTTTCTCCTTCCACAGTTGCTTAGTCTCCTCTGGGGCGTCTGGGTCCAGACTGGCATCGGCTTGGGTCAGCATTTCCTTCACCAGGCGGACTGCAGGATCACTGTCTTGCGTCTCCGCCCAGTTGTAGTGGGGCAAGGGATTGAACGTCACGGAGCGCCTGTCCTTCACACGGTGGGAATACAGGGTAATCCCATGACGGTGGAACGCAGGGAGCTCAACTTCTTCCAGATCTTCTGGATCTTCCCCTACATCTGGTAAGTTCGGCATTCTAGACAGGGCATCCGCGTTGGCATTTGAGCGTCCTGCCCGGTATTTGATGGTGAATTCAAAGTTGGACAGGCGGGCCATCCATCTCTGTTCCAGGGCACCGAGCCTTGCAGTGTCCAGGTGTGTCAACGGGTTGTTATCCGTGTACACGGTGAATTTGGAGGAGGCAAGGTAATGCTTGAAACGTTCGGTCACTGCCCACACTACTGCCAGGAATTCCAGCTTGAATGAGCTATAATTCTCAGGGTTCCTCTCCGTGGGCCGTAGCTTTCGGCTGGCGTAAGCGATTACCCGTTCTTTCCCCTGCTGGATCTGGGACAGTACGGCTCCTAGCCCGATGTTGCTTGCGTCCATGTGGAGGATAAAGGGCTGGCTGTAGTCTGGATATGCCAGGATTTCATCCCCCGTGAGGGCCATCTTCAGCTGGCAGAAGGACTCCTCTTCCAGCTTTTCCCACCTGAAGGGCGGCTTCTGGTTTTTGGCTTTCCGAGATTGACCTATCAGGAGGTCCTGCATAGGGGCTGCCATTTTGGTGAAACCGGGAATGAATCTTCGGTAGTAGCCTACCAACCCGAGGAACTGCCGCACTTCCTTTATGCTGGAGGGTCTTGGCCAGTCCTTAATTACGGTGATCTTATCAGGGTCGGGAGCCACTCCATCAGCACTCACCACGTGTCCCAGGTACTGCACCTTTAGTTTCAGGAGGTGACACTTGGAGGGTTTCACCTTTAGGCCGTAGTTTGCCAGAGCTTCAAACACTTCTGCCAGGTGTTTCAGGTGGTCCTCGTAGGTCTTGGAATAGACGATGACATCGTCCAGGTATAACAGGACCGTCTCGAAGTTCCGGTGTCCCAGACAGCATTCCATCAACCGTTGGAAGGTTCCTGGTGCGTTGCAGAGCCCGAACGGCATACAGTTAAATTCGCTGAGACCCATCGGGGTGGTGAATGCGGTCTTCTCCCGGTCTGCCTCTGCTACAGGAACCTGCCAGTACCCGCTAGTGAGATCCAAAGTAGAGAAGAAGTTAGCAGATTTTAATGCAGCTAAGGACTCTTCTATCCTTGGTAACGGGTACGCATCTTTGTGTGTGATACGGTTGACCTTCCTGTAGTCTACACACATTCTCATAGTGTTGTCCTTCTTTTTCACTAAGACTAGTGGAGCTGCCCAGGGGCTACAGCTGTCCCTGATTACCCCAGCCTCCTTCATGTCTCTAAGCATCCCCTTGGCGTGTTGGTAGTGTGCAGGGGGTACGGGTCGGTATCTCTCCTTTATGGGAGGATGGTCTCCCGTGGGGATGTGGTGTTCTACCCCCTTTACTCGCCCGAAGTCTAACGGGTGTTTACTAAACACTCTCTCGTACTCTTGAACCACCCGATAGACTCCTTGTTTCTGGTGTGAGGGAGTGGAGTCGGTACCCAGATGTAGTTGCTGACACCAGTCCCCCACTGGTTTCTTAGAGCCGTTACCTTCCTCTGGTTGAGATGGAGGCAAGGGTTCCACGGCCTGTACAGAATTCTGGTTTATGGTGAACAATTTAGCTAGCGTGGCATACCGGGGCAGGTGTACTTCTCTCTCACCGATATTTATGATGCGAACGGGCACCCTCCCATGGCGTACATCGACCACCCCCCGTGCTGTCAAAATGGTGGGCCTACTGTCTGAGTAGACGGGTTCTACCATTGCTTGGTAGTCTCTACCTCTTAGACCAATAGCTGCCCGGCACCAAATCATCATCTCACTTTTTGGGGGCATGGCAATAGGGAACGGGTCACACATTCTCACGCTACCTATCTCACCACCAGATAGTTCCACCTGTTGCCGCTTCATCAGTGCCCGGATCTCTTTTTGGAGCACACGCTGCTGGCCGGAACTGGCGTTCTTGGCAACCTGCTGTAAAATGAGAATCACCTCTGCAAGACAATTTTCAATTACATTGGTTCCCAGGGTGATTCTAGGGTGACTCTCATGACGGTCTATGTCCACTATAATCAGTCCTTGTGCCGCCAGTTCGACTTTACCGATTTTAATGGTCACCTCCTTGAATCCCACCTGCGGCACGGGCTGACCATTGCTGGCGATGATACTCAGGTCGTCGTCTGGGTAGCGGGTTATGTCCGAATCATTCCAGTACTGCTTGAAGAGCACGTACGGGATGGTGGTGACCTGTGACCCAGTGTCTAGTAGGGCACTCATAGGAATGCCATCCAGTACCACAGGCAAGATTGGACGTCCCCCTACGTATTTATCACGCCAGTTTGATGGGCCTGATGGTCTTATGCCTGGGGGTTGGCCCTCTACCCCAGGTTGTGCCCGTTTAAATGACAGTACCTTGCCACATGTCCAGGTTGATTGCAGCGGCGGCAAATAGGTCGTCCGTCCTCGTTGTATCGATCGCTGGGTCTTCCTCTGGCCGGTGGGGTCCTCCTTGGTCGGCGCCACGGGATGTCCTCCGGTCCGGATGCCAGCTCGATCTTCCCTGCAGTAGAAACCTGTAAAGACTGCACAGTTCGGGTTAGCGCGGCAACCCTTTTAGTTAGCTCTTGGACCTGATGGTGCAGGTCTGTAGCTGGGTCATTGTTTAAAGCCTGCGCATCAGCTCCCACAGGCCCTGCAGACAAGGGCGCCGTCTCCTGGTGATAAGTGATAGCAGGGCGCCTGTGGGTCACAGCGCCACCTGGTGCCGGTTCTCGGAGCACCCGGATGGCTCTGTCCTTGAACTGTGCAAAGTCCAGGTCAGGGTCCTGTAAGGCCATTGCCCGCAACTGGGTTCGGTGGGCATTGCACAGTAGACCCTCAATGAATTGTTCAGTTAACAGCTTATCTTCATTTCCCACGCTGTCAGGGTCTGCCTGCTTAATGGCTCTCAGGGCCTCTTGTAGGTTTAGAGCATAGTCTCTTATACTCTCATGTGCCCGTTGTTTGCACCCATAAAATCTTAGTTTTATTTCGGCTGAGGTGCGGGTGTCAAATGTGTCTTTCAGCCGGGTTAGTATGTCTCTGACAGTCCTCTTCCTCCCAGGTGGCCAGGACTTTACCTCCCTTTGGGCTGCCCCGATTAATTGGGCCACCAGGATGCTCACTTTTTGCGCCTCCGTGAGGGGATACACCTGGAAGAGGCTATCCAGCCTTTCTCTGAAGTCATTTAGGGTATGTGACTCCCCTGAGTACTGGGGTAGCCAGGCTGCCCCCGGGATATAGGGCATGGTGAAAGGCATGACCGCAGCAGCGGTGGCGCTGGCGGCGGCTGTGGCGGTGAAGCTCTCCTCCGTATCCGACATCCCCGTCCCCCCTAGTGGACCGTGGCCTACCTTGCGATGATCCTCTTCCGTAGGCCGCGGCTCCGCAGTGGATCGTCAGGGTTGAGGACCTTCCGTCGCGCTCCTGTGACGTCCGCGTCTGCTGGGCTCCTTCCAGGACCTTACGCAACGTCCGGACGTGAGGCGGGGCTTCAGTTCTCGCGGGCTTTCGGAGTCCACGCCCCTCTTCTTCCCGCGCGGCGCCCTCAAGATGGCGTCCAATGGCGGGAAAACTCCACGGATGGCGGGAAGAAGGCAGAAGATGGCGTCGGATGGCGGGAATCGGCTCCAGATGGCGGGAAACGACTCCGGACGGCGGGAAACTTCACCACAGGTAAGTATAAAAGTCTCTTTTTTCAGGCACGCAGTACCCGGTGGTTGCGGGCACGTAATCCTGCCGACTACGCCAAAATTGACTCACCCCCTGGGCCTGTGCTGTGCAGGGGAACCCGGAACCGGATCGCTGAGATGCTGGGGGTTGTAGTCTCCGTGTGGCGGTGACCCGGTCCGTGCCCAGGGTGGTCAAACTAAGTGGCAGTTATTGGTATGATGGTATTAGTGTCCGACTACGCCACCCGTTGAATGCGGCTATGAAGCCGCCGCTGCAGGGCAGTCCGCTGAGGCCGGTGGTACGGATGTGCAGCGTGGATGGTATAACCCCCAATGGGAGGGGTATGGCCTCAGGGCAGAGGATGAGGTTGATGTTGGGAGTGATGGTGTGGATGTCCCAGCACTAATGGTGCGACAAGTAAGCACGGAGACGTGAGGGTACAGTTTAGGGTCTTTACTGATGGTACAAGGCAAATTCCCCCGGGAGTACTGGCTAGTAGTTGGGGCCTGGTTAGTCTGCGAGTAAGCCGGAGTTCCCCTGGCCAGGTGGAGTTGTAGGCCTTCCCGTTAGTCTGTACCCTTCCTGGCTACCCTGCTTTCGGCGGTTACAAGTAGCCCACGTCCCTGGGTATACCGTGTGGTGCTCACCCGTATGGCTGGTGACCTGGGGCCTCCTGTTAGCCTCCGCTCTGGGATGGCGGTGCTGGTCCCTTCGTTGTGACTGAGCCTCCGGGCTTTTATGGCCAGAGGACCTGGAATCCCCTGCCGGATGGATTCTGCTGCTGGGTATATCTTAGTCCCCACAGCCTCGGACTCCTGTGTCCGGTTTTAGTACCTTCTCCCAGGGCGAGCTCTGCACAGCTCCAGCCCCTGGCGCTTCTCCTTGGCTCCTACAGAGCTCCTGATGTCTCTCTGTCCCTGTTTCTGCGTGTCCAGACCAGACTCCGTCTCTGTCTGGAACTCCTCTCTCTAACCCTGCCTCAGCCCCAGTTTATATAGGGGAAGTTCTTCCCCTCCCAGGACTGGGCAGGAGGTGTGGCATGCTTAGGATTCCTGCCCAGGAGACCTCCCACCTGCTCACAGACGTAATACTGCTATTACTGTGGAAACCAGACCCCTGGGGTGCCACACAATCATGAGAAAAGCTACTTAAAGTGGCCACTTGCAAGTTGTTCTCCTGTTTGAATCTCCTCTGAAGAGTGGCATCATGGGCTCCTCAAAACAACTGTCAAATGATCTGAAAACGAAGATTATTCAACATAGTTATTCAGGGGTAGGATACAAAAAGCTGTCTCAGAGATTTAACCTGTCAGTTCCACTGTGAGGAACATAGTAAGGAAATGGAAGAACACAGGGACAGTTCTTGTTAAGGCCAGAAGTGGTAGGCCAAGAAAAATATCAGAAAGGCAGAGAAGAAGAATGGTGAGATCAGTCAAGGACAATCCTCAGACCACCTCCAGAGAGCTGCAGCATCAACTTGCTGCAGATGGTGTCACTGTGCATCAGTCAACTATACAACGCACTTTGCACAAGGAGAAGCTGTATGGGAGAGTGATGCGAAAGAAGCCATTTCTGCAAGCACGCCACAAACAGAGTCGGCTGAGGTATGCAAAACCACATTTGGGGAAGCCAATTTCTTTTTGGAAGAAGGTCCTGTGGACTGATGAAACCAAGATTGAGTTGTTTGGTCATACAAAAAGGCGTTATGCATGGCGGCAAAAAAACACAGCTTTCCAAGAAAAACACTTGCTACCCACAGTAAAATTTGGTGGAGGTTCCATCATGCTTTGGGGCTGTGTGGCCAATGCCAGCACCGGGAATCTTGTTAAAGTTGAGGGACGCATGGATTCCACTCAGTATCACAGATTCTTGACAATAATGTTCAAGAATCTGTGATAAAGTTGAAGTTACGCAGGGGATGGATCTTTCAGCAAGACAATGATCCAAAACACCGCTCCAAATCTACTCAGGCATTCATGCAGAGGAACGATTACAATGTTCTGGAATGGCCATCCCAGTCCCCAGACCTGAATATCATTGAACATCTGTGGGATCATTTGAAGAGGGCTGTCCATGCTCGGCGACCATTCAACTTAACTGAATTGGAATTGTTTTGTAAAGTGGAATGGTCAAAAATACCTTCATCCAGGATCTAGGAACTCATTAAAAGCTAAAGGAAGCGACTAGAGGCTGTTATTTTTGCAAAAGGAGGATCTACTAAATATTAATGTCACTTTTCTGGTGAGGTGCCCATACTTATTCACCTGTCAAATTTTGTTTGAATGCAGATTGCACATTTTCTGCTAGTACAATAAACCTCATTTCAAGGCAGAAACATTACTGTGTCCAACAGTTATTACATATATCAAACTGAAATAGCTGTTGCAAAAACACCAATTTTTATAAAACATTAAGCTTAAGATTAATAGGGGTGCCCAAACTTTTTCATACAACTGTATGTACACAACCCACACAAAGAGTTGCATATTCCTATTAACTTTTAAGACTTAATGATTTTTATTTATATGGTGTTTTTTTATTCATTTTGTAGCAATATCAGGTAGGCTAGGGTTAAAGCCTAGCTCTGCAGGCTCTGACTAGGTACACCTGGTTAGCTCTGCATGTAAATAGGCTAGGTGTTCATCTAAGTCAGTCTGCTGGGAGAGCTGAGCCGACTAGATGTGTTTTGGAGCTCAAGAGAGACCAGCCAGAATCTCTCTGAGAAGTGTCTGCACAGACCGTGTACACATAACCACAAGTATCAGTGGTTGCTATGGACGATAGCAGTTTTGTTTGACCGAAATGTGGCTAGCTCAGCAGTGTCTGAAGTAGTCAGCATCTATAATGTTTACTTAGCGACTGGACAAGGCTAGGGATTTATGTTTATGATTTTGTTCTTGGTGCAACCTGTGGAAATAAACGTTATTCTGTTTGTGGCTTCAAAACCCTGTGCCTGTGTGAACACTACCGACTACCACAGTGAGTGAATCCCTACAATTTATACCTGCTTTACAACAAGTACAGCATATAATACACTCTCCTCCACTTATTTGATCATTTTAGATAGGGAGCAACTACTATTTCTTCAAACTCACAGTAACCACTTTCAGTACCTACCTTGAGTTAAGGATCCCCTTAGGGGTTGAGCTTATCTGCCCCCCTAACAATTATACAATAATCACTCCTACAGTCTGTAAAACATCAGAACATTCCCCCATATCCACAATAGTCATCTGCTCCCTCTATTGTAGAAGATTACACATGGAGCCAGCAGAGTTAACGTCCATTTACACAAACCGGATGGCAGCACTAAACACTAGCCAGTTGTTTACTTGATAGCTAATCGGCAGTCGTCTAATAGCCTGCTTACACAGTCAGGCTGTTCTTCAGATAAGCAGTGAATGATCTGTAGTGCACATACAGTAGGTCCTGATTACACAAGACGATTCACTGCCGAGTACAATGTTTAGCGCAAAAGATCATTGCACCAGACTAACAAGCATTTTACAATACTCAAAACACACCCACTATGTGATGTTACAAGTTTTGGGGCCTTTTTTTATTATTTAAACTATTGTTGACACTTAGCATGTTTTTAATCCTGATGAAGGGGTCAGTCCAACCCTGAAACGTGTACAGTTAGGTCCATATATATTTGGACAGAGACAACCGTTTTTCTAATTTTGGTTCTAGACATTACCACAATGAATTTTAAACAAAACAATTCAGATGCAGTTGAAGTTCAGACTTTCAGCTTTCATTTGAGGGTATCCACATTAAAATTGGATGAAGGGTTTAGGAGTTTCAGCTCCTTAACATGTGCCACCCTGTTTTTAAAGGGACCAAAAGTAATTGGACAGATTAAATAATTGTAAATAAAATGTTCATTTCTAGTACTTGGTTGAAAACCCTTTGTTGGCAATGACTGCCTGAAGTCTTGAACTCATGGACATCACCAGACGCTGTGTTTCCTCCTTTTTGATGCTCTGCCAGGCCTTCACTGCGGTGGTTTTCAGTTGCTGTTTGTTTGTGGGCCTTTCTGTCTGGAGTTTAGTCTTTAACAAGTGAAATGCATGCTCAATTGGGTTGAGATCAGGTGACTGACTTGGCCATTCAAGAATATTCCACTTCTTTGCTTTAATAAACTCCTGGGTTGCTCTGGCTTTATGTTTTGGGTCATTGTCCATCTGTAGTATGAAACGACGACCAATCAGTTTGGCTGCATTTGGCTTGATCTGAGCACACAGTATGGCTCTGAATACATCAGAATTCATTCGGCTGCTTCTGGCCTGTGTCACATCATCAATAAACACTAGTGACCCAGTGCCACTGGCAGCCATACATGCCCAAGCAATCACACTGCCTCCGCCGTGTTTTACAGATGATGTGGTATGCTTTGGATCATGAGCTGTACCACGCCTTTGCCATACTTTTCTCTTTCCATCATCCTGATAGAGGTTGATCTTGGTTTCATCTGTCCAAAGGATGTTCTTCCAGAACTGTGCTGGCTTTTTTAGATGTTTTTTAGCAAAGTCCAGTCTAGCCTTTTTATTCTTGATGCTTATGAGTGGCTTGCACTGTGCAGTGAACCCTCTGTATTTACTTTCATGCAGTCTTCTCTTTATGGTAGATTTGGATATTGATACGCCTACCTCCTGGAGAATGTTGTTCACTTGGTTGGCTGTTGTGAAGGGGTTTCTCTTCACCATGGAGATTATTTTGCGATCATCCACCACTGTTGTCTTCCGTGGGCGCCCAGGTCTTTTTGCATTGATGAGTTCACCAGTGCTTTCTTTCTTTCTCAGGATGTACCAAACTGTCGATTTTGCCACTCCTAATATTGTAGCAATTTCTCAGATGGGTTTTTTCTGTTTTTGCAGCTTAAGGATGGCTTGTTTCACCTACATGGAGAGCTCCTTTGACCTCATGTTTACTTCACATAAAAACCTTCCAAATGCAAGCACCACACCTCTAATCAACTCCAGGCCTTTTATCTGCTTAATTGAGAATGACATAACGAAGGGATTGCCCACACCTGTCCACGAAATAGCCTTGGAGTCAATTGTCCAATTACTTTTGGTCCCTTTAAAAACAGGGTGGCACATGTTAAGGAGCTGAAACTCCTAAACCCTTCATCCAATTTTAATGTGGATACCCTCAAATGAAAGCGGAAAGTCTGAACTTCAACTGCATCTGAATTGTTTTGTTTAAAATTCATTGTGGTAATGTCTAGAACCAAAATTAGAAAAACGTTGTCTCTGTCCAAGTATATATGGACCTAACTGTAGATGTAGATGTCTAAAAGAAAGTCACCACTATTGCCGCATCTACTAGCATACAGATTTTCTTTTGCCTGCAGTGCTGACTAATATCTAGTCCTGATTTACAAGATTTCAATGTATTTGGCATTAACATGCGGCTTTCTTTTCACCTACACGGGACTGACAGCAGCTGTGGGATTTTCAACTAACATTCACTACAAAGGTGTTGTAATACAACACACAGAGATGAATGGGCCACTGCCAGGGGGAATCATATCCCTTGTCCTCTCTGCCATTTTGGTCCATAAAGTATTGTCCTGAGCGCTTTTCTTTGTGTATGTTTTTCTGTAGTTTCTACTCTATCATTGTGCTTATGTTCTCACATCACGCCGCTCATGGGAAATTCTTCCTCTTTCTAGGTTTGATTTCATTCCTTACAATCTTGTTGTTTCAGGCTTCTAAAAGGAAACTTGTCTGGACATTGTTTTCTAAATTGTTTGCATTAGCCAAGCCCAGTGACTCCATCCTTCAGGTTGCCCCATTGTGAAATTCAGTAAATCTGTCTCCATTATGTAAACTTGGGACCCTGCATCTCAGACTCCCCATTCTGTATTTACAAGCTGGTACTCATTGGCCTCATCATATCCATGGGGTTAAAGTAGGCAAGTATTATTTGCCTGGTTCATCATGGAATAAAACATCAGGTCTGGTGACTGTTTGGTGGCAAGTAAATATGAGGCTTCTTTTCAGCTGCCAACTTTTCATTATAACCCAAGTAAATGTATGTGAAGTGAATGTGAAGGCAGATGTAAAGACAAACATGGACCTAACATCCATGGACCCAGAAATGCAGATGACGCACCCCTGGGCCTGTGTCGCACAGCGTTGCGCATGCAGGAGCTTACCCGGAGCCGGATCTGTTGAGGGTTGTAGTCTCGTGGCGGTGACCCGGTCCGTGCCCAGGGAGTCAGACTAAGTGGCGCTGTATCAGCGGTAGATGATGGACGACTACGCCACCCGTTGAATGCAGCTATGGAGCTGCCGCTGCAGGGCAGACCGCTGAGGCCGGTGGAAGGATGGTGCAGCGTGGATGGTATAACCCCCAACGGGAGGGGTATGGCCTCAGGGCAGCCGACGTGGATGATGGGGGTAGCAGGAACCACTCAGAGATGATGCGGTGTAGTTCAGGGTCTTTACTGGTGACAAAGATAGACCCTCCCGGAGTACTGGCTAGCGGTTGGGGCCTGGTCAGTCCTTGAGCAGATGGGATCTCCCCTGGCCAGGCGGAGTTGTAGGCCTCCCAAACTAACGATACTCTTCTGGCTACCTTGCTAGAAGCGGGTATAAGTAGCCCATGTCCCTGAGTGTACCGTGTGGTGCTCACCCGTATGGCCGGTGACTCGGGGCCTTCTAGTAGCTTCCGCTCCACGACGGCGGTGCTGGTCCCACGCGTGTGACCGTGCCTTCGGGTTTCTGGGGCAGAGGACCTGCAATCCCCTGCTGGTCGGTTTCTGCTGCTGGATAGGAGTTAGTCCCCACAGCCTCGGACTCCGGGTCCGGTGATAACTTCTCAGTCAGGGCGAGCTCTGCAGCTGCCAGCCCCTGACTCCTTGTAGTACTGCTCCCACAGAGCTCCTGATGTTCTTTTCCTATATCTGCTTCTCTTCTCTGTCTCTACTTCTTCTCTACTCACTAACCCTGCCTCAGCCCTAGGTTTATATAGGGGAAGTTCTTCCCCTCCCAGGACTGGGCAGGAGGTGTGGCATGCACAGGATCCCTGACCAAGAGACCTCCCACCTGCTCTCAGACATAACACTGCCGTTACTCTGGAAACCAGACCCCTGGGGTGCCACACAGACATGGACCTAAAACACCTACATTAATCTGTGAAGGCTTACCTGGACCTAACATACCTACATGGACCTAACAAGTAAGTTCTTAGCCCATGTAGAGAGAGGTAGACTTAGGCTATGTGCCCACGATGCAGAAATGAAGCAGAAAATTTCTGCAGCATTTCTGCATCTCCCTGGCAGAAAAAAACGCATGCAGATTGTGCATGTGTTTTTCCTGCAGAATACATGCGGATCCACATGCGGGTTCACATGCGTTTCCGCATGCAGATTGACAAGCACTTTCCAGGCGATAGCATCACTTGGAAAGTGCTTGACAACTAGGTCACACTGTATAAATCCATGCAAACAGCATGGATTTATACAGTGTGAACCGTAAAAATTAAAACAAATAAAGCTATACTCACCCCCGAGGCCCCGGCGTGGCTGCAGCGCTGCTTCCTGGCTGGTTCCCGGCTGCCGGCATATCGCGAGACAGAGCGGTGAAGGGCCTGCGGTCACATGACTGTGACGTCACCAAAGGTCCTTTAGCGCTGCTGGCATTCAGAGACAAGCCGCCGGACAGGTGAATATAACTTTATTTGTTATTTTATTCTTTTTTTACAGGTACAATGGTACCCAGGTCTGGATGAGAGTCTCCTCTCCTCCAGAACTGGGTACCATCCGCACATAGAGACGCATAGAAGCCGCTTGTAAAAATGTACAGTCGCGGTTTCTGTGCGTCTCAATGCAAGTCAATGGCGGGAGTTCCGCTGCACTTCCGCAAAATTAAATGACATGCTGCGGATTTTTGTACGCAGCATAAACGCTGCGGAAAAATCCGCAGCATGTGTATAGAACATGCGGAATCCCCTTGGGGACCATGGGGTGCGGATTACCTAGCGTTTTACAAGCGTTTCCGCTGCGGAAATTCCGCAGCATAAACGCTTGAAAAACGCTACGTGGGCACACAGCCTTAACACACCTACTAAGAGTCGTGGAAGCATATGTGGCACCCCAGGGGTCTGGTTTCCACAGTAACGGCAATGTTATGTCTGAGAGCAGGTGGGAGGTCTCTTGGTCAGGGATCCTATGCATGCCACACCTCCTGCCCAGTCCTGGGAGGGGAAGAACTTCCCCTATATAAACCTAGGGCTGAGGCAGGGTTAGTGAGTAGAGAAGAAGTAGAGACAGAGAAGCAGATATAGGAAAAGAACATCAGGAGCTCTGTGGGAGCAGTGTTACAAGGAGTCAGGGGCTGGCAGCTGCAGAGCTCGCCCTGACTGAGAAGATTTCTTACCGGACCCGGAGTCCGAGGCTGTGGGGACTAACTCCTACCCAGCAGCAGAATCCGTCAGGCAGGGGATTTCAGGTCCTCTGGCCAAGAAACCCGAAGGCACGGTCACACGCATGGGACCAGCACCGCCGTCGTGGAGCGGAAGCTACTAGAAGGCCCCGAGTCACCGGCCATACGGGTGAGCACCACACGGTACACTCAGGGACGTGGGCTACTTATACCCGCTTCTAGCACGGTAGCCAGAAGAGTACAGTTAGTTTGGGAGGCCTACAACTCCGCCTGGCCAGGGGAGATCCCATCTGCTCAAGGACTGACCAGGCCCCAATCGCTAGCCAGTACTCCGGGAGGGTCTATCATTGTCACCAGTAAAGACCCTGAACTACACCGTACCGTCTCTGAGTGGTTCCTGCTACCCCCATCATCCACGTCGGCTGCCCTGAGGCCATACCCCTCCCGTTGGGGGTTATACTATCACGCTGCACAATCCTACCACCGGCCTCAGCGGTCTGCCCTGCAGCAGCAGCTCCTTAGCTGTACTCAACGGGTGGCGTAGTCGTCCAACATCTACCGCTAATACAGCGCCACTTAGTCTGACTCCCTGGGCACGGACCGGATCACCGCCACGAGACTACAACCCTCAAGAGATCCGGCTCCGGGTAAGCTCCCGCATGCGCAACGCAGCGCGACACAGGCCCAGGGGCGCGTCAACTTTTGGCGTAGTCGGCAGGATTCCGTGCCCGCAACCACCGGGTACTGCGTGCCTGAAAAAATAGACTTTTAAACTTACCATCGGTGAAGATTCCCGCCATCCGGCGCCATCTTCAGCCTTCTTCCCGCCATCGGTGAAGATTCCCGCCATCCGGCGCCATTTTCAGCCTTCTTCCCGCCTTCCGTGGAGTTTTCCCGCCGTTGGACGCCATCTTGAAGACGCCGCGCGGGAAGAAGAGGGGCGTGGACTCCGAAAGCGCGCGAGAACTGAAGCCCCGCCTCACGTCCGGACGTTACGTAAGGTCCTGGAAGGAGCCCAGCAGACGCCGACGTCACAGGAGCGCGACGGAAGGTCCTCAACCCTGACGATCCACTGCGGAGCCGCGGCCTACGGAAGAGGATCATCGCAAGGTAGGCCACGGTCCACTAGGGGGGAGAAGGATGTCGGATACGGAGGAGAGCTTCACCGCTTCAACCCCCGCCAGCGCCACCGCTGTTGCGGTCATGCCTTTCACCATGCCCTATATCCCGGGGGCAGCCTGGCTACCCCAGTACTCAGGGGAGTCACATACCCTGCATGACTTTAGAGAAAAGCTGGATAGCCTCTTCCAGGTGTACCCCCTCACAGAGGAGCAAAAAGTGAGCATCCTGGTGGCCCAATTAACCGGGGCAGCCCAAAGGGAGGTAAAGTCCTGGCCACCTGGGGGGAGGACTGTCGCAGGGATACTAACCCGGCTGAGGGACACCTTTGATACCCGCACCTCAGCCGAGATCAAGCTTAGATTCTACGGGTGCAAACAGCGGGCACATGAGAGTATAAGGGACTATGCCCTGAACCTACAAGAGGCCCTGAGAGCCATTAAGCAGACCGACCCTGACGGCGTGGGAGACGAGGACAGGCTGTTGACTGAACAATTTATAGAGGGTTTATATTGCAATGCCCACCGAACCCAGTTGCGGGCAATGGCCTTACAGGACCCTCATCTGGGATTTGCACAGTTCAAGGACAGAGCCATCCGGGTGCTTCGAGAACCGGCACCAGGTGGCGTTGTGACCCCCAGACGCCCCACTGCCACTTACCACCAGGAGGCGGCGCCCTTGTCGGCAGGGCCTGTGGGGGCTGATGCACAGGCTTTGAACAATGACCCGGCTCCAGACCTGCACCATCAGGTCCAAGAGCTAGCTAAAAGCGTTGCTGCGCTAACCCGAACTGTGCAGTCTTTACAGGTTTCCACTCCAGGGAAGATCCAGCTGGCATCCGGACCGGAGGACATCCCGTGGCGTCGACCAAGGAGGACCCCACCGGCCAGAGGAAGACCCAGCGACCGATACAACGAGGACGGACGACCCATCTGCCGCCGCTGCAATCAACCCGGACATATGGCAAGGTACTGTCCTTTAAACTGGCACAACCTGGGGTAGAGGGCCAACCCCCAGGAAAAAGATCACTAGGCCCATCGAACTGGCGCGACAAATATGTGGGAGGACGTCCAGTCTTACCCGTGGTACTGGATGGCATTCCTATGAGTGCCCTACTGGACACCGGGTCACAGGTCACCACCATCCCGTACGTGCTCTTCAAGCAGTACTGGAATGACTCGGATATCACCCGCTACCCTGACGACGACTTGAGTATCATCGCCAGCAATGGTCAGCCCGTGCCACAGATTGGATTTAAAGAGGTGACCATTAAAATCGGTAGAGTCGAACTGGCAGCACAGGGACTGATCATTGTAGACATTGACAAACACGAGAGTCACCCAAAGATAACTCTAGGAACTAATGTAATTGAAAATTGTCTTGCAGAGGTGATTTTCCTTTTACAGCAGGTTGCCAAGAACGCCAGCTCCGGCCAGCAGCGAGTGCTCCAGAAAGAGATCCGGGCACTGATGCGACGGCAACAGCTAGAACTCTCCGGTGGTGAGATTGGTAGCGTGCGAATGTGTGACCCTTTCCCTATTGCCATGCCCCCGAAAAGTGAAATGATGATTTGGTGCCGGGCAGCTATTGGTCTGAGAGGTAGAGATTACCAGGCAATGGTAGAACCAGTTTACTCAGACAGTAGGCCCACCATTTTGACAGCACGGGGGGTGGTCAATGTACGCCATGGGAGGGTGCCCGTTCGCATAATAAATATCGGGAAGAGGGAAGTGTACCTGCCCCGGTATGCCACGCTAGCCAAATTGTATACCATCAATCAAGATTCCATACAGTCCGTAGAACACTTGCCTCCATCTTCCCCGGAGGAAGGTAACGGCTCTCAGAAAACAATGGAGGACTGGTGTCAGCAACTACATTTGGGTACTGACTCCACTCCCTCACACCAGAAACAGGGAGTCTATCGGGTGGTTCAAGAGTACGAGAGAGTGTTTAGTAAACACCCGTTAGACTTCGGGCGAGTCAAGGGGGTAGAACACCACATCCCCACGGGAGACCATCCTCCCATAAAAGAGAGGTATCGACCCGTACCCTCTGCACACTACCAACACGCCAAGGGGATGCTTAGAGACATGAAGGAGGCTGGGGTGATCAGGGATAGCTGTAGCCCCTGGGCAGCTCCACTAGTCTTAGTCAAAAAGAAAGACAACACCATGAGGATGTGTGTAGATTACCGGAAAATCAACCGTATCACACACAAGGATGCGTACCCCTTACCAAGGATAGAGGAGTCTTTGGCTGCTTTAAGATCTGCTAACTTCTTCTCTACCTTGGATCTCACTAGTGGGTACTGGCAGGTTCCTGTAGCAGAGGCGGACCGGGAGAAGACCGCATTCACCACCCCGATGGGACTTAGCGAGTTTACCTGCATGCCGTTCGGACTCTGCAACGCACCAGGAACCTTCCAGCGATTAATGGAGTGCTGTCTGGGCCACAGAAACTTCGAGACGGTCCTGCTGTACCTGGGCGATGTCATCGTATATTCCAAGACGTATGAGGACCACCTGAAACACCTGGCGGAAGTGTTCGAAGCTCTGGCAAGCTACGGCCTAAAGGTGAAACCCTCCAAGTGTCACCTCCTGAAACCAAAGGTGCAGTACCTGGGACACGTGGTGAGCGCTGATGGAGTGGCTCCCGACCCTGATAAGATCACCGCAATTAAGGAATGGCCAAGTCCCTCCAGTGTAAAGGAAGTGCGGCAGTTCCTCGGGTTGGTAGGCTATTACCGCAGATTCATCCCCGGTTTCACCAAAAAGGCAGCTCCTATGCAGGACCTCCTGATAGGCCAGTCCCGGAAGGCCAAGAACCAGAAGCCGCCCTTCAAATGGGAGAAGTTAGAAGAAGAGTCCTTCCGCCAGCTGAAGATGGCCTTCACGGGGGATGAAATCCTGGCGTACCCTGATTACAGCCAGCCCTTTATCCTCTACACCGACGCAAGTAACATCGGGCTAGGAGCCGTACTGTCCCAGATCCAGCAGGGGAAAGAACGAGTAATCGCTTACGCTAGCCAAAAACTGCGACCCACCGAAAGAAACCCTGAGAATTACAGCTCATTTAAGCTAGAGTTCCTGGCAGTGGTGTGGGCAGTCACCGAACGCTTTAAGCACTACCTCGCTTCTTCCCGGTTCACCGTGTACACGGATAACAACCCGTTGACACACCTGGACACGGCAAGACTCGGTGCCCTAGAGCAGAGATGGATGGCCCGTCTGTCCAACTACGAGTTCACAATCAAATACCGGGCAGGACGCTCCAATACCAATGCGGACGCCCTGTCCAGGATGCCAAACCTACCGGACGTAGGAGAAGATCCAGAGGGACTGGAAGAAGTCGAACTCCCCGCGTTCCACCGTCATGGGACTATCCAGTATTCCCATCGGGTAAGGAGTAAGCAAGCCGCTACGTTTAACCCCTTGCCTCACTACGACTGGGAGGAAACGCAAGACAGTGACCCTGCCGTCCGGCTGGTAAAAGAGATGCTGACTCGGCCAGAGGCTCGCCTTGACCCAGACGCTCCGGAGGAAGCCAAGCAACTGTGGGCTGAGAAGAGTCGACTGTTCCTTTACAAGGGGAAGTTGTGCCACAGAATGGTTAACTCCCGGACGCATGAACTAATCTGGCAAGTAGTGGTGCCACGGAGAGACGCAGCCATGGTGATGGAGGCATACCACGACGGGGCTGGACACTTCGGATGGAAGAAGCTGGAGTTCCTGCTGCGTGGGCGGTTCCACTGGGTAGGCATGAGGGGAACCATCGAGAGGTGGTGCAGAGACTGTGGCCCGTGCAACCTAAGAAGGAAGGACCGTGCCAGCCAGAAGACTCCCCTGCAGTCCATCGTCACCCGGCAGCCGTTGGAACTGGTAGCCTTGCATCATGTAAAACTGACCCCAAGCAGAAGTGGCTACGTCTACGCGTTAACCATTGTGGATCATTACTCCCGGTTCTTGGTTGTCGTCCCCGTCAAGGACTTAACGGCTCAAACAGCAGCTAGAGCCTTCCAGCAGCACTTCTGCCGTCCACACGGGTACCCGGACCAAGTGCTGACAGACCAGGGACCTGCCTTTGAAGCGGAGGTCTTCCAGGAATTCTGCAATCCGTATGGCTGCCGGAAGATAAGGACGACACCCTATCATCCGCAAACTAATGGACTTTGTGAGAAAATGAACCAGGTGGTAATGGATCTCCTGAAAACGTTGCCCCTGGAAGAACGCAGTCTGTGGCCTGAGAAGCTGCCCGATCTGGTGGACCTATACAACCACATCCCGGTAGGTTCCACCAACTGTACCCCGGCTTACCTAATGAGGGCGAGACCTGGTAAGTTACCTGTTGACCTGGAAATGGGAGTCCTGACACCCGAGGACACTTCACCAGAAGCAGACTGGGACACAGAGAGGCAGCAGCAGTACCGGAAAGTACAGGAGAGCGTGGAGCGAAGTCTCTGTCAGGCTAGGGAAAGACAAGAGAAAACTTACAACCAGTATGCTCCCGCTGTTCCCCTGGTACCCGGAGAGCAGGTCTTGAAGAGGAAAAGACGGCTCCACAAGTTGGACGACCAGTGGGAGAAGGACCCGTACACCGTACTGCCCTCAAGCCACGAGAACCCGAAAGTCTGTACCATCAGTAAAGACGGAGGGGAGACCATAGCCATTGTATCCCGGGATCACCTGAAGAAGTGTCCTGAACAGCTACGGAACCCTGAAGAGGAACAAGAAGACCATCGACCCGTAGAGGAAAGGGAGGATATGGTTAGTACTGTGCTCGGAGACTTCCCTCGGTCCTGGACTCAAGTCAATGGTGCAGTTGTGGTACCCGTCCTCACGTTCCTCCAACCAGCATCCCAAGTGCCTACGGAGCAACAGGTAGAGCTGGAAGAGCAGCCGGTCCAGGAGGCAGAAGACTCCACACAAGCAGAACAGGAGGATCAACCCTCTGCTTATAGTGAGCCTGCCGTACCCCTAGTGAGCCAAAGAGCCGGTAGACAGCTGCCCAGTTTACCCTTGACAGCTCCTACACCCTGTAGTTCAGGGCTAGACAGTCAGCTCCGTAGGTCCACTAGGGCCACTAGAGGCCAGCTACCCGCACGTTGGAGGATTTGAAGTGTATAAATTGTTTTATTTGTGGTTACCTGTTTTTCTTGTTGCTTGTGTATGATTATGTGTTTCTAGTTATTTATAGGAGTCCTTGGTGGATTTACCGGGAATCCTTTGTGTATAGTTGGAGCGTAACCCAGGACGGACTAAAGACTGTTAAGGACTCGGGGCAGGACAGACCCCTACCTGGTTACGTCTCCCTGTTTTGGTGAAATGGACACCTTGCTTTTCTTCAAAGACTGCACCCGGTTGCGGACAGGCCGTAACCATCTTTATGTGTTTTTCTTATTGTATTATTATTGTTTATACCTTGTTATGTTTTTCTAAAAATATGTTTAGTCCCGGAGTACTAAATTTCACTAGGGGGGAATGTGGCACCCCAGGGGTCTGGTTTCCACAGTAACGGCAATGTTATGTCTGAGAGCAGGTGGGAGGTCTCTTGGTCAGGGATCCTATGCATGCCACACCTCCTGCCCAGTCCTGGGAGGGGAAGAACTTCCCCTATATAAACCTAGGGCTGAGGCAGGGTTAGTGAGTAGAGAAGAAGTAGAGACAGAGAAGCAGATATAGGAAAAGAACATCAGGAGCTCTGTGGGAGCAGTGTTACAAGGAGTCAGGGGCTGGCAGCTGCAGAGCTCGCCCTGACTGAGAAGATTTCTTACCGGACCCGGAGTCCGAGGCTGTGGGGACTAACTCCTACCCAGCAGCAGAATCCGTCAGGCAGGGGATTTCAGGTCCTCTGGCCAAGAAACCCGAAGGCACGGTCACACGCATGGGACCAGCACCGCCGTCGTGGAGCGGAAGCTACTAGAAGGCCCCGAGTCACCGGCCATACGGGTGAGCACCACACGGTACACTCAGGGACGTGGGCTACTTATACCCGCTTCTAGCAAGGTAGCCAGAAGAGTACAGTTAGTTTGGGAGGCCTACAACTCCGCCTGGCCAGGGGAGATCCCATCTGCTCAAGGACTGACCAGGCCCCAATCGCTAGCCAGTACTCCGGGAGGGTCTATCGTTGTCACCAGTAAAGACCCTGAACTACACCGTACCGTCTCTGAGTGGTTCCTGCTACCCCCATCATCCACGTCGGCTGCCCTGAGGCCATACCCCTCCCGTTGGGGGTTATACTATCACGCTGCACAATCCTACCACCGGCCTCAGCGGTCTGCCCTGCAGCAGCAGCTCCTTAGCTGTACTCAACGGGTGGCGTAGTCGTCCAACATCTACCGCTAATACAGCGCCACTTAGTCTGACTCCCTGGGCATGGACCGGATCACCGCCACGAGACTACAACCCTCAAGAGATCCGGCTCCGGGTAAGCTCCCGCATGCGCAACGCAGCGCGACACAGGCCCAGGGGCGCGTCACATACATGACCTTAACATACTAAATTCCACTTACGAGATCAACATGGATCCATGAAAACAGAAACAGACCTAGCACACTTAATCATGGACCCAGGAAGACAGACATTGACCCAAAACACCTACTTTTGGATCCATAAAAGTAGGCATATACCTAACACACCTACATAAATCTGTAAAGCAGAAATGGATCTAATGTATCAACATGTAGATAACATACCTACTCATGAATCTTCCACATACTAATGGAAGGGGCCTTATGTTCTTCATGTTCCCAATAAAAGCATCAGCGGCACACTTTAATGATGGCTGGTACGTAAGCTCTGGGGCCCGCTTATCTTGATGCCCAGGTCCTGAAGGCTCCAGCTTCTTGCGAGATGCAGCTGTTTGGCCTGTGTCCAGAAGTCCATGTAGCATTGAGTAAAAACCTTGCAGAATTATGATCTGTCGGATACATGAGATTAATGTTACCTGCCTGCTTCAAAGCGCTGTCTCTACAGGAAAGGAATGTGCTGTAGAAGAACAGAGACTCCTGGCTGCCATGTCTCCCACTGCACAGTCACTTCCCGGACCTAGAAAAAGCCAAAGAGTCCAGAGTGAGGAAACCAGGAATGTACCAGGACATGAAATCTACCATGATTCAGTGTATGAAAATGACCTCAATCTGCTGCAACATACCTTATAATTATAGACATAAAGCCAAGAGCAACATAATCGTCTATCATCTACGTACTGTACATCAATGTGATTTTTTTTTTCACTACACCCAATATACGGATCACATAGATATTATCTCCATATACAACTAAATCTCCAAGTACACACATTAGATCACTGATCCTGTACTGATCCTGAGTTACATCCTGTATTATACTCCAGAGCGTCACTCACTATTCTGCTGGTGCAGTCACTGTGTATATACATTACATTACTTATCCTGTACTGATCCTGAGTTACATCCTGTATTATACTCCAGAGCTGCACTCACTATTCTGTTGGTGGAGTCACTGTGTACATACATTACATTACTTATCCTGTACTGATCCTGAGTTACATCCTGTATTATATTGCAGAGCTGCACTCACTATTCTGCTGGTGGAGTCACTGTGTACATACATTACATTACTTATCCTGTACTGATTCTGAGTTACATCCTGTATTATACTCCAGAGCTGCACTCAGTATTCTGCTGGTGCAGTCACTATGTACATACATTACATTATTTATCCTGTACTGATCCTGAGTTACATCCTGTATTATACTCCAGAGCTGCACTCACTATTCTGCTGGTGGAGTCACTGTGTACATACATTACATTACTTATCCTGTACTGATTCTGAGTTACATCCTGTATTATACTCCAGAGCTGCTCTCACTATTCTGCTGGTGAAGTCACTGTGTACATACATTACATTACTTATCCTGTACTGATCCTGAGTTACATCCTGTATTATATTGCAGAGCTGCACTCACTATTCTGCTGGTGGAGTCACTGTGTACATACATTACATTACTTATCCTGTACTGATCCTGAGTTACATCCTGTATTATACTCTATAGCTGCACTCACTATTCTGCTGATTAAGTCATTGTGTACATACATTACATTGCTTATCCTATACTGATCCTGAGTTACATCTTGTATTATACTCTAGAGCTGCACTCACTATTCTGCTGGTGGAATCACTATGTACATACATTACATTACTTATCCTGTACTGATACTGAGTTACATACTGTATTATACTCTAGAGCTGCACTCACTATTCTGCTGATTAAGTCATTGTGTACATACATTACATTGCTTATCCTATACTGATCCTGAGTTACATCTTGTATTATACTCTAGAGCTGCACTCACTATTCTGCTGGTGGAATCACTATGTACATACATTACATTGCTTATCCTGTACTGATCCTCAGTTACATCCTGTATTATACTCCAGAGCAGTACTCACTATTCTGCTGGTGGAGTCATTTTGTGCATACATTACATTACTTATCCTGTACTGATCCTGAGTTACATCCTGTATTATACACCAAAGCTGCACTCACTATTCTGCTGGTGGAGTCACTGTGTACATACATTACATTACTTATCCTGTACTGATCCTAAGTTACATCCTGTATTATACTCCAGAGCTGCACTCACTATTCTGCTGGTGGAGTTACTGTGTACATACATTACATTACTTATCCTGTACTGATCCTGAGTTACATCCTGTATTATACTCCAGAGCTGCACTCACTATTCTGCTGGTGCAGTCACTGTGTACATACATTACATTACTTATCCTGTACTGATCCTGAGTTACATCCTGTATTATAGCCCAGAGCTGCACTCACTATTCTGCTAGTGGAGTCACTGTGAACATACATTACATTACTGATCCTGTACTGATCCTGAGTTACATCCTGTATTATACTCCAGAGCTGCACTCACTATTCTGCTGGTGCAGTCACTGTGTACATACATTACGTTACTTATCCTGTACTGATCCTGAGTTACATCTTGTATTATACTCCAGAGCTGCACTCACTATTCTGCTGGTGGAGTCACTGTGTACATACATTACATTACTGATCCTGTACTGATCCTGAGTTACATCCTGTATTATACTCCAGAGCTGCACTCACTATTCTGCTGGTGCAGTCACTGTGTACATACATTACATTACTTATCCTGTACTGATCCTGAGTTACACCTTGTATTATACTCTAGAGCTGCACTCACTATTCTGCTGGTGGAGTCACTGTGTACATACATTACATTACTTATCCTGCACTGATCCTGAGTTACATCCTGTATTATACTCCAGAGCTGCACTCACTATTCTGCTGGTGGAGTCACTGTGTACATACATTACATTACTTATCCTGTACTGATCCTGAGTTACATCCTGTAGATCTTTTTATTATAAAAATGAAAAACATAACAATAATAATAACAGAAACATAACAAAATTAACAACCAGAAAATAAACAATGTAATGAAACTGGTCCAGCCGCTCACTCTCCCCTCACACACATATTATACATATATACAGAATAATAACTACCTACACCATGACATCTGGTCCGGTTACCAAACAAAATAATAACAATATAATAAGTAAAATAAACAATAGCTGACAAAAATATATATATAAACTAATATATACATATACATTTTTTTTAATATATATATATTTTTAAATAATATAAAATAAATACTAACTATACAAATATATACAAGACTAAACTAAACACCCCACGCTCAAGCCCACCAGTCCCAACCCCGGCACTGACCTGAGAGCAGGTCTTGTGTCTCATGCCTCAGTCCATGTCCAACATCTATAGGCCAGATCAGGCAGTGCCAGTTTTTCACCCAAATAATCAGTGTCCCACAAGATGAACCCACCTCCCCCTTTTTCCCACCACCCAACCTAACACCTACACCCACACCCACCACAACTGACAAAGCCCAAGTTTGGTGCCTGCAGCCCTACATTACTGTCTACTGATCAAAACAAAACAAAACAAAAATCTATGGTGTCAGCAGCAGCCCACCACCAGGAAAAGAGATGACCAAACTAGGGCACTCTAAAAGAAAAGCCCCTCCAGAGGAGAGCGGCCCTTCGTGAACCCAGTCTCTCATACTTCAGAGAACGCACCTTCAACAGGTCACCGAGTATGGTCCTAAACACATCGTCCACTGGGAGGATTTTCCGTTGTGTTGATACAAAGCACCGTGCGTTCCACGTGTGATACCTAACCACTGCGCTAACTAGAAATAAGGTGCAGCGGTCCCGACTACCCAGGGCTCCATAGGCCCATTCGGCATAAGAGAGACCGGCCATCCGGGGCCAGCCAATGGAGGCGCCCACCCTGTTGTACACCTCTGTGTTAAAGGGACAACAAAGCAGGAAGTGGTCCATGCTTTCCAGCATGGTACCACAATGCTCCCGAGGACAGTTCCTGTCCTCAGAGCTCCTACACTTCAGATTGTCCCTCACACACAGTTTCCCATGGAAGTAGTGCCAAGCCAAGTCCCAAAACTTCGAGGGGATCCTGATAGAACTCAAAAGATGCAGACCCACCCCAAGATCCCGACTTGGGCAATCCCTGAGCGCCAGAGGCCTCTGAAAATGGGTCAACAGAACCCTTTTGTCAAGGAGCTTCCTCGGCAGAGTCCTGACCTCCCACATTCCCAGACCCCACCGGCGAATTACCTTCAGAACCAGGGTAGCATAAGCCGGGAGATGTCCATTCGGTGTGCGTAGATCCTTCACTTGCCCTCCTGTCTCCCATTCCTGGAAGAAAGGCTGAAACCATCCCCTACAGGAGAATACCCATGGAGGAGCCCTCTCTTTCCAGAGGTTTGCAATATTGATCTTAATGAAGGTATTCACAAGGAATACCACAGGGTTGACCATACCCAACCCTCCTAGTCTCCTCGTACAGTAAGTAACCTCCCTCTTGACCAGGTTCAGTCTATTCCCCCATAACAGTTGGAAGAACAAACTGTAGACCCGAGTCCAGAGAGGCTCTGGCAAAATGCACACACTGCCCAGATAGATCAGCAAAGGGAGCAGGTAAGCTTTGATCAGGTTTACCCTTTCCCGTAGGGTCAAGGACCAACCCTTCCATTGGTTCACCTTCTGAGTGGCAATCTCTAGCCTGCTGTCCCAATTTTATTTGGGGTAATCCCCCTGGCCAAATTTGATGCCAAGAACTTTTGCAGAGACTTTGGGTCCTGGAAGATTCGGGAGATCAAAACCAGGATCTCCTCCTCCCAGCCAGAGACTCTCACACTTATCCCGGTTGATCTTAGACCCGGATGCTGTCACGCTGTCTCTGTATACTGGAGGTAGGGGGCCTAAGCTGACCCTAAGCTGGGGCCCTGACTAATCCCTCAACCTGGAGGTACTGTTAAAGGTACAGAGGTCCAGGCCGCCAGCGTAACCCCTACCTCCTGAGGATCCCTGCACCTAAGTAATCTAGTCCTGAGAAGGACCCCGATCACAACAAAAGGGGACAAGTAATAATATGCCCACACACAGTACTTAGACGAACGAGACAGTACAAGGGAAAAACCAAAACCACCTTGCATACAAAAACTACACAACTACAACAGAGGGAACACCAACGGGAAAGGAGATAAATGATAAAGCGAGGAAGGGAAAAAACTCTCCGAATACACTTATCTCTGAAACTCCAAATACCACGATCTGCTCTGTTAGTCTGCATGAAATGCTTTCACCGACACTTCCCTAACAGACCAGCAGGCATTTGAAGGAGTCTCACTACAGCAGCATTGATTGCAGCTGGGCGAGGCTGGACCTCGTCTAGCACAGAGAGAGAGAGAATTAACTCCCTCACTGCCGAAAAACACAAAGCACCAAAAAGTCAGCTGCGAGAAGTCAGGCTGTGTAATCGTGACGATCTTCGTGGCGACACACCCGTGACAGTACCCCCCCTTCTACGAGGGGCCTCCGGACCCTCAGGGCCAGGTTTATCCGGGTGAGTCGTGTGGAAGGCCCGAACTAATCGGTCTGCGTTAATATCCGACGCAGGAACCCACATCCTCTCCTCAGGACCATACCCTTTCCAATGAACCAGGTACTGAAGGGACCGGCGATTAAAGCGTGAATCGATGACCCTCGATACCTGGAACTCCAAGTTACCATTGACCACCACTGGAGGGGGAGGTAAAGGTGACGGTACCACCGGCGCCACATACCTCTTAAGCAACGATCTGTGGAACACGTTGTGAATTTTAAACGTAGAGGGGAGGTCAAGACAGAATGCCACCGGATTAATTATAGAACTGATTCTGTACGGCCCGATGAACCTGGGACCCAGTTTCCAGGAGGGAACCTTAAGTTTTATATTCCTGGTAGACAACCATACCCGATCGTTCACACTTAGGTCCGGACCAGACACTCTCCTCCTATCAGCCATACGTTTGTATCGGTTCCCCATAGTATTCAGATTCTTCAGCACCCCTCTCCATACTGAAGCGAGTGATGAGGAAAATCGTTCCTCCTCAGGAACCCCCGAAGAGCCCCCCCTACTGAAAGTACAAAACTGGGGGTGAAAACCATATGCCCCAAAAAACGGGGACTTACCAGTGGACTCGCTCCGCCTATTATTAAGAGCAAACTCTGCCAGAGGTAAGAAAGAAGCCCAGTCCTCCTGGTTCTCTGACACAAAACACCGGAGATATGACTCCAAGCTCTGGTTCATTCGTTCCGTCTGACCATTGGTCTGAGGATGAAAAGCCGATGAGAACGACAAATGCATCCCCCGCCGTGCACAAAACGCCTTCCAGAACTTGGACACAAACTGAGACCCCCGATCAGACACCACCTCGGAGGGTACCCCGTGAAGCCTCACAATCTCCCCAATGAACACCTGCGCAAGAGTTTTAGCATTAGGGAGAGCAGGAAGAGCGATAAAATGTGCCATCTTGCTGAACCTGTCCACTACAACGAGTATGACCGTTTTACCCGAAGACGGAGGGAGGTCCGTAATAAAGTCCATAGACAGATGAGTCCAAGGACGCTCCGGGATCTTCAAAGGTAAGAGGGCCCCAGACGGACGGGTATGTGAGGTCTTAGAGCGCGCACAAACCCCACAGGACGCGACAAAAGTTACCACCTCCTTATGTAAGTTAGGCCACCAAAACCGACGCGAGAGGAGATCCACAGTTGCTTTACTCCCCGGGTGTCCTGCAAAAACTGAGTTATGGTGTACCTCGATCACCTTTTGTCGCAACTGATCTGGAACAAACAGTCTCCCCGGATGTCCAACAGGGGCGTCCCCCTGAGCCTCCAATACCTCCTCCTCCAGCTCAGAGCATACTGCCGAAACCACCACCCCCTCCTGAAGGATAGGAATCGGGTCATCCGTATTCCCGGCCCCAGGGAAACTACGAGATAAGGCATCCGCCTTTACATTTTTTGACCCAGGACGATATGTAACGACAAAATTAAACCTGGTAAAAAACAATGACCACCTAGCTTGTCTGGGATTCAGACGTTTCGCGGACTCCAGATATAGCAGGTTCTTGTGATCGGTGATGACGGTGACCGGATGGACTGCCCCCTCCAAAAAATGGCGCCACTCCTCAAAAGCTAACTTAATGGCCAAGATTTCCCTATTGCCGACATCGTAATTCCTCTCAGCGGACGACAATTTTTTAGAGAAAAAGGCGCACGGATGCCACTTACCAGGGGACGAACCTTGTGACAATACTGCTCCCACCCCTACCTCGGAAGCGTCTACCTCTACAATGAATGGCTGTGACGCATCAGGTTGAATGAGTATGGGTGCCGAGGCAAAACATTTTTTCAAGGAGGAGAATGCTTGACAAGCCTTGTCAGACCACCTAGAAAAATCCGTCCCCTTTTTAGTCATGTCTGTGAGAGGCTTAACCATGGACGAGAAATTACGAATGAACTTCCGGTAATAATTAGCAAACCCCAGGAAACGTTGTAGTGCCTTAAGATTCTCTGGCCGATCCCACTCAAGAACTGCCCGCACTTTCCCAGGGTCCATACGAAAACCGGACGCTGAAACCAGGAAGCCTAAAAACTGCAGTTCCTCTACGGCGAACACACACTTTTCCCATTTGGCATACAGTTTATTATCCCGCAAGATCTGTAACACCTGCCTAACGTGCTCCTGATGAGACACCAGATCCGGCGAGTAAATTAAGATATCATCCAGATATATGACAACAAACTGTCCCACCAGGCGGCGAAAAATGTCATTAACAAAGTGTTGAAACACCGCCGGGGCATTAGTCAGACCGAATGGCATGACAAGGTTCTCATAATGCCCCTCCGGAGTGTTAAACGCCGTCTTCCACTCATCCCCCTCCTTCATCCTAATCAGATTGTACGCCCCCCTGAGATCCAACTTAGAGAACCATTTGGCGCCCACGATCTGATTAAAGAGATCGGGAATAAGTGGGAGCGGATACGGATCTCGGACCGTAATCCGATTAAGTTCACGGAAATCCAGGCAAGGGCGTAGGCCTCCATCTTTCTTCTTAACAAAGAAGAACCCCGCAGCCACCGGTGAAGATGAAGGTCTAATATGCCCCTTAGCCAGACTTTCTGAAATATAATCCTTCATGGCCTGCCTCTCAGGACCAGAAAGGTTATACAACCTAGCTTTAGGTAACTTGGCCTCAGGGAGCAGTTTTACAGAACAGTCATACTCGCGATGAGGAGGTAGTTCCTGACACCCTTTCTCCGAGAATACATCCTCAAAGTCCGCCAGAAATGGAGGTAAGACCCAAGGAGTAACCGCACCGATGACCGTGTTCATGCAGTTTTTATTACAGAATTTACTCCATTGGCTTATCTCTCTGGTTTGCCAATTAATAACCGGGTTATGCTTAGTTAACCAAGGAAGGCCCAACACTATAGGAGTGGGAAGACCCTCCAACACGTAGCAAGACAACAGTTCTTTATGTATCGCCCCCACTTGAAGTTTTACGTCATGCACAGCTTGCAAAAAACTTCCCTGACCGAGAGGCCTGGCATCGATCGAGAATATGGGGATGGGTTTAGCCAACTCACTCAATCGCATACCTTGAACCCGGGCAAACCGAGCATCAACCAGATTAGCCCCGGCCCCACTATCCAGAAGAACAGATATCCTCTCAGTTCTCGTACCCACCACCACCTCCGCCGGTACGAGAAACTGAGACGAACCTAGGGACGAAATACCTACTCCCAGATTGCCGTCCACCACACAACCTGGGATCAACAGTTTTCCGACGACTCTTCACTCTGCAAGGGACGGGATGGACACCCCCCAATAAAATGTCCCTTTCTCCCGCAGAAGAAACACCTTCCTGTTTTATGGCGCACCACCGGTCCCCTCCCCCGAAATGATGTCCCTCCTAATTGCATAGGCTCCTCTGGACTGACCAGGGGAACCACCATATGAGGGGACCTTGTAGGAGGTGGAGTCATCACAGGGGGTAGAGTTATCCCACACCTCTCCCGAAGCCGTCTGTCAACGCGAATAGCAAGGGCCATAGCGGCTTCCAGTGACGCGGGAGAGTCATACTGTGCCAACACATCCTGTAATTTGTCGGATAAACCTTGACAAAACTGGCTCCTAAGAGCCGGGTCATTCCACTGGGTGTCCGTGGCCCACCTACGGAACTCCGAACAGAATTCCTCCGCCGGACGATCTCCCTGCTGAATCCTACGTAACTTAGACTCAGCAAGGGAGATCCGATCTGGGTCATCATATACGAGTCCCAGAGCAGCGAAAAACCTATCCACTGACTGGAGAGCCGGGGAGCCCGGGGGAAGAGAGAACGCCCAAGATTGTGGGTCCCCTTGTAGGAGCGAGATGACAATTCCCACCCTTTGTTCTTCACTCCCCAATGACCGAGGCCGCAGCCGAAAGTACAACTTGCATGCCTCCCGGAAAACAAAAAACTTGTCCCGCCCCCCAGTGAACCTGTCAGGGAGAGCTACTTTAGGTTCTGGTCCGGCTTGCTCCTGAGGATACAAAACCTTGGACCTAACGTCCGCCAGCTCCATGGACAAACTCTGCAACTGCCGAGCTAGACCGGCTACTGGATCCATGGTAGCTGGAGAAAAACTAAGTGGTCGGTGAAAATGTCACGCTGTCTCTGTATACTGGAGGTAGGGGGCCTAAGCTGACCCTAAGCTGGGGCCCTGACTAATCCCTCAACCTGGAGGTACTGTTAAAGGTACAGAGGTCCAGGCCGCCAGCGTAACCCCTACCTCCTGAGGATCCCTGCACCTAAGTAATTTAGTCCTGAGAAGGACCCCGATCACAACAAAAGGGGACAAGTAATAATATGCCCACACAGTACTTAGACGAACGAGACAGTACAAGGGAAAAACCAAAACCACCTTGCATACAAAAACTACACAACTACAACAGAGGGAACACCAACGGGAAAGGAGATAAATGATAAAGCGAGGAAGGGAAAAAACTCTCCGAATACACTTATCTCTGAAACTCCAAATACCACGATCCGCTCTGTTAGTCTGCATGAAATGCTTTCACCGACACTTCCCTAACAGACCAGCAGGCATTTGAAGGAGTCTCACTACAGCAGCATTGATTGCAGCTGGGCGAGGCTGGACCTCGTCTAGCACAGAGAGAGAGAGAATTAACTCCCTCACTGCCGAAAAACACAAAGCACCAAAAAGTCAGCTGCGAGAAGTCAGGCTGTGAAATCGTGATGATCTTCGTGGCGACACACCCGTGACAGATGCCTCCGAGTAGTGATTTACCTCTGACATCAGCCACTCTGCCTCACCGTCAAGAGGAAACAAAAACAGTGACGTCATCGGCATGAGCCACCACTCTCAAGAGTGGCTTCCGGTGCTGCCCGGTCAATCCCGATCCCAGCCAACGGTCCACACTCCACCCTCCTAAGAAGCGGGTCAACAGCAAACACGTACAGCAGCGGGCTCAAGGGACAACCCTGGCGAACACCACACCCAACCTCAAAAGAGCTGCCAATCCAACTGTTCACAAGCGGGAAACTCTCTGCCCCAGCATACAAGGTCTTAAGCCAATCAACAAACCTCCCAGGCAGGCCATACCTCAGAAGGGCAGACCAGAGGTACTCATGATTAACCCGACCGAACGCTTTTGCCTGGTCCAATGACAGCATGTACCCCTTCCAGTGGCCAGCCCTACCCTGCTCCACCGCCTCTCGGACACAGAGTACAACACTAATCGCACTGCGGCCCGGAACAGAGCAATGCTGAGCCCCCGAAAGGAGCCGGGCGCAAATTTCACCAGCCGATTAAACAGCACCTTTGCCAAAACCTTCCTGTCTGCATTGAGAAGTGCTATGGGATGTCAATTCTCAATGCAAGATGAGTCCTTACCCTTTGACAAGATGATCAGGGCAGACCTCCTCATTGACTTTGGCAGAGTGCCCGAGGAAAGACACTCATTGAATACCTCAGTCAAGAGGGGAACAAAGGCGTCCTTAAAGGTCTTATAGAATTCAGATGTTAAGCCATCTGGACCAGGAGATTTCTTTAGGGCAAGCCCTTCAATCGCCAACTTAACTTCCTCTTCCCTGAACATCTCTGTCAAAATGCCAAGAGAGGGGTCTACCCCTGGTTCGGGGACGGCTTCAGCCAGAAAAGCTGACATCTCATCCCAATCCAGATCCCTCTTCCCCAAGAGGTGCCAGTAGAAGGATCTGACGACCTCCAGGATCCCTGATCTGGATCTTTTCAGGGAACCCGCAGTGTCAACCAGTCCGGTAACAACTTTACTATTCACTGACATCTTGCAGTTTCCGTATGGGTTGGGCGAGCAGTACTTCCCGTAATCCCCCTCAAAAACCAAATATGCAGGTCTATCATACTGACACCTCATTAGCAAAGATTTCACTCTGGAGATCTCCTCGCAGCTACCTCCAGTTGAGACAAGATGCTCGAGTTTCCTCCTCAGGCCCTGATACAGGCGATACCTGTCCAGGCTCCTGAGGCTCGAGAGCTGGTGGAGGAATCTTGCCACCCTTTTCTTGAACATCTCCCACCACTCTGACTTACTACTACAAAGATCCCGTAAGGGTACCTGGCTCTGAAGAAAATCCTCAAAGGACTGTCTTATCTCTGCTTCTTCCTAGAGAGACAAATTGAGCCTTCAAAAGCCTCTTCCCATCCGGGGGGTCTCTGTAACATTCAGAGAAAACAAAATCAAACAGTGATCGGAGAACTCCACCTCGACAACAGATACTGCTGAAGAGATGGCTTCCTCCTTTAAATAAAACCTGTCTATCCTGGACTTACAGTTACCTCTATGATATGTGAACCCCTTGTGGCCTGGGGTGTGCCGGATGTGAACATCGACCAGGCGAGCCTCACTAGCTATACTATTAAGGGCGACGCTATCATAAGTCAGCTTGTCTCTGGAACCTCCTCTATCCCGGGGCCTCGTGACAGTGTTGAAGTCCCCTCCAAAAACGACCTGCCGACTCGTAAAAAAGGTAGGGCTTGATCCTCATAAAGAGACACTTCCAGTCCCACTTAGATTGGGGACCATAGATGTTAATGAGCCGAAGCTCCTGTCCCTTCATGAGGACATCTTCCCATTTCTCAGCATTCTACTGGTGTGGTAAAAAGGACCGCCACTCCACTATACGGTTCGGCCGCAAGAGACTAATGGGAGGGCCCGAGTCTCCACCCCCTCTTTGCTTTAAACACCTCTGCCATGTTTGGCAGCCTGGTCTCTTGCAAAAAGAAAATGTCAGCTTCAACCTGGCTGAGAAAATCAAAGGCCACAAATCTAGCCATATTTCACTTAATGCTGGAGACATTAATGGACACCAGTGTCAACGGAGTGGGTACCGCCATCATTGGTGATCGAGTTGGGTGGCTTTTTTCTTCCCACTCCCCTTATCCTCTGGCTCAGACGAGGAATCCTTCCCCCTCTTTAATGACACAGAGGTGTCCATTCCCACATTTTTCCTTCTTTTTTCGTCCTCGTCTCCGGACTCTGGGCCAGTCCCCCCCCCCCCAAGGACCTTGAATCCCCAGGAGAAGGAGACTCGGCACCCCATGTAAGCTCCGCCGAAGCCAGAACCTCACCCTCAGCCTCCTCTTCAGAGGAAGAGATGTTATCAAGGGCTTGGAACCGGTTAGAAAGACCAACTATAGGGCAGTCAGTTTTACCTTCCTTAGGTACCTTGGTCAGAGCGGGAGAAGATGTTTTATCTCCCTTCTTTCTCTTCTTTTTGGTGCCAAGCTTACGTTTGTCCTCTAGCCACCGCTTATTATCCTCATCCATGCTTTCATAATTGGAGGATTCTGAGGCAGAGGCGGTTTCCTCCCTGTGGATCCTCCTGACCTCCTCATCTAACTCATCATTCCTCGGGGCCTCAGCAGCAACACTGGCATCCAGGAAAGGGGCCGCTCCAGTAGCCCGGGGCTCGCCCCGCTCCCTCTCCTGTCTGTGCTTGTCTTGACGCCTCAGCTGGGCAGGCGTCTTTTTATTGCTTTTCTTCCCTGGCCCCTCAGCTCCCCCACCCCTGCTAGTCCTCTCCCCAGCAGAATCGGCCTCACATCTTTCTCCCACCGGGGTCTTGACTGCATTAGTGAATGAGCGAGGACAACGGCTGAATAGGTGACCTAACTCACCACACAGGTGGCACCTAATCTCCACACAAGAGGCAGCAAGATGGCCGACACCCCGAGACAATGTACATTTCTGCACAGTGCAGTTTGCACGGAAGTGTGTGGGGTCGCCGCACCTGTGACAGAGCTTCGGTTGCCCCTGGTAGAAGACCAGGATACGATCCCTTCCCAGGAAGGCAGACAATGGAATGTGGGCAACCGTACCACCTGAACGCTAAGTTTTACCATAAACATCCAGGCCCCTGACCAGATACCAAACTCCTCACGGTTTTTCTTTGGCATCTCCACCACCTCTCCATACCGACCAAGCCACGTCATGATGTCATAACAAGAAAGCGACTCGTTATGAGTCATCAAGGTCACTTTCTTGATTTGGTTTTGGCTAGACACTGCCTGAATGGCAAAGTCTCGCCAGCCGGGCTCATTTTTTGCCAACTCATAATCCGTCCAGAAGAGCTCAAGCCCCTCCGGCCGAACAAAGCTGACATCAAACTCAGGCGTGGAATACGGATGTATCAAGGTGTAGATGTCAATCGGCTTGAAGCCCATCCTCAGCAGGAGCTCCACAACTTTAGATCTTGGAGGACATGCATCACTGCCCTTTCACCGAAGACGGACCACATTCCTACGCACGCTGCCTGGCCCGGCTGTTGGGAGGGACCACTTTTTGCTCTCGGAAGGACTCGCCTCTCTATCCAGAAGGATAGATCGACCTCTCGACCCTCTACCATTAGTGATCTCTCCCCCTTCTTTAGAGCCTCCAGAAGGCGCCGTTGCAACATGCCATCCCCAAAGCCCGGAGACGAGGAGGAGGATGCCCTATTTGCCCTGAAGGTGACACTGGCATAACTCTGGACAGGCGTTGCCACATTGGGGGGTAACTGGACCAGTGACTACATCAGCCCTAACAGCATCATCACCATTACCCATCTCCATCTCACCCTCCACCAAACCAGCAACCACACCACTAGACATGAATTGGCCTCATTCACACCCACCACCACATTCATTCCTGCTGGACCAGTAACAATGGTGGATGACATTTTGACCTCAGCATCATCAGGCACAAGGGGCTCAGTAACCTTCATAGATCTGGAGGCGACCTCACCCCTGGTATTATGTGTGCCCTCCACATCATCAGTCGGTAATTTCCGCTGTTTTGCATTTGCAGCGATATGCCGCTGATCTTTAGCTGTTGTGAGGCGCCGCTGATCTTTAGCATCAGGATCTTCCTGACCAGCGGCGCCAACACAAAATAACACTTTGGTGGGAGCCCCCTCACACTGCCGCCGCTCCTCAACTAAGTGATCAGCGGCAACAGCATTCAGAGGCGCCGAGGCTACCGGAGCTGCCCCCAACACTGGGCTGCTCCCCCCTCCCACTGAGGAGCGCACCACTGCATCGTGGCCTGACCGAACGCCCGCCGCCGTGCCGCCCTCACTGACCAGCCTCTCTGCTGATGCACATTCTGCTGCGTCCCCGCTACTACAAGTGCTACTCTGCGCCTCACTACCACGCTCTGTAATCTCCCCGCGCCTTTGCACCGGTGTAACAGGCCAGATTAACCCCGTGCCCAAAATATACCCAGGGTTAAAGTGGCCTAGGCCAGATTATACCTCGGGTATAATCTGGCCTAGGCCAAACTATACCCCGGGGTATAAATTGGCCTAGGCCAGATTATACCCCTCTGGGCCAGAAAATTTTTCCCCGGGTATATTATGGCCTAGGTCAAACTATACCCCGGGGTATAAATTGGCCTAGGCCAGATTATACCCCTTCCAGTCAGAATATACCCCAGCTGTTGTAGATCAGATTTTTCAGGCTTTTGAGAAACATTGAGTGATATACTCAATAACGGGGCCCCAGGCAGTGCACGGGGCCCCAGGCAGGACACGGGGGGGGGGGGCAGAGACAGCGCAAGGGGCCCCAGACAGCGCACAAGGGGGGGAGAGACAGCGAGCAATCCTGTGCTCAATCCTGTGCGATGTCTGGGCCCCCTGTGCGATGCCTGGGGCCCCTGTGCGATGTGTGATGTCTGGGGCCCCTGTGCGATGTCTAGGGCCCCGTTCTTGAGTATATCGCTCAATCCTGTGCAATGTCTGGGGCCCCTGTCCGATGTGTGATGTCTGGGGCCCCTGTGCGATGTCTGGGGACTCCTTCTTGAGTATATTAAAGATTAAAGTATATTAAAGTATATTAAAGATCAGATTTTTCACGTTTATGAGCACCATTGAGTGATATACTCAAGAATTACATAATTTTTCAACATTTTATTGTTTCAAACTCTAAACACACAGACTTTTTTTTACTTCAACCAGAAAACCTTGACGGTTCATAAAAAACTTGACTGTTCAGGATATAATAAAAGTTTATTCTGAAACTTCAACTTATAAAGGTACCTTTACATGGGGTGATTATTGGTTCCAGAGAAGCTTTCGGCTGATGATCGTACACATGGCTGGTGACAGGACACTACAATATAAACCTTCAAAAGGTAAACACTGATAACAACATTAAAATGATCATGCTTGTTTTCAAGATAAAGTGCATGTTCTGTTGTTGACTGCAGATTGAAGCTTGCGGGATAGGTCAACCAATCCATGGTGTCACCGACTTTTGTGTGGATGACGATGTCACAACTCAACAGATTTGCTGTAGCCATGATTTCTGCATCAGTTGCCCAGACTCCATCACGAGAGATGCCAGAGGTGTTCAAATATTCATTCACATCTTGATTAAAGTAGCCCTGTAGTTTTTTGGACAAGTCAGTTTTCATGTGGTGGATGACTTTAGCTCTGAGAAGGGAGTAGTTGTCCTCTGTTCCTGTCAGGATATAGCTGATGGCCCGAAAGTAGCAGTTCCCATCACCTATGGTTTTATATGTACGCCGTGGTTGTCCAAAATCTCTTGTGCATCCAAGTACACAACCCAACTAAACGTAAGGTCAAGAGTGGTGGTAAGATACTTCCTTCCTGAACTTGGTAGTGGGTTGAAAGTCTTGCTTTGCTTGTGTTTCTGTGTGGCAGAGTCACTGGGACAGTCATCAGGGGACTGGGGTGGTAGAGAAGTCTCTTCATCCTGGTAAATCTTAAGGTTGCTGGCATGGTAGGTGTTGCTTAGTATCTTGCCAGTCTTATTGTTCTTAAGTTTTACTCGTCCCTTGGTTAAGGATTCCACAACTAAGTAGGGTCCAACCCAGCGTGGTTCCATCTTTGAACCCATGCGATGAATACGACATTGATTCTTGATATAAACAATGGTACCAGCAGTGATTTCTTTGTTGCTGCTGTGTCGGCGATCAAAGGCACACTTTTGGTATTCCTGAGCAGAATGGATGTTAGTACTTACAATTGAGTGGATCCTGTTATGAATGGTTGTGAGTGTATTTAGCACATCAGGGTTGGCATCATCTGAAAGAGACATGACATCCACAGTGTCATTTGCTGATGGATTGAGGTCAATCGGAAGCTTAGCCTTTCGTCCACACATGACCTCAAATGGAGTGCACTTGGTTGAGGCATGCACAGATGTGTGATAGGCAAGCAAAACACCAGGGATGAACTGGTCCCAGTTGGTTCCTTGGTCATTGACAAGCTTGCTAAGTGATTCTTTGAGTGTTCGATTGTCACGTTCCCGCTGGCGATTTGTTTGTGGGTGGTAGGCAGATGAAATGCGGCGATCTGTTTGAAAATGATCCATCAGGTTGTCGATGATCGAGTTCACAAACTCTCTTCCCTGGTCGCTAATCAAAGTGTCCATACAGCCTAAGCGGCAAATAACGGTGTACAAAAATTTTGCTACTGACATGGCACTCTTTTCTGGAATAGCTGTTGCTTCTGTCCACTTGGAGAAATGATCAGTGACAGCAACTATATATTTGTTGCCGTTTGATGTTTCCTGAAGAGGACCGATCATATCAATCCCAACTAAGCTCCATACTTTTCCAGGCACTGGTATACTGTTGAGTGGTGGAGCTTCTTTGCTGATTTTGGGACTTGTGACAAAACATTTTTGACAGGCTTTGACGTGTTGGTGAACACAGTTCTTCATTCCCTTCCAGTAATAACGGTCAGAAATGTTGGCAAATGTTTTATCTCTGCCAAAATGGCTACCAGAAGTTGGGTTGTCGTGACAGGCCTTCAGGATATTTGGCAGTTGGCTTTTAGTGAGAACCTCCTTTTTTCCATAGTAAATAATCCCTTTCTCTGCTCGATATGGCTTAGATGTTTGTCTAAACTGGGACTTGGCATTTGAACGTTTCTCTGGAGGTAGATCGTAGATCCACTGGGGGGTACTTTTGTTCTGTTGCAGTGTAGAATCTCAAAAGCTGATCATACAGTTGGTCTTCCATTGTTGCCAAAATTGGAAAACTTATTTTTTTGTTGGAGGTGTTCCAAGTTCACTTTATATAGCTTATCAGGATAGAATAAGAACTCACACTGAAGAACTTAAAGTGCATATTATAGAGAGCAGGGAGAAACATATGACGCGCCCCCTGGGCCAGTGTTGTTTGGGGGATACCCGGAGCCGGATCAGATGGGGGTTGTAGTCTCCGAGTGGCGGTGACCCGGTCCGTGCCCAGGGTGTCAAGCTCAGTGTGTGGCAGTCCTACAGATGTTACTGGATGTTCTTTAGTGTCGACTACGCCACCCGTTGATTTGCGGTCACTACGGCCGCCGCTGCAGCAGGGTCCGCTGAGGCTGGTGGTGTGTGTGCAGCTCAGGTAGTATAACCCCCAACGGGAGGGGTATAGCCTCAGGGGGTCAGTTGTAGAGGGTGGTGGTTGTGGTGGTGCAGTGAGGATGGTAATCAGACTCAGAGTCGGGCTGTGCAGTTCAGGGTCTTTACTTACTGCTGCTGTTCTGGTCACTCTGGCCTTGAGTGACCACCCGAGCCGTGCTGCGTCCACCAGGTCCTGGACTCGGCCAACCCCCAGGTGATTCTGGAGCGTGTTCCTGAGCTCCCTTTCTGACTTGTCCTTCTCTCTGGCCTTCCCCACCAGGGATCCACCTAAGTCCGGCTCCCTCGGGCCTCTTGTTGGTAAAACCCTTCTCTGGGTTCCCTGACCCTATTCTTGGTTTGCCTTCCGGGTGGATTTAGTGGGTGGTCGTGGCAGATCCTGCCCACGACCTCCAGTCTCTGGCTAAGGATTAGTGCCCTCCACCAGTTTGGGATCCGGTACCCTTGTGCCAACTCTTCACCCTCTGGTCTAATTTTGGGTTCTTGGAGTTCCCTCTTCTCCCCCTCTGGGTCCTTCTTCTCTCCTCTCTCTCACTCTCTTGGCCTTGGAGCTGGCTGAGCTGCTCTGCTTGTCTGACCAAACCTCTACAAAAGACTGACAGACTGACCCTGATCTAAGATGGTGCCCACCTTATATACTCCCTCTATGTGTGAGCTCAGGTGACCAGCACCCAGTGAGCTCCTAGCATTACCCAGACTGCTCCCCCTATCTGCCCCTACACTACTGGGATGTTCCACCCCCCTCCCACTCTAGCCAGGGACAGACGCTGTCGTACCTGCACATTTCTCTAGTGGGAGTACCATTGGTCTGTCCCCCGGAAATGGGATGTATGTAGTGCATGCAGCCTACTGAGCTCAGTTCCACACTCCATCCTTACCCGGGAGTGGAATACCACACCTCTGGCTTGAGGTGTAATACCCCTGTAGCAGCCGAATCCTCAGGGTGCTACATTCCCCCCTGGTAAATCACAGCACGTCCTCGGGCTGTAAGATATAAACATCCAAAACATACAATTTTTTTTTTTTTAAAACATAAACATATAAAACAATATATATATATCAGCATAAACTTTTCATAAATAACATTCTTGTTCCTCCGGCCACGGTGCAACTTGTGACCGGGTAAAGTGCGACAGTCTCTTCAAGAAAAACAACAGTTTCCTATAAAACCGGTAGGGGGCGCCTTAGAAAGCGCAACTATATACAGGGGAAGGTATGGCCGCTCTCAGTCCTCGGCCAGTGGGATTAGGGATGGCTGTTCACAGTCCTCAGCCTGTGGGGAGATGGGACACACTGGAACAGTTCACACTTGTCCCAACGGGGACATATTTAAAGCAGCAACAGTTCACTGTACCCCGATGGGTAACTATTTACAGTCTCTTTACCGTACTTTAACGACGGCGTCCTCCTGCTCCTTCTTTATCTTCAGACCCGTCCGGGCCCTCTTGCTCCTCCTCACACCGCAGCTCCTCCTCCGTCAGGCGATGTACATGGAGGGCGTAGGGTCCTTTGGCACACTTGTGCCGGGTGAACGTGACCTCGTCCCCTACGTACAGGTCACGACCTCTGTGTCCCTCCGGCAGATGGCTTTCTACGTCTCTGCGGGTGACAAAGACGTCGCCGGGGGTATGATGGTCTCTTATGAAGCCCCACCCATGCTGCAGGTTGAATTTAATCACAGTCCCGGTGGTACGGGGACCATGAGCTGCACGGGGGTTCCTCCTGGTCCGGCTCTTCTGCCCTGCGCTCTGTTCTTGCAGCCGCTGCTCTCGGATCCGCCTCTCTTTCCGCTCTTGCTCGAAGGCTGCCAACTGCTGCCGGCAGCACTCCACTCGCTCTGCTGCAGCTGCCCGCGTTTCTTGAGTGAACCCCATGAGATCTCCTCCGGTGGGGTCCCACTCGAATTGTGCTTCTTCTAGCGGGAGCGGGGTTCTCCTGACGGGCTTCGGAACCGGAATCAGAGGCTCATCTAGGGGTCTTTCTTTCCGGAGTCGGGGATGGTGAAACTCCGGTGGCCACACAAAGGGCTGCCCATCCGGGCACGTGTGCTGGGCAAATAGATCTTCGCCCAGGTGCGGCACTCGAGATGTTGAGGGCGCGCTGATGGTAGCGGCGCCCGGGTTGACCAGGCCTTGCGTCCAGGCTTGGGGCACGCTAAAGGAAAAGGGCACCGTAAGAACGGCGGCGCCCGTGGTTACTCGGCCCTGCGACCAGGCTGGTGGCTCCGCGGAGGTAGGGGGCGCTGTTGGAATGGCGGCGCCCGGGTGTACTAGGCCTTGCGACCAGGCCGATGGTATTTCCTGCTTTGCCGCGCTCAGGGTCGAAGCGCGTGACGTCACAGGGGTCGCGGCCGCGGTTTCCGGTTGAGGCCTAGTCTGCGGCGGTGACGATGCAGCGACGGGCACGGCAGGGGGAATTTCGGGCTCTGCGACGGGGAGCTGGGGCAGGCACGCGGTTTCCCGGCTCGGGGTAGAGACGTCCCCTTTACCTGCCTCCATTCGTTCAGCTCCCTTCTCGGCGCCGTCTCCGGCCTTGAGTCCTCCTGCACCATCCTCAGAGGCGGTCCGTCTCCTCGTCTCGGGTGGCGTGCTCCGCTGACGGGTTTCGGTCCGCTGGGCCATCTCTCGGCTCCACTCCGCCAACGTCTCTCGCTGCACCCGGGCCATCCTCCGTGCGAGGCCCTCCAGCGCAGTCTGTGCACACTCCCGGTCTCGGGGGAGCTGTGCCAGGACCTCCACTAAGCCTAGTGGGGTTGTTGCTTGCAGCAGGCTCCTGACCACTGGGTCGGTGCTGCCTGACTCTCCCTCCATCTCCGGGTAGGCTTTCTCTGGACTCCTCTCCAGACCTCTTGTCTCCGGGTGCGCTCTCTCCAGACTCCTCCAGGCGACACCCATCTTCGTTCTCTTGTTCTGTCTCCGCCCACATTGAAGTGGTCCCGGGGCAACTTTGTGATTGTCAGTTCCAGGGGCAGTTCTCTCACGCTGATGGACACTTCCAGCATCACAGTCTCTGTTGGTGGGCGCGGTTTCCGCTTTTGGCGCCATTCTTCGACCTGGCCCACGATGGGAGGTGACCTCTTGCCACCCTCTGGCACGCCCATAATGGCGTCCGCTCTTCCAAGGCGGGAAATCTTTGGAAATGGCGGGAAAAAGCTGCAAATGGCGGACAACCGGCGGGAAACGACCTGTGATGGGGTCCGTTGGCGGGGACCCTCCGGAACCGGCAGGAGACTTCTTTTTGAGGTAACGGTGAACTTTTCTTCAGGCACGCAGTACCCGGTTGTTGCGGGCACGTTATCCTGCCGACTACGCCAAAGTTGACGCGCCCCCTGAGCCAGTGTTGTTTGGGGGATACCCGGAGCCGGATCAGATGGGGGTTGTAGTCTCCGAGTGGCGGTGACCCGGTCCGTGCCCAGGGTGTCAAGCTCAGTGTGTGGCAGTCCTACAGATGTTACTGGATGTTCTTTAGTGTCGACTACGCCACCCGTTGATTTGCGGTCACTACGGCCGCCGCTGCAGCAGGGTCCGCTGAGGCTGGTGGTGTGTGTGCAGCTCAGGTAGTATAACCCCCAACGGGAGGGGTATAGCCTCAGGGGGTCAGTTGTAGAGGGTGGTGGTTGTGGTGGTGCAGTGAGGATGGTAATCAGACTCAGAGTCGGGCTGTGCAGTTCAGGGTCTTTACTTACTGCTGCTGTTCTGGTCACTCTGGCCTTGAGTGACCACCCGAGCCGTGCTGCGTCCACCAGGTCCTGGACTCGGCCAACCCCCAGGTGATTCTGGAGCGTGTTCCTGAGCTCCCTTTCTGACTTGTCCTTCTCTCTGGCCTTCCCCACCAGGGATCCACCTAAGTCCGGCTCCCTCGGGCCTCTTGTTGGTAAAACCCTTGTCTCTGGGTTCCCTGACCCTATTCTTGGTTTGCCTTCCGGGTGGATTTAGTGGGTGGTCGTGGCAGATCCTGCCCACGACCTCCGGTCTCTGGCTAAAGATTAGTGCCCTCCACCAGTTTGGGATCCGGTACCCTTATGCCAACTCTTCACCCTCTGGTCTAATTTTGGGTTCTTGGAGTTCCCTCTTCTCCCCCTCTGGGTCCTTCTTCTCTCCTCTCTCTCACTCTCTTGGCCTTGGAGCTGGCTGAGCTGCTCTGCTTGTCTGACCAAACCTCTACAAAAGACTGACAGACTGACCCTGATCTAAGATGGTGCCCACCTTATATACTCCCTCTATGTGTGAGCTCAGGTGACCAGCACCCAATGAGCTCCTAGCATTACCCAGACTGCTCCCCCTATCTGCCCCTACACTACTGGGATGTTCCACCCCCCTCCCACTCCAGCCAGGGACAGACGCTGTCGTACCTGCACATTTCTCTAGTGGGAGTACCATTGGTCTGTCCCCCGGAAATGGGATGTATGTAGTGCATGCAGCCTACTGAGCTCAGTTCCACACTCCATCCTTACCCGGGAGTGGAATACCACACCTCTGGCTTGAGGTGTAATACCCCTGTAGCAGCCGAATCCTCAGGGTGCTACACATACATAACAAGTTACAACGCATAACATTAACTATGCACTAATGGAACTGCACCATCTCCTGTCAGTTCAATGTAATGCCTCCAACACATGCTGTAAGTCTACTCCACCCGTTCCCATGCACTAGATTTGCTGCCGATTTTCCACAGTGAAAAAATCAGCAGCCAATCTGCATCAAAATCGGCATCCCAATGATGATTTGTGCAGAATCACAGCAGATTTCTCCATGTCACATGGAAGAGGGAAATCTGCTGCAGACCGCATCAAAATCTGACAAAAGCCGCATGAAATGGTATATGGTTTGTGTATGTGCATCTATATATACTGTAGAACTACAGCAGCAAAAACACACTAATATTCTGCCCTAGAGGAGTATAGACCATGGGTATATTATAGCCTAGGCCAAACCATAACCCGGGGTATAAATTGGCGTAGGCCAGATTATACTCCTACAGGCCAGAATATACCCCTGCTGCTGTAGATCAGATTTTTCACGCTTATGAGAACCATTGAGTGATATACTCAAGAACGGGGCCCCAGACGTCGCACAGGGACCCCAGACATCACACAGGGGCCCCAGACGTCGCACAGGGACCCCAGACATCGCACAGGATTGAGTGATATACTCAAGAACGGGGCCCCAGACATCGCACAGGGGGTCCTAGACAGCACACAGGGGGGCAAAGACAGCGCACAGGGGGGGCAGAGAAAGCTCACAGGGGCCCTTCGTGCTGTCTCTTCCCCTTACGCGCTGTCTTTTCCCCCCCTTGTGCGCTGTCTCTGCCCCCCTGTGCGCTGCCTGGGGCCCCTGTGCACTGCCTGGGGCCCCTGTGTGCTGCCTGGGGCCCCTGTGCACGAACTGGGGCCCCGTTATTAAGTATATCACTCAATGATTCTCAAAAGCGTGAAAAATCTGATCTACAGCAGCTGGGGTATATTTTGACCTATAGGGGTATAATCTGGCCTAGGCCAATTTATACCCCGGGGTATAGTTTGGCCTAGGCCATAATATACCCGGGGTATATTGACTCGCCCCCTGGGCCGCGGGGCACCCGGAACCGGGCTTTTCGTAGGATGCTGGGGGTTGTAGTCTCCGTGTGGCGGTGACCCGGTCCCGTGGCTCAGGGTGGTCAGGCCAATGGCGGTATTTTGTGGGGTTTTTGTGGTTTAATGTCCGACTACGCCACCCGTGGAATGCGGTCAGTGCAGACCGCCGCTGCAAGGCAGACCGCTGGGGCAGATGGTGTATGCAGCTTAGGTAGTGTGACTCCCCACGGGAAGAGTACAGCCCCAGGGCAGTGTCGTGGATGGTGGGGGTGATAGTGCAGATAGTCCCAATACCAACAGTGCCGGAGGAGCAAGAAGTCACAGACAATGTGTTGCAATCCAAAGACTTTTACTCACAGTTTGTATTCTCCAGGCTACTCTCGCAAAGCAGTCACCACCCAAGCCGTGCTGCGTCCACCAGGCAGGGGACTCGGTCAACTCCCAGGTCTTTCTGGAGTATGTCTCAAAGCTCCTTTCTGTCCTTCCTCCGGCTCGTGCCCCACCAGTGACCAAGCTTATGTCCAGCTCCCGCAGGCCTTCTCTTGGGAGGGCTACGTGCCCACGTCCCTGACCCTATATGGTATGCCTTCCTAGCAAGGTGTAGTGAGGGGTCGCACCAAGGGCTGGTCACGACCTCCGGTCCTTGGCTGAAGATGATTTGCTTCCACCAATTTGTGATCCGGTACCCTGATCTGCCAACCTGTCACCCGCAGTCTCCTGGGTCCTTAGGGTTCTCTCTTCCTTGCTTCCTTCTCGTTCCTGAGCCTTTCTGTTTCACTTGTTACTTCTGTTCTGGTCTTGTTCCCTTTTCTTTTCCACTGTTCCTTCTCCTCTCTCTCTCTCTCTGGCCCCGGCCTCTTCTCAGGCCCGTGTGGCACCCCAGGGGTCTGGTTTCCACAGTAACAGCAATGTTATGTCTGAGAGCAGGTGGGAGGTCTCTTGGTCAGGAATCCTATGCATGCCACACCTCCTGCCCAGTCCTGGGAGGGGAAGAACTTCCCCTATATAAACCTGGGGCTGAGGCAGGGTTAGGGAGTTCAGAGGGAGAGTTCAGCCAGGAGGGCTGACAGGGAGCTGTGGCTCCGGCTGGGCCCAGCTCCTGGGCCATGCCAGAAGTAGAGAAGAGAAGCAGCATAGGAAGAAACAACAGGAGCTCTGTGGGAGCAGTGTTACAAAGAGTCAGGGGCTGGCAGCTGCAGAGCTCGCCCTGACTGAGAAGATTTCTTACCGGACCCGGAGTCCGAGGCTGTGGGGACTAACTCCTACCCAGCAGCAGAATCCGTCAGGCAGGGGATTTCAGGTCCTCTGGCCAAGAAACCCGAAGGCACGGTCACACGCATGGGACCAGCACCGCCGTCGTGGAGCGGAAGCTACTAGAAGGCCCCGAGTCACCGGCCATACGGGTGAGCACCACACGGTACACTCAGGGACGTGGGCTACTTATACTCGCTTCTAGCAAGGTAGCCAGAAGAGTACAGTCAGTTTGGGAGGCCTACAACTCCACCTGGCCAGGGGAGATCCCATCTGCTCAAGGACTGACCAGGCCCCAACCGCTAGCCAGTACTCCGGGAGGGTCTATCTTTGTCACCAGTAAAGACCCTGAACTACACCGCATCGTCTCTGAGTGGTTCCTGCTACCCCCATCATCCACGTCGGCTGCCATGAGGCCATACCCCTCCCGTTGGGGGTTATACCATCCACGCTGCACCATCCTTCCACCGGCCTCAGCGGTCTGCCCTGCAGCAGCAGCTCCTTAGCTGTACTCAACGGGTGGCGTAGTCGTCCAACATCTACCGCTGATACAGCGCCACTTAGTCTGACTCCCTGGGCACGGACCGGGTCACCGCCACGAGACTACAACCCTCAACAGATTCGGCTCCGGGTAAGCTCCCGCGTGCGCAACGCAGCGCGACACAGGCCCAGGGGCGCGTCAACTTTTGGCGTAGTCGGCAGGATTTCGTGCCCGCAACCACTGGGTACTGCGTGCCTGAAAAAGACTGTTCAAACTTACCAGTGGTGAAGATTCCCGCCATCCGGCGCCATCTTCAGCCTTCTTCCCGCCATCGGTGAAGATTCCCGCCGTCCGGCGCCATTTTCAGCCTTCTTCCCGCCTTCCGTGGAGTTTTCCCGCCGTTGGACGCCATCTTGAAGACGCCGCGCGGGAAGAAGAGGGGCGTGGACTCCGAAAGCGCGCGAGAACTGAAGCCCCGCCTCACGTCCGGACGTTGCGTAAGGTCCTGGAAGGAGCCCAGCAGACGCCGACGTCACAGGAGCGCGACGGAAGGTCCTCAACCCTGACGATCCACTGCGGAGCCGCGGCCTACGGAAGAGGATCATCGCAAGGTAGGCCACGGTCCACTAGGGGGGAGAAGGATGTCGGATACGGAGGAGAGCTTCACCGCTTCAACCCCCGCCAGCGCCACCGCTGTTGCGGTCATGCCTTTCACCATGCCCTATATCCCGGGGGCAGCCTGGCTACCCCAGTACTCAGGGGAGTCACATACCCTGTATGACTTTAGAGAAAAGCTGGATAGCCTCTTCCAGGTGTACCCCCTCACAGAGGAGCAAAAAGTGAGCATCCTGGTGGCCCAATTAACCGGGGCAGCCCAAAGGGAGGTAAAGTCCTGGCCACCTGGGAGGAGGACTGTCGCAGAGATACTAACCCAGCTAACCGAGGAGGAGCTGCAGTACTACCAATACGAGGAAAGCCAAGAGGACCCGGACGGGTCTGAGGACTACCCTCAGGAGGGAGCACAAAGAGGACATAGCTACTGAAGGGAAGTAGCGTGAATAAAGAGCTGTAAATAGTTACCCGTAAGGGTACAAGGACTGCTGCTAATTAAAATATGGTCCCCGTTGGGATTAGTGAATTGTTCCCCATGTGCCCCTATCTTAAACCAGGCTGAGGACTGTGAGCAGCCATTCCTTATCCCCACTGGCCGAGGACTGAGAGCGGCCATATCCTGTAAATAATTATGTGTTTCTAGTAATTTATGGGAGTCTTTGGTGGATTTACCGGGAATCCTTTGTACATGGTTGGAGCGTAACCCAGGAATGGACTAAAGACTGTTAAGGACTCGGGGCAGGACAGACCCCTACCTGGTTACGTCTCCCTGTTTTGGTGAAATGGACACCTTGCTTTTCTTCAAAGACTGCACCCGGTTGCGGACACGCCGTAACCATCTTTATGTGTTTTTCTTATTGTATTATTATTGTTTATACCTTGTTATGTTTTTCTAAAAATATGTTTAGTCCCGGAGTACTAAATTTCACTAGGGGGGAATGTGGCACCCCAGGGGTCTGGTTTCCACAGTAACAGCAATGTTATGTCTGAGAGCAGGTGGGAGGTCTCTTGGTCAGGAATCCTATGCATGCCACACCTCCTGCCCAGTCCTGGGAGGGGAAGAACTTCCCCTATATAAACCTGGGGCTGAGGCAGGGTTAGGGAGTTCAGAGGGAGAGTTCAGCCAGGAGGGCTGACAGGGAGCTGTGGCTCCGGCTGGGCCCAGCTCCTGGGCCATGCCAGAAGTAGAGAAGAGAAGCAGCATAGGAAGAAACAACAGGAGCTCTGTGGGAGCAGTGTTACAAAGAGTCAGGGGCTGGCAGCTGCAGAGCTCGCCCTGACTGAGAAGATTTCTTACCGGACCCGGAGTCCGAGGCTGTGGGGACTAACTCCTACCCAGCAGCAGAATCCGTCAGGCAGGGGATTTCAGGTCCTCTGGCCAAGAAACCCGAAGGGACGGTCACACGCATGGGACCAGCACCGCCGTCGTGGAGCGGAAGCTACTAGAAGGCCCCGAGTCACCGGCCATACGGGTGAGCACCACACGGTACACTCAGGGACGTGGGCTACTTATACTCGCTTCTAGCAAGGTAGCCAGAAGAGTACAGTCAGTTTGGGAGGCCTACAACTCCGCCTGGCCAGGGGAGATCCCATCTGCTCAAGGACTGACCAGGCCCCAACCGCTAGCCAGTACTCCGGGAGGGTCTATCTTTGTCACCAGTAAAGACCCTGAACTACACCGCATCGTCTCTGAGTGGTTCCTGCTACCCCCATCATCCACGTCGGCTGCCATGAGGCCATACCCCTCCCGTTGGGGGTTATACCATCCACGCTGCACCATCCTTCCACCGGCCTCAGCGGTCTGCCCTGCAGCAGCAGCTCCTTAGCTGTACTCAACGGGTGGCGTAGTCGTCCAACATCTACCGCTGATACAGCGCCACTTAGTCTGACTCCCTGGGCACGGACCGGGTCACCGCCACGAGACTACAACCCTCAACAGATCCGGCTCCGGGTAAGCTCCCGCGTGCGCAACGCAGCGCGACACAGGCCCAGGGGCGCGTCACCCGCCTTTGAGCAGAGCTCCTACAGAGCCTCTGCTCCCTGTCTTCTCCACTTCTCCTCACAGACTGAACGAATGGAACTCCCCTGAACTGAACTCTGTTCTAAGATGGTGCCCACCTTTTAAACCTCCCTCTGACCATGAGCCCAGGTGACTAGCAACCAATGGGCTCCTACCTATGCTCAGGAACCAACCCCTATCTGCCCCTACAGCACTGGGTATTCCACCCCCCTCCCCACTCCAGCCAGGGACATAGTCGGTCGTGCCTGCACTTCTTTCTAGTGGGAGCACCGTTGAGCTGTCCCTCGGAAATGGGGTGTGTGTGCTGTATGCAGCCTACTGAGCCTTGATCCATACTCCATCCTTACCCGGGAGTGGGATATCACACCTCTGGTTGAGGTGCAATACCTCTGTAGCGACCAAGTCCTCGGGGCGCTACAATATTCTGGCCCAGAGGGGTATAATCTGGCCTAGGCCAATTTATACCCCGGGGTATAGTTTGGCCTAGGCCAGAACATACCCGGGGTATAATCTGGCCCAGGCCACTTTAACACCGGGTATATTTTGGGCGGGGGGGGGCGGGTAATCTGACCTGTTACACCGGATCCACAGCAGAACCCAGGCTGGGCTGGGCAACAGGGCTTATACAGCGAGCTGAGCCTGCCGCCGACTCAGGGGGTACAGGGAGGAGGGCATATATGTATCTTACCGCTTCCTGCAGCTTTGGCTTGGTCTCTCTTAGCCTTTTTGTGGCCCCCAGGTGCCTCTTCTGGTAGATCGTCACCAAGATGGAAGTTTTGGAGGCACACTGGGGACTCCAGGAGCTTTATTTCTGCCATTAGCGCCCCTTCCTGGCCGCTGCTGTCACTGTCCTCTCCAGAGGCGGCAGAACTGTGACCGGATGTCATTGTCGCCTGTCCTGCAGGGAGCTCGCTGCACGTGGCCTGCGGGTGACTTTGCAGGCTGCCAGATGGGGCTTTTTGCTGGTCATCATCACTCTCATCATCCACCTGGCTCTCAGGCTGCAGCCCCATCTGCCTTTGCTCTCTGTTATCAGCCATTTCTCTGAATCGATCTTCATTAATTAGTTTTTCCTTGAATGGACCACTCTGCTCTCTGATGACAGCTTTCCTAAATTCAAGCTCATTAAGTTGTTAGCCTCTTTACCTCCGCCTGGAGTTTAGTCTTCCTCAGTTTGGAGGCACCTGCAGCTTTAGCGCTTGTGCAGCGCAGCTCTTCCCGGAGCCTCCTGACGAGTTTACTCACATCTTCATACTCCTGGAGGTGGCTCATGACCCGTGAGGCATAGGTGGACACAGACTCCCGGGGACTTTGAATCGCCCAACCTTCCTCAGAAAGGACGGCCTCACCTCCGTGAGAAATCAGCTTTCCTCCGGAAGGAGCGCCATCATGCACACTGTCAGGCTTACCCTGCATGCTGGATGCCTTGCGGCTTCTCTGGGTCTCCACAAACCCAGGGGGAGTAGGAGCCACATTGTTGCAACTCCTGGTGGAGCGTCTCACCCCCAAGTCCTCCGATGTGCAGGCCGGTTGCTGGTTTCTCCTGCCCCCCGCCGGCCTGGTTCGGGAAGCAGAAGCCTGGGACTTGGTGCCATCACTCATCCCAGGAAACCCACTGCCTCCCTGGGTAGGAGAGAGAGCCGATCCCCAGGTGGAGAGGTGTTGGTTCTCAGAGCTCTGGAGCACACAGCAGGATCAGCAGCCGCACCCACAATCACCACAGTGAGCTGGCGCAACCCCTGGGTTGTGGGGTACTCAGTGCCGGGCTGGTAGATGCTGGGGGTGATATCACAGTGGCGGTGACCCGGTCCGTGACCCAGGGCGGTCAATAAAAGGGGGAATTGTATTTATAGGGGATTTATAGAGTTTGTGACGCCACCTGTGGTTTCTGGTTATTTGTACCAGCGCTGCTGCAGACCTCTGAGGCAGTTGATAGGCAGCTAGGATGGAACAGCTCCCCAAAGGTGGAGCGGGCCTCAGGGCAGTGTAGAGTTTGATGGTGGGTGGTGCTGGGACTTGTGGTGCAGGAGGGATGGCGCAGCTTGAAATAACTGACGGAGGAAGGGAGGTGCAGTCATCCGAGTTTTACTCACAGTTCTTATTCAAGGTTCTCAGGTACACTGTACGGGTGTCCACCTCTGCGTCGCACTGCGTCCACCAGACCAGGGGTTCAGCTCTTCCTCAGATGTGTCAGGAGCGCTTAACGGAACCCCGCTTTCTTTATGTTCCTAACTAGACTGACTTCCCACGCTGGGTCTTCTCCCTCCTGCCCTGCGCTTCCCACACTCAGTCCCGATCGGGTACTCTGAAGTCCCTCTGGGCAACCTGGAGTTCCCGGACCTACTTGACCCTCACGGTGATTAGGGTGAGGCTGTGGCGACTGCACCATGGAAGTGCATAAGCCTCCGGTTTTTCCAGCCGAGACCTGGAGTAACACGGCTAGTCCAGGGGCCGGTCCCCTTCTTGCGGCCTGATCCCTTTGACACCTGGCAGATTTGGGGCGTACAGGTGCCGTCCTGCACTCACCGTACCCCCTGGGATCCCTTCTGTAGAACGGAGCCTTTCTCCTCTGCTCCCCTCCTGGGCCTCTATCACTAGGCCCCACTTGTGGAGCAGAGCTCCTGAAGAGACTCTGCTCCCGTTCTTACTGCTCGCTCACTTCTCCACTGACTGCTCTGCCACCCTAAGATGGCTTCCCTTTATATACCTCCTACAATGGTGCTCCCCTACTCTACATCCTCCACCCACACCCACTACTGGTTCCCCCTACCTTTGGTTCCCCCCACTCCAGCCAGGGACAGGGCTCAGCCGGAGCACAGTGCATCTTGCCCTTCCAGCCGGCCTGGAGTAGTGTAGTGTTGAATGCAGGTGTTGGGGTTCCGGGCAGCACTCCCTCCTTACCTGAGAGAAGGAGACACCACACCTCTGGGTGAGGTGCAGTACTTCTGTGGCGACTGAACCCTCAGGGGCACCACAGAGCAACAGCTGATCAAAGCTGCACTCACTATTCTGCTGGTGCAGTCACTGTGCGCATATGCAGCGCCCCGAGGGTTCGGCCGCTACAGAGGTATTGTATCTCAACAAGATGTGCGATATCTCACTTCCAGGTAAGGATGGAGTGTGGATCAAGACCCTGACACCTGCATGCATTACACCACATTTCCGGGGGGCAGGGCGACCTATATGCTCCAAGTGGAGCACGAAAGTCCCTGTCCCTGGCTGGAGTGGGGGGAGGGAACACCGAGGAAGGGGGACCCTGTAGTGCATAGGAGGGAGAGGGCAGTTCCTGGGTGCACTGAGAAGGAGGTATAAAAGGTGGGCACCATCTTAGTTCTGTGTTCAGTCAGAGAGAAGAAGTGACAGAGTAAGGGCCTCTGCATGGGGTTCTGCTCCGTAGGTGGGCCTAGCCTGTGAGGCCCAGCCAGCACTGAAAGAGCAAGGAGAGCGGGTTGAGAGTAAGAGGAGAAGACAGAGAGCAGAGGCTCAGACCGAGCTCTGCTCCGCAGGCAGGCCTGAGAGAGAAGCCAGAGCCTGGAGGAAGAAGAAGGAAGGAAGAGGAGCGGAGGAGGCTCCAGGAACAAGGAACGAAGGGACTCCAGGGGTGTGGACCGGCGAGTCGCCACCGCACGCCCGAATCTACCTGCGTAGGGGGGGTCAGGCCAAAGGGGGAGACCAGTCCCCGAAACTAGTCGAGGCGGGGAACTACCCTCAGCTAGAAACCGGAGGCTGTGACATTTTATGTGGCGCAGCCCCTCGCTACACCCGCTAGGAAGGCACCACATAGGGTCAGGGAAAAGACACTAACGTTTACCCGAGAAGGCCCGAGGCAGCCGGATAGAAACGAGGTCACTGGTGGGGTATGACAGGCCAGAGAAAGGACACACAAAGGGGGTCCTGTGAAACGCTCCAAAGTTATCTGGGAGTAGGCCGGGCCCCTCACCTGGTGAGCACAATGCGACGTGGGACATTATGACCAGCTGGAGTAACGTGGATAAAGAACTGTGAGTAAATACCCTGGACTGCATTACAGGACTCTGTGTAGTTACTGCTGCTCCCGCGCACCATCACCCCCAACATCCGCACTCGCTGCCTTGAGGCTATACTCCTCCCGTGGGGAGTTATACTACCCTCTGCTGCACCCACAACATCAGCCTCAGCGGTCTGCCCTGCAGCGGTGGTTCACTCTGACCGCAATCCACGGGTGGCGTAGTCGGACATTCAGCATATAGACTGCCATTTGGTTTGACCGCCCTGGGCAAGGACTGGGTCGCCGCCACGGAGACTGCAACCCCCAGCATCCACAAAAGGTCCGGTTCCGGGTATCCCCACACACACACGGCCCAGGGGGCGCGTCACATACATTACATTACTTATCCTGTACTGATCCTGAGTTACATCCTGTATTATACCCCAGAGCTGCACTCACTATTCTGCTGGTGGAGTCACTGTGTATTTACATTACATTACTTATCCTGTACTGATCCTGAGTTACATCCTGTATTATACCCCAGAGCTGCACTCACTGTTCTGCTAGAGGAGTCACTGTGTACATACATGTATGAACTGCTAGGATGGAAAGTCTTATGGTCCTGGAATACCAAACATATCGGGGAGTATGGTGTCATCTTATTGTTGCATCCTCTACTGGTATTTTTGTGTCACCAGACTAAGAGTCCAGCAGCAGAGGGAAACCGGGGGTGCACATAAATATTATTGTCTATAGGATTTCACATGTTTACTGTCACAAACCAGAAACTAAAGCCACAGATTACGGTATCTGCACTGCAGGAAGGAAGGGGAGGAAAATGCACAGTGAGGAATTCTGGGGGAATGCAGGGTCCTTAGTCCAGAACTCAAGAAGTAGGGTGACACAGGCAGTTTTATGACTATAGTCCAACATTCCAGTTATCGACTGTATTCCACAGTTCACACAAGTCACTGACCAGATCAATCAGCAGCCTCCACTGGGGATGCTTTAGTGCACTTATTCTCAGCTGCCTATAGTGGGAAAGGGGCAGAGGTATTGGATCTGCAGGAAATTAGAGATGTACAGCGGGGAAAATAAGTATTTGATACACTGCCGATTTTGCAAGTTTTCCCACCTACAAAGAATGGAGAGGTCTGTAATTTTTATCATAGGTATACTTTACCTGTGAATGACAGAATCTTAAAAAAATCCAAAAAATCACATTGTATGATTTTTATATAATTTGCATTTTATTGCATGAAATAAGTATTTGATCACCTACCAACCAGTAAGAATTTTGTTAATTTTTCTTTAATGCACTCATTACCTGTATTAATTGCACCTGTTTGAACCCATTACCCGTATAAAAGACACCTATCCAAACACTCAATTAATCACACTCCAACTTCTCCACCATGGCCAAGACCAAAGAGCTGTCTAAGGACACCAGGGACAAAATTGTAGACCTACACAAGGCTGGAATGGGCTGCTGGACAATAGGCAAGCAGCTGGGTGAGAAGGCAACAACTGTTAGCACAATTATTAGAAAATGGAAGAGACAAAAGATGATTGTCAATCTTCCTCGGTCTGGGGCTTCATTCAAGATCTTGACTCGTGGGGTAGGGATGATTCTGAGAAAAGTCATGAATCAGCCAGAACAACACGGGAGGACCTGGTCAATGACCTGAAGAGAGCTGGAACCACAGTCTCAAACATTACCGTTAGTAACACACTATGCCATCATGGATTAAAATCCTCCAGTGCACACAAGCTCCTCCTGCTCACGCCAGCACATCTCCAGACCCATTTGAAGATTGCCAATGAGCATCTGGATGATCCAGAGGAGGAATGGGAGAAGGTCATGTGGTCAGATGAGACCAAAATAGAACTTTTTGGTATCAACTCCACTCGCCGTGTTTGGAGACAGAAGAAGGATGAGTACAACCCCAAGAACACCGTCCCAACCGTGAAGCA